>NC_048577.1:7847329-7974829 GCF_013265735.2 Oncorhynchus mykiss | reverse complement strand
CAGAAGGTGTCCTCCGTTCTGTTCTGCCCGCGGCGGTGAATCGCGACGTCTCTGAGTGAGCCCAAGGTGCTGAATGAACAAAAAACAGTACAATCGTGATTCTAGTGATTCTACAGTTTTCTATGAGATTCTAAAGATTCTATGAGATTCTACAGTTTCTACAGATTCAATGCCTCCATCCTCTATTCCCCAAACAGAAAGAAGGAACATGCTTTGGAAAAAGACTGCAATTACTACTTTTAAAAAGGTGTATTGAGGGTTTTTGTGAGTGAATGCGAAGCTACCTGACCATGGTCTACACTAAGGGCAAGGTCATACTTCTGATATTCTGTGGAATCCTCGCTGTGCATTGTGGCTCCGCACTAATCTAACATTCCGTAATGTATTGACCCTATTGTCAGGAATTCTCCAGAATGTGAAAATAGATGTTAGAAGGAGGAGGAGAAGGTTCTGAGAAGTTAAGGTTATAGAACCGTCTGAAGTGAATGGACTCATGGCTGAAATAAGCTGTACATGCTTACCGTTTTCTGAACAGAGATAGTTTTGACAAGTTTTGAATTCGTTTTTCAATTGATGGTTTTGACGACCTTGTCGATTGACAAAAGGGGCTACTGTTTGTGTTGTGGTGAAGAGCAAAATTTATCAGCCCCAGCCGTAGGTAGCCTTTTCTCTATTCTGTGACAGTTTAAAAAAACACAAAACATGTTTCTCTTTCAGGCAATATGCTTTATTAAGTTTGCTCCATCTCTTTTAAGAAGAAAATAAAATAAATGGTCCTGTATTTCCTCTCTAGTTTGTTGCTCCATAAATCAATGGTCCTGTATTTCCTCTCTAGTTTGTTGCTCCATAAATAAATGGTCCTGTATTTCCCCTCTAGTTTGTTGCTCCATAAAGAAATGATCCTGTATTTCCTCTCTAGTTTGTTGCTCCATAAATAAATGATCATGTATTTCCTCTCTAGTTTGTTGCTCCATAAATAAATGGTCCTGTATTTCCCCTCTAGTTTGTTGCTCCATAAATAAATGATCCTGTATTTCCTCTCTAGTTTGTTGCTCCATAAATAAATGGTCCTGTATTTCCCCTCTAGTTTGTTGCTCCATAAATAAATGATCATGTATTTCCTCTCTAGTTTGTTGCTCCATAAATAAATGATCATGTATTTCCTCTCTAGTTTGTTGCTCCATAAAGAAATGATCCTGTATTTCCTCTCTAGTTTGTTGCTCCATAAATAAATGATCCTGTATTTCCCCTCTAGTTTGTTGCTCCATAAAGAAATGATCCTGTATTTCCTCTCTAGTTTGTTGCTCCATAAAGAAATGGTCCTGTATTTCCTCTCTAGTTTGTTGCTCCATACAGAAATGATCCTGTATTTCCTCTCTAGTTTGTTGCTCCATACAGAAATGATCCTGTATTTCCCCTCTAGTTTGTTGCTCCATAAAGAAATGGTCCTGTATTTCCCCTCTAGTTTGTTGCTCCATACAGAAATTATCCTGTATTTCCTCTCTAGTTTGTTGCTCCATAAATAAATGATCCTGTATTTCCCCTCTAGTTTGTTGCTCCATAAATAAATGGTCCTGTATTTCCCCTCTAGTTTGTTGCTCCATAAAGAAATGGTCCTGTATTTCCCCTCTAGTTTGTTGCTCCATAAATAAATGATCCTGTATTTCCCCTCTAGTTTGTTGCTCCATACAGAAATGATCCTGTATTTCCCCTCTAGTTTGTTGCTCCATACAGAAATGATCCTGTATTTCCCCTCTAGTTTGTTGCTCCATAAATAAATGATCCTGTATTTCCCCTCTAGTTTGTTGCTCCATACAGAAATGGTCCTGTATTTCCCCTCTAGTTTGTTGCTCCATAAATAAATGATCCTGTATTTCCCCTCTAGTTTGTTGCTCCATACAGAAATGATCCTGTATTTCCTCTCTAGTTTGTTGCTCCATACAGAAATGATCCTGTATTTCCCCTCTAGTTTGTTGCTCCATAAATAAATGATCCTGTATTTCCCCTCTAGTTTGTTGCTCCATACAGAAATGATCCTGTATTTCCCCTCTAGTTTGTTGCTCCATACAGAAATGGTCCTGTATTTCCCCTCTAGTTTGTTGCTCCATACAGAAATGATCCTGTATTTCCCCTCTAGTTTGTTGCTCCATA
The DNA here is from genome assembly GCF_013265735.2 of Oncorhynchus mykiss. Lineage (NCBI taxonomy): Eukaryota > Metazoa > Chordata > Actinopteri > Salmoniformes > Salmonidae > Oncorhynchus > Oncorhynchus mykiss. Next base: position 7,972,678 of record NC_048577.1, on the reverse strand, counting down.
AATAAATGATCCTGTATTTCCCCTCTAGTTTGTTGCTCCATACAGAAATGATAATGTATTTCCCCTCTAGTTTGTTGCTCCATAAATAAATGATCCTGTATTTCCCCTCTAGTTTGTTGCTCCATAAATAAATGATCCTGTATTTCCCCTCTAGTTTGTTGCTCCATAAATAAATGGTCCTGTATTTCCCCTCTAGTTTGTTGCTCCATACAGAAATGGTCCTGTATTTCCCCTCTAGTTTGTTGCTCCATACAGAAATGATCCTGTATTTCCCCTCTAGTTTGTTGCTCCATAAATAAATGGTCCTGTATTTCCCCTCTAGTTTGTTGCTCCATAAATAAATTATCCTGTATTTCCTCTCTAGTTTCTTGCTCCATAAATAAATGATCCTGTATTTCCCCTCTAGTTTGTTGCTCCATAAAGACATGGTCCTGTATTTCCCCTCTAGTTTGTTGCTCCATAAATAAATGGTCCTGTATTTCCCCTCTAGTTTGTTGCTCCATACAGAAATGGTCCTGTATTTCCCCTCTAGTTTGTTGCTCCATACAGAAATGATCCTGTATTTCCCCTCTAGTTTGTTGCTCCATAAATAAATGGTCCTGTATTTCCCCTCTAGTTTGTTGCTCCATAAATAAATGATCCTGTATTTCCTCTCTAGTTTGTTGCTCCATAAATAAATGATAATGTATTTCCCCTCTAGTTTGTTGCTCCATAAATAAATGGTCCTGTATTTCCTCTCTAGTTTGTTGCTCCATAAATAAATGGTCCTGTATTTCCTCTCTAGTTTGTTGCTCCATAAAGAAATTAGAGGTAGAACGATTAATAGGCATGGCCGATTTTAATTAGGTCCGATTTCAAGTTTTCATAACAATCGGTAATCAGCATTTTTGGAGACTGATTGATTATGGCCGATTACATTGCATTCCACGAGGAAACTGTGTGGCAGACTGATCACCTGTTACGCGAGTGCAGCAAGGAGCCAAGGTAAGTTGCAAGCTAGAATTAAACTTATCTTATAAAAAACAATCAATCTTAACATAATCACTAGTTAACTACAGATGGTTGATGATATTACTGGGTTAACTAGCGTGTCCTGCGTTGCATATAATCAATGCGGTGCCTGTTAATTTATCATCGAATCACAGCCTACTTCGCCAAACGGGGGATGATTTAACAAATACGCATTCAAGTAAAAACACAATTGTTTCTTTTCAATACACAGAAGTATATATTTTTAAACCTGCGTATTTAGTTTAAATTAATACATTTTAGCAGGCAATATTAACTAGGGAAATTGTGTCACTTCTGTTGCGCTCATGGCACACAGAGTCAGTGTATATGCAACAGTTTGGGGCCCCTGGCTCATGGCACACAGAGTCAGTGTATATGCAACAGTATGGGGCCCCTGGCTCATGGCGAACTAATTTGCCAGAATTTTACATAATTATGACATAACATTGAAGGTTGTGTAATGTAACAGCAATATTTAGACTTAGGGATGCCACCCGTTAGATAAAATACTGAACGGTTCCGTATTTCACTGAAAGAATAAACGTTTTGTTTTCGAAATGATAGTTTCCGGATTTGACCATATTAAATCAAATCAAATGTTATTGGTCACATACACATGGTTAGCAAATGTTAATGCGAGTGTAGCGAAATGCTTGTGCTTCTAGTTCCGACCATGCAGTAATATCTAACAAGTAATCAAACAATTTCACAACTTCCTTATACACACACAAGTGTAAAAGAATGAATAAGAATATGTACATACAAATATATGAATGAGTGATGGCTGAACTGCATAGGCAAGATGCAGTAGATGGTATAGAGTACAGTATACATATGAGATGAGTAATGTAGGTTATGTAAACATTATATAAAGTGTCATTGTTTAAAGTGACTAGTGATACATTTATTACATCCAATTTTTAATTATTAAATTGGCTAGAGATTTGAGTCAGTATGTTGGCAGCAGCCACTCGATGTTAGTGATGGCTGTTTAACAGTCTGATGGCCTTGAGATAGAAGCTGTTTTTCAGTCTCTCAGTCCCAGCTTTGATGCACCTGTACTGACCTCGCCTTCTGGATGACAGAGGTTTGGGGGGGAACAGGCAGTGGCTAGGGTGGTTGTTGTCCTTGATGATCTTTTTGTCCTTCATGTGACATCGGGTGCTGTAGGTGTCCTGGAGGGCAAGTAGATTGCCCCCGGTGATGCGTTGTGCAGACCTCACTACCTTTCGAGAGCCTTGCAGTTGTGGGCGGAGCAGTTGCCGTACCAGGCGGTGATACATTCCAACAGGATGCTCTCGATTTTGCATCTGTAAAAGTTTGAGTGTTTTCGGTGACAAGCGAAGTTTCTTCAACCTCCTGAGGGTGAAGAGGCGCTGTTGCGCCTTCTTCATCACGCTGTCTGTGTAGGTGGGCCATTTCAGTTTGTCCGTGATGTATATGCCAAGGAACTTTCCACCTTCTCCACTACTGTCCCATCGATGTGGATAGGGGGGTGCTGCCTCTGCTGTTTGCTGAAGTCCATGATCATCTCCTTTTGTTCTGTGACATTGAGTGTGAGGTTATTTTCCTGACACCACACTCCGAGGGCCCTCGCCTCCTCCCTGTAGGCCGTCTCGTCGTTGTTGGTAATCAAGCCTACCACTCTAGTGTCGTCTGCAAACTTGATGATTTGAGTTGGAGGCGTGCATGGCCACGCAGTCATGGGTGAACAGGGAGTACAGGAGAGGGCTGAGAACGCACCCTTGTGGGTCCCCAGTGTTGAGGATCAGCGGGGTGTAGATGTTGTTTCCTACCCTCACCATTTGGGGGCGGCCCATCAGAAAGTCAAGGATCCAGTTGCACAATGCGGGGTCGAGACCCAGGGTCTTAATGACGAGTTTGGAGTGAACTACAGTGTTAAATGCTGAGCTGTAGTCGATGAACTACATTCTTACAGAGGTATTCCTCTGGTCCAGATGGGTTAGGGCAGTGTGCAGTGTGATGGTGATTGCGTCGTCTGTGGACCTATTAGGGTGGTAAGCAAATTGGAGTGGGTCTAGGGTGTCAGGTAGGGTGGAGGTGATATGATCCTTGACTAGTCTCTCAAAGCACTTCATGATGACGGAAGTGAGTGCTACAGGGCGGTAGTCATTTAGCTCAGTTACCTTAGCTTTCTTGGGAACAGGAACAGTGGTGGCCCTCTTGAAGCATGTGGGAACAGCAGACTGGGATAAGGATTGATTGAATATGTCCATAAACACACCAGCCAGCTGGTCTGCGCATGCTCTGAGGATGAGGCTAGGGATGCCGTCTGGGCTGGCCGCCTTGCAAGGGTTAACACGGTTAAATGTTTTACTCACGTTGGCCGCGGTGAAGGAGAGCCCACAGGTTTTGGTAGCGGGCCGTGTCAGTGGCACTGTATTGTCCTCAAAGCGAGCAAAGAAGTTGTTTAGTTTGTCTGGGAGCAATTTTGTTCCTTTTGATGGCATAGAAAGCCCTTCTTGCCTTGTCTTGTCTCTCAAGCTTTGTTGAAGTTACCTGTGGTATATCTCTCTTACTCCATCTCACTCCATCTTTCTCTCTCTCTCTCTCCACTTGTCTTTAAATAACTTGGAGCTTTAGTGGGAATTGGAACAAACTGAACCACCCTCCCTCTTTCCCCGCTCCTCCCTTCCTTAAGTAACCCTTCCCCCCTCCTCTTGCTCTCCTCCCCCTCTCCTCCTCTCCTCCCTTCCTTAAGTCACCCTTCCCCCCTCCTCTTGCTCTCCTCCTCCTCTCCTCCCCCCCTCCTCTTGCTCTCCTCCCCCTCTCCTCCTCCTGCTCTCCTCCTGCTCTCCTCCTCTCCTCCCTTCCTTAAGTCACCCTTCCCCCCGCCTCCCCCTCTCCTCCTCCTCTCCTCCTCTCCTCCCTTCCTTAAGTCACCCTTCCCCCTCTCCTCTTGCTCTCCTCCTCCTCTCCTCCTCTCCTCCTCCTCTCCTCCTCTCCTCCCTTCCTTAAGTCACCCTTCCCCCCTCCTCTTGCTCTCCTCTTCCTCTCCTCCTCTCCTCCCCCCCTCCTCTTGCTCTCCTCCCCCTCTCCTCCTCTCCTCCCTTTCTTGGCCGCATCTATAATTGTTATTGATTGGGTTCTCGTTAAGACTGTTGTTCACCACCCTGAGATTCACGGCCCCTCTATTAAAGGCTTCCGAGGGAGAGAGGAGAGGAATGATAGAAAAATGTGAGAAAAGAAATGAGGAAGAAAAAGGACAGGATGAATAAAAAAGTAGTGACAACCTTGTCTGTCACAGTGTAGCGCCCCCCAAACGCCTCCATCTTCTGCGCTCTTTTTGATCTGCTAGGTTCTCAGTTCAGAAAGGTTTAGTGAGATGCCAATCTGTCTGTTTAGTATGATCCTCTGGCTATGACACTAAGAACTAAGTGCTGCGGAAGTTAACTAACTTCTCTCTCTCTCTGTTTCTCTTTCTCTCTGTCTCCGCCTCCATTTTTCCCTGTCTTCCCTTCTCCTCCTCTAAAGGATAATAACATAATTAGAGCAGGTCTTTTGCTGCATGGTGTATGATTGTGTGTGTAACTCCATTCCCTGGGCTCTAATTGATTGCCTTCATGGGGACTTGTTATATTCCTCCCTGGATGTGGAGGAGATGTTTATTTTCTTCTGTGTGTGTGGAGAGAGAGGGAGAGAGAAAGAGGGTGTGTGTGTGTGTGTGTGTGTGTGTGTGTGTGTGTGTGTAAAACATTCTACAGCTACAATATGATAGAGGTCATTTGGACGTACATTTGGACTGGTGTTCAATCAAACCGGCACTTCAGAAACCCCAAACTGTGGTTTGCTTACGTCAGTATGCATGGCTGTCCAATGTCTTAGTTGTGGTAAACAGGTCTTGATCCGTGCCTTCCATTTTAGCCTCCGTATCTTAGGTTATTTCATTTGGTGTGGAACTGAACAGAATGGCATGCTCATGTTTGGCTGGTCTTCTAATACCTGTTGGTTAGAGCCTGTAAGTAAGCATTTCACTGTAAGGTTGTTGTATCCTGTTGTATTGTTGTATCCTGTTGTATTGTTGTATCCTGTTGTATTGTTGTATCCTGTTGTATTGTTGTATTCTGTTGTATTGTTGTATCCTGTTGTATTGTTGTATCCTGTTGTATTGTTGTATCCTGTTGTATTGTTGTATCTTGTTGTATTGTTGTATCCTGTTGTATTGTTGTATCCTGTTGTATTGTTGTATCCTGTTGTATCCTGTTGTATTGTTGTATCATGTTGTATTGTTGTATCCTGTTGTATTGTTGTATTCGGCGCACGTGACAAATACACTTTTGATTTGATGCCATCTAGGCCCTATGTGGCTCAGTTGGTAGGGCCTGTATGTGGCTCAGTTGGTAGGGCCTGTATGTGGCTCAGTTGGTAGGGCCTGTATGTGGCTCAGTTGGTAGGGCCTGTATGTGGCTCAGTTGGTAGGGCCTGTATGTGGCTCAGTTGGTAGGGCCTGTATGTGGCTCAGTTGGTAGGGCCTGTATGTGGCTCAGTTGGTAGGGCCTGTATGTGGCTCAGTTGGTAGGGCCTGTATGTGGCTCAGTTGGTAGGGCCTGTATGTGGCTCAGTTGGTAGGGCCTGTATGTGGCTCAGTTGGTAGGGCCTGTATGTGGCTCAGTTGGTTGGGCCTGTATGTGGCTCAGTTGGTAGGGCCTGTATGTGGCTCAGTTGGTTGGGCCTGTTTGTGGCTCAGTTGGTTGGGCCTGTATGTGGCTCAGTTGGTAGGGCCTGTATGTGGCTCAGTTGGTAGGGCCTGTATGTGGCTCAGTTGGTAGGGCCTGTATGTGGCTCAGTTGGTAGGGCCTGTATGTGGCTCAGTTGGTAGGGCCTGTATGTGGCTCAGTTGGTAGGGCCTGTATGTGGCTCAGTTGGTAGGGCCTGTATGTGGCTCAGTTGGTAGGGCCTGTATGTGGCTCAGTTGGTAGGGCCTGTATGTGGCTCAGTTGGTAGGGCCTGTATGTGGCTCAGTTGGTTGGGCCTGTATGTGGCTCAGTTGGTAGGGCCTGTTTGTGGCTCAGTTGGTAGGGCCTGTATGTGGCTCAGTTGGTAGGGCCTGTATGTGGCTCAGTTGGTAGGGCCTGTATGTGGCTCAGTTGGTAGGGCCTGTATGTGGCTCAGTTGGTAGGGCCTGTATGTGGCTCAGTTGGTTGGGCCTGTATGTGGCTCAGTTGGTTGGGCCTGTATGTGGCTCAGTTGGTAGGGCCTGTATGTGGCTCAGTTGGTAGGGCCTGTATGTGGCTCAGTTGGTAGGGCCTGTATGTGGCTCAGTTGGTAGGGCCTGTATGTGGCTCAGTTGGTAGGGCCTGTATGTGGCTCAGTTGGTAGGGCCTGTATGTGGCTCAGTTGGTAGGGCCTGTATGTGGCTCAGTTGGTAGGGCCTGGTGCTTGCAACATTAGGGTTGTGGGTTTGCGTCCTGCTGTGTCCACCAATACAAACATTTTTTGGGAAAAATATTATTTGAAGTGTTGGTTTGAGTTATCAAAGGAAGTCTTCTTTATAACCAGGCATGAAATTTACATGTTTACTTGAGTCATATGACCCAGGTTACCACTCAGCCAACTAGAGTGCATAGCACTGGTGTTGGATCTGTGACATCCACTAGCACTGGTGTTGAATCTGTGACATCCACTAGCAGTGGTGTTGGATCTGTGACATCCACTAGCACTGGTGTTGGATCTGTGACATCCACTAGCACTGGTGTTGGATCTGTGACATCCACTAGCACTGGTGTTGGATCTGTGACATCTGCTAGCACTATTTCCCTCTATACCATTTTGTATTTCATTAACCTTTGACTATTGGATGTTCTTATAGGCACTTTAGTATGGTCAGTGTAACAGTATAGCTTCCGTCCCTCTCCTCGCTCCTCCCTGGGCTCGAACCAGCAACACAATGACAGCAGCCACCACATCGAAGCAGCGTTACCCATGCAGAGCAAGGGAAACAACCACCCCAAGGCTCAGAGCAAGTAAAGTTTGAAACGCTATTAGCGCGTGCTAACTAGCCAGCCATTTCACTTCGGTTACACCAGCCTCATCTCGGGAGTTGATAGGTTTGAAGTCATAAACAGCGCAATGCTTGACGCACAACGAAGAACTGCTGGCAAAACGCACGAAAGTGCTGTTTGAATGAATGTTTACTTGCCTGCTTCTGCCTACCATCGCTCAGTCAGAAACTTAGATACTTGTATGCTTGTATGCTCAGTCAGATTATATGCAACACAGGCCACGCTAGATAATATCTAGTAATATCATCAACCATGTGTAGTTAACTAGTGATTATGATTGATTGTTTTTTACAAGATAAGTTTAATGCTAGCTAGCAACTTACCTTGGCTTACTGCATTTGCGTAACAGGCTCCAGTGGAGTGCAACGAGAGAGAGGCAGGTCGTTATTGCGTTGGACTAGTTAACTGTAAGGTTACAAGATTGGATCCCCCGAGCTGACAAGGTGAAAATCTGTCGTTCTGCCCCTGAACGAGGCAGTTAATTCTTGTGACTCTCAAACCCGGATCCGGAAGCATAATCATAGCCTCAAACGAATTAGCATAACGCAGCGGACATAAATACCCCTAGAAAATGTTCCTATTCATGAAAATCACAAATGAAATATATTGAGGCAGGGCTTAGCCTTTTGTTAATCACACGGTCATCTCAGATTTTCAAAATATGCGTTACAGCCAACGCTAGACAAGCATTTGTGTAAGTTTATCATGGCATAATGCTATGCTAGGCTCTGCTGGCAGCAGGCAACATTTTCACCAAAATAAGAAAAGCAACCAAATTAAATAATTTACCTTTGAAGAACTTTGGATGTTTTCACTCAGGAGACTCCCAGTTAGATAGCAAATTCACAGCCATATAAGGAGTGATTGGCATGAGGCGGTTTCAAAAAATGCGGCACTTCCTGATTGGATTTTTATCTGAGTTTCGCCTGTAACATCAGTTCTGTTGCACTCACAGACAATAGCTTTGCAGTTTTGGAAACGTCAGAGTGTTTTCTATCCAATGCATAGTCAAGCATATTTTTGTGACAAAATATCTTGTTTAAAACGGGAACGTTTTTTATCCAAAACTAAAATACTGCCCCCTAGTTGTAAAAGGCCACCGTTCCTAGGCCGTCATTGAAAATAAGAATGTGTTCTTAACTGACTTGCCTAGTTAAATAAATATTAAATAAAGGTGTAAAAAAAAAAAAAGGCAAATCGGCGCCCAAAAATACAAATTTCCGATTGTTATAAAAACTTGAAATCGGCCCTAATTAATTGGCCATTCCGATTAATCGGTCGACCTCTAGTTAGAGCCATCTGGAATGAGGATGAATTGAAACCATTTTCTGGTTCACAGAAATGGTGCAAAAGAGGTGGCTAACCACTGCTCAGCTGATTGGTTGGCATACTGTCAATTGAGACATTTGGTGACTAAATGTAATGGAAAGAAGAAGAAATTACATCACCAAACCAAGATAAATGACTTAAACCACAATAGGAAAAGACTTGGGAGTGTTTAAATGATGTCATGGGCAGAAAATCAAATGAATCTCCATCGTTCTTTGAAGTTGACGGGTCATTTATTACAAATCCTTTTTGATATTACCAATCATTTCCAAGACTGTTTCACTAGTGAATTTCACTAGTGAAGTGGACCGTCAGGGTTCTTAGTGAAGTGGACCGTCAGGGTTCTTAGTGAAGTGGACCGTCAGGGTTCTTAGTAAAGTGGACCGTCAGGGTTCTTAGTGAAGTGGACCGTCAGGGTTCTTAGTGAAGTGGACCGTCAGGGTTCTTAGTGAAGTGGACCGTCAGGGTTCTTAGTGAAGTGGACCGTCAGGGTTCTTAGTAAAGTGGACCGTCAGGGTTCTTAGTGAAGTGGACCGTCAGGGTTCTTAGTGAAGTGGACCGTCAGGGTTCTTAGTGAAGTGGACCGTCAGGGTTCTTAGTGAAGTGGACCGTCAGGGTTCTTAGTGAAGTGGACCGTCAGGGTTCTTAGTAAAGTGGACCGTCAGGGTTCTTAGTGAAGTGGACCGTCAGGGTTCTTAGTGAAGTGGACCGTCAGGGTTCTTAGTGAAGTGGACCGTCAGGGTTCTTAGTGAAGTGGACCGTCAGGGTTCTTAGTGAAGTGGACCGTCAGGGTTCTTAGTGAAGTGGACCGTCAGGGTTCTTAGTGAAGTGGACCGTCAGGGTTCTTAGTGAAGTGGACCGTCAGGGTTCTTAGTAAAGTGGACCGTCAGGGTTCTTAGTGAAGTGGACCGTCAGGGTTCTTAGTGAAGTGGACCGTCAGGGTTCTTAGTGAAGTGGACCGTCAGGGTTCTTAGTGAAGTGGACCGTCAGGGTTCTTAGTAAAGTGGACCGTCAGGGTTCTTAGTGAAGTGGACCGTCAGGGTTCTTAGTGAAGTGGACCGTCAGGGTTCTTAGTGAAGTGGACCGTCAGGGTTCTTAGTGAAGTGGACCGTCAGGGTTCTTAGTAAAGTGGACCGTCAGGGTTCTTAGTGAAGTGGACCGTCAGTCCCCATGTCCAAGATGAATTCACAGCAACACACATTATTACACAGAGCCATGATCACACATCCCTTCTATCTCTAATTACTCAAACAAATAGCAACACACATTATTACACAGAGCCATGATCACACCTCCCTTCTATCTCTAATTACTCAAACAAACAGCAACACACATTATTACACAGAGCCATGATCACACATCCCTTCTATCTCTAATTCCTCAAACAAACAGCAACACACATTATTACACAGAGCCATGATCACACATCCCTTCTATCTCTAATTACTCAAACAAATAGCAACACACATTATTACACAGAGCCATGATCACACCTCCCTTCTATCTCTAATTACTCAAACAAACAGCAACACACATTATTACACAGAGCCATGATCACACATCCCTTCTATCTCTAATTACTCAAACAAACAGCAACACACATTATTACACAGAGCCATGATCACACCTCCCTTCTATCTCTAATTACTCAAACAAACAGCAACATGACCTGGACAAAAATATTCAACATTTCATGGAGCGGCGGGGACTGTGAGGGGACACACACACACACACACACACACACACACACACTCTTATTAATGACATAGTGTTAGTTGTGTTGTTTGTACTCTTATTAATGACATAGTTTTCGTTGTGTTGTTTGAACTCTTATTAACGACATAGTTTTAGTTGTGTTGTTTGTACTCTTATTAATGACACAGTTTTAGTTGTGTTGTTTGTACTCTTATTAATGACAGTTCTAGTTGCGTTGTTTGAACTCTTATTAATGACATAGTTTTAGTTGTGTTGTTTGTACTCTTATTAATGACATAGTTTTCGTTGTGTTGTTTGAACTCTTATTAACGACATAGTTTTAGTTGTGTTGTTTGTACTCTTATTAATGACATTGTTTTAGTTGTGTTGTTTGTACTCTTATTAATGACATAGTTTTCGTTGTGTTGTTTGAACTCTTATTAACGACATAGTTTTAGTTGTGTTGTTTGTACTCTTATTAATGACATAGTTTTAGTTGTGTTGTTTGTACTCTTATTAATGACAGTTCTAGTTGCGTTGTTTGAACTCTTATTAATGACATAGTTTTAGTTGTGTTGTTTCTATATGGTTGTATTTTCAGTGTGTGGCTGTCCTTGTGTATCAGTGTTTTGTTACTTGTCTTGTTTGGTGTTTTTTGTGGACCCCAGGAAGAACAGCTGCTTCTTCTGCAGAAGCTAATAAACAACCCCCCCCCCCCCCCCCCCCCCCCCATCTTAAAAACCTTTTTCCAGATCTGGATGTATAACAGCCAGGGTTAAGATGAACTTGTTCCCAAAAGCTGGTTTAATCTCCCTCTTAGCAGCAGCTCTGCCTCTTAACCTGCATGGAGAGAGGGGGGGGGTGGGGTGGGGTGGGGGGTGGGGGGGGGGGGGAGAGTGAGAGAGTGAGAGAGTGAGAGAGAGAGAGAGCGAAGTAGAAAGAGAGAAAGCGAAGGCGAAAGAGAGGTAGGGAGACCGAGCTACTTTTATTTTAAGTGGTATTGATCTGCCCGCATTTCCTTTGGCATCACAGTAGGCTTGACTTGAAGGACAAAACCTCCCGTGGAGTTACCCCCTCTCTCCCTTCCTTCCTCTTTCTCACTCCCTCCCAAACCCCATACCACCCCCACCTCTCTACTCCAACCCCTCTAACCCTCTTATACCCATCTTCACTCCTCAGCTTCTTCACCAAGCAGTTTCTTTTCCTCCTCTCCTCCTCTTTCCTTTTAGAGAGAGTGGGGAGGGGGAGGGTGGAGGAGAGGAGGGGGGAGGGAGGACGGTGTGGGGTGGAGGAAACTGCTATATGTATTTGCGTTACTTCACAGGGTTGCCAAGCAACAGCTGAATCCAGTATTTACAGTTAATAAAAAGTGAGTGACATTAGCTAACAGTGTTATATTAGGTAAAGAAGGGATTTGCTTTTAAGAAAAGAAAATTAAAGCCAAGGTGTGTGTGTGTATGTGTGTGCGCCAGTGTGTGGGGGTGGGGTCTGTCTGTAGAACTGTAAGTGGATGTGAGCCAGTGTGTGGGGGTGGGGTCTGTCTGTAGAACTGTAAGTGGATGTGAGCCAGTGTGTGGGGGTGGGGTCTGTCTGTAGAACTGTAAGTGGATGTGAGCCAGTGTGTGGGGGTGGGGTCTGTCTGTAGAACTGTAAGTGGATGTGAGCCAGTGTGTGGGGGTGAGGTCTGTCTGTAGAACTGTAAGTGGATGTGAGCCAGTGTGTGGGGGTGGGGTCTGTCTGTAGAACTGTAAGTGGATGTGAGCCAGTGTGTGGGGGTGGGGTCTGTCTGTAGAACTAAGTGGATGTGAGCCAGTGTGTGGGGGTGGGGTCTGTCTGTAGAACTGTAAATGGATGTGAGCTCCCCCGTCTTCTACAAACCTGAGTCCTGTACTTAGTTGTTCTCTCTGTCTTCCCTGCAGGGTTTGAAAGCATTTTGGAAGGGCTGTTCGGGCCGGGACTAGTCAAAGATATTACCCTTTTTCAAGGTAAGCATGTCCTCGCCGACTATCTCCACACCTGTCTCCCAGATGGCACCCTATTCTCCATCTAGTGCACTGCTTTTCACCCATAGGCCCAGGGCCCATAGAGAGCAATAGTAATGGCATATTTTTGTAGGCACTAACTCCGCCATGGCCCGTTGGACAAAGCCTATGGGGAAATTATATACAGTGCCTTGCGAAAGTATTCGGCCCCCTTGAACTTTGCGACCTTTTGCCACATTTCAGGCTTCAAACATAAAGATATAAAACTGTATTTTGTTGTGAAGAATCAACAACAAGTGGGACACAATCATGAAGTGGAACGACATTTATTGGATATTTCAAACTTTTTTAACAAATCAAAAACTGAAAAATCGGGCGTGCAAAATTATTCAGCCCCCTTAAGTTAATACTTTGTAGCGCCACCTTTTGCTGCGATTACAGCTGTAAGTCGCTTGGGGTATGTCTCTATCAGTTTTGCACATCGAGAGACTGAAATTTTTTCCCATTCCTCCTTGCAAAACAGCTCGAGCTCAGTGAGGTTGGATGGAGAGCATTTGTGAACAGCAGTTTTCAGTTCTTTCCACAGATTCTCGATTGGATTCAGGTCTGGACTTTGACTTGGCCATTCTAACACCTGGATATGTTTATTTTTTAACCGTTCCATTGTAGATTTTGCTTTATGTTTTGGATCATTGTCTTGTTGGAAGACAAATCTCCGTCCCAGTCTCAGGTCTTTTGCAGACTCCATCAGGTTTTCTTCCAGAATGGTCCTGTATTTGGCTCCATCCATCTTCCCATCAATTTTAACCATCTTCCCTGCCCCTGCTGAAGAAAAGCAGGCCCAAACCATGATGCTGCCACCACCATGTTTGACAGTGGGGATGGTGCGTTCAGCTGTGTTGCTTTTACGCCAAACATAACGTTTTGCATTGTTGCCAAAAAGTTCAATTTTGGTTTCATCTGACCAGAGCACCTTCTTTCACATGTTTGGTGTGTCTCCCAGGTGGCTTGTGGCAAACTTTAACCGACACTTTTTATGGATATCTTTAAGAAATGGCTTTCTTCTTGCCACTCTTCCATAAAGGCCAGATTTGTGCAATATACGACTGATTGTTGTCCTATGGACAGAGTCTCCCACCTCAGCTGTAGATCTCTGCAGTTCATCCAGAGTGATCATGGGCCTCTTGGCTGCATCTCTGATCAGTCTTCTCCTTGTATGAGCTGAAAGTTTAGAGGGACGGCCAGGTCTTGGTAGATTTGCAGTGGTCTGATACTCCTTCCATTTCAATAGTATCGCTTGCACAGTACTCCTTGGGATGTTTAAAGCTTGGGAAATCTTTTTGTATCCAAATCCGGCTTTAAACTTCTTCACAACAGTATCTCGGACCTGCCTGGTGTGTTCCTTGTTCTTCATGATGCTCTCTGCGCTTTTAACGGACCTCTGAGACTATCACAGTGCAGGTGCATTTATACGGAGACTTGATTACACACAGGTGGATTGTATTTATCATCATTAGTCATTTAGGTCAACATTGGATAATTCAGAGATCCTCACTGAACTTCTGGAGAGAGTTTGCTGCACTGAAAGTAAAGGGGCTGAATAATTTTGCACGCCCAATTTTTCAGTTTTTGATTTGTTAAAAAAGTTTGAAATATCCAATAAATGTCGTTCCACTTCATGATTGTATCCCACTTGTTGTTGATTCTTCACAAAAAAATACAGTTTTATATCTTTATGTTTGAAGCCTGAAATGTGGCAAAAGGTCGCAAAGTTCAAGGGGGCCGAATACTTTCGCAAGGCACTGTATGTATATTTTTTGTAGGGTTTATAGATAAATGCCAAAAATAAGGTCAGAGGTTAACACCGGTTTAGGAGATCTTCTACGTTTTGTTCTATGAGATAATCGTCATCAGCTAACGTCACTTTTTAGTGAGTTTTGAAGCATTAATGTTATCAAATAAGCAAATAAAGCACATCGAGGCTTCATACATCGTAAAGGTCATGTTAACTGACTGATATTATCTCATAGAACAAAACGGACATCTCCTAAGCCTGTGTTAACCTCTGACCTTACACTATATTGTTAATATATGAAACTCTTAATATATGTTACAATATATTCTTAATATATGAAACTCAGGAGCTGAAAAGAGGTCTAAATGTTTAGGTTCCTGAATGGAATTACAACCCCTCAAATTACCCAAAGACAACAACATCAACAACAACAACAACACCTTGTGCGTCATCGCACCAAGCGTGCAGCTAGACTGCTTCAATACACATGACTTCTAACACACAGAAAGTGTGTGGGTCAGGAGAATCAAATGTCAAATGATACGGCTCCTCAACCCAGCCAGCCAGAGCTCTCTTTCCTCTCTCTCTCTCTCAATTCAATTTAAGGGGCTTTATTGGCATGGGAAACAAATGTTTACATTGCCAAAGTAAGTGAAGTAGATAATAAACAATGAAAAAAATTCAGTAAACATTACACTTGCAAAAGTTCCAAAATAATAAAGACATTTCAAATGTCATATTATGTCTATATACAGTGTTGTAAGGATGTGCAAATAGTGAAAGTACAAAAGGGAAAATAAATAAACATAAATATGGGTTGTATTTACAATGGTGTTTGTTCTTCACTGGTTGACCTTTTCTTGTGGCAACATGTCACACATCTTGCTGCTGTGATGGAACACTGTGGAATTTCACCCAGTAGATATGGGAGTTTATCAAAATTGGGTTTATTTTCTAATTCTTTGTGGATCTGTGTAATCTGAGTGAAATATGTGTCTCTAATATGGTCATACATTTGGCAGGAGGTTAGGAAGTGCAGCTCAGTTTCTACCTCTCTCTCTCTCTCTCTCTCCAAACCCTAGGAAATGAGGTCAGTGTGGCCACCTATCGTCTTGTGACACATCCTCCACCAACTTCAGAATTAGTGTAAATGTTTCAGATGCGTCTTCCTCTTCGCTCATTCAACCACACAGCAAACACACACATATAAATGCACACACATTTCCACAGGAAGTACACGTACAAACACACACACATAAATGCACACACATTTCCACAGTAAGTACACGTACAAACACACTCGCACCCTCTCTCGCTCTCTCTCTCACAGCTGAGTGCAGCAGGGTGGGGGGTCATGCTAGCTGTTGGACGGTAGCTAATTGGCTCTTTCCCAGGGCTATTGTAACTACTAGAACCACAGGGGCCCACTCACTCACCTTTGACCTTTTGACACACCATGGGTAAAAAGAAAAGTGCACCTAGCAACACGATATAATGTACAGAACTCACTGCATCAAGTGGAATTGTATCATTCCCATTCCACTCATTCAAGTTTAGTTGTATCCACTCATTCAAATTGAGTTGTGTCACTCCCTAGTGTAGGACTAGATTCAATTGAAGGGCTTTATTGGCATGGGAAACATGTGTTTACATTGCCAAAGCAAGTGAAGTAGCTTAAGTAAAAATTAACAGTAAACATTCCACTCACAGAAGTAAAAAACTATATATTTTTTAAATGTCATATTATGTATATATATATATACAGTGTTGTAATAATGTGCAAATGGATAAAGTACAAAAGGTAAAATAAATAAACATAAAAATGGGTTGTATTAACAATGGTGTTTGTTCTTCACTGGTTTGCCCTTTTCTTGTGGCAAAAGGTCACTATATTACTGCTGTGATGGCTCTTTCTCTCTCTCTCTCTCTCTCTCTTTCTCTCTCTCTCTCTCTCTTTCTCTCTCTCTCTCTCTCTCTCTCTTTCTCTCTCTCTCTCTTTCTCTCTCTCTCTCTCTCTCTCTCTCTTTCTCTTTCTCTCTCTCTCTCTCTCTTTCTTTCTCTCTCTCTCTCTTTCTCTCTCTTTCTCTTTCTCTCTCTTTTCCTCTCTCTCTTTCTTTCTCTCCATCCTTCTCTCCTTCTTTCTCAAATTCAAATTCAAGCTGCTTTATTGGCATGAAAAACAT
Organism: Oncorhynchus mykiss; assembly: GCF_013265735.2. Classification (NCBI taxonomy): domain Eukaryota; kingdom Metazoa; phylum Chordata; class Actinopteri; order Salmoniformes; family Salmonidae; genus Oncorhynchus; species Oncorhynchus mykiss. Next base: position 7,956,660 of record NC_048577.1, on the reverse strand, counting down.
TGCATCAATATTACCAAAGCAACAATGTATACAATATACATTGTAATAAAATAATGAAGAATAATATAAAATGGTAGCAAATAATACAAATAAAGCAACAACAAAATGGCAACAGTAAATAGTAGAAATATAATAAATATAAAAGGTGAAACATATAAATCGAGAGAGATATTTATATATATACATCTCATTTGTAAGGATTGGATTGTGTACTGCATAGTACTGTACTGTCTTGTACTGTGTAATGTGATTGTGTTGAGGTTCTGGTGGGAGGGGGGGGGGGTAATGTGGTGCTTTTACTATAATGAGGATGTCTCATTAATGTAAGACAAAAAAGTATATCTCTCAGTAGCGGTGTGGGTTCAACTGATGGTTAAAGGAAGCATAGCTCCATGGCAACGACCCAGACACAGAGTTCATACGGTCGTCTCTATGAAGTGGCCACGTTGACGACGTCTCTCTCTTTCTCTCGCTCCACCCCTTCCTCCAAATGAATTGTGTGGTTTCTCACGAGAGACGAAACGACTCCAAGGCTGTTGTTTCTCTTCTTTCTTAGATTATTGATCCTCTATCATTCATTTATCTTTATATTTTTTTTTATACACCTTTTTCTCCTCCATTTTGTGGTATCCAATTGGTGGTATCCAACAGTCTTCCCTCATCGCTGCAACACCCGTACGGACTCGGGAGCAGCGAAGGCCGAGAGCCGTGTGTCCTCCGAAACACGACCCAGTCAAACCGCACGGCTTCTTGACACAATTCCCTCAAACCGGAGGCCAGCTGCACCAGTGTGTCCTCCGAAACACCACCCAGTCAAACCGGAGGCCAGCTGCACCAGTGTGTCCTCCAAAACAACACCCAGTCAAACCGCACTGCTTCTTGACACAATTCCCTCAAACCGGAGGCCAGCTGCACCAGTGTGTCGGAGGAAACACCACCCAGTCAAACCGCACTGCTTCTTGACACAATTCCCTCAAACCGGAGGCCAGCTGCACCAGTGTGTCGGAGGAAACACCACCCAGTCAAACCGCACTGCTTCTTGACACAATTCCCTCAAACCGGAGGCCAGCTGCACCAGTGTGTCGGAGGAAACACCACCCAGTGAAACCGCACTGCTTCTTGACACAATTCCCTCAAACCGGAGGCCAGCTGCACCAGTGTGTCGGAGGAAACACCACCCAGTCAAACCGCACTGCTTCTTGACACAATTCCCTCAAACCGGAGGCCAGCTGCACCAGTGTGTCCTCCAAAACACCACCCAGTCAAACCGCACTGCTTCTTGACACAATTCCCTCAAACCGGAGGCCAGCTGCACCAGTGTGTCGGAGGAAACACCACCCAGTCAAACCGCACGGCTTCTTGACACAATTCCCTCAAACCGGACGCCAGCTGCACCAGTGTGTCCTCCAAAACACCACCCAGTCAAACCGCACTGCTTCTTGACACAATTCCCTCAAACCGGAGGCCAGCTGCACCAGCGTGTCGGAGGAAACACCGTACACCTGGCGACCGTGTCAGCGTGTACTGTGCCCGGCCGCCACAGGAGTCGCTAGTGTACGATGGGACAAGGACATCCTGCCTCCTGCCGGCCAAACCCTCCCCTAACCCGGACGACGCTGGGCCAGTTGTGCGCCACCCCATGGGTCTCCCGATCGCGGCCGGCTGCGACAGAGCCTGGACTCGAACCAGGATCTCTAGTGCCTTAGACCACTGCGCCACTCCGGAGGCCCTCTCTCGCTCTTATCCCCCCCTCTCTCTCTTTTATCCCTCTCTCTTTTATCCCTCTCTCTTATCTCTCTCCCTCTTTCTCTCTCTCTCTTTCTCTCTCTCTTAACCCCCCCCTCTCGCTCTCTTTTATCCCCCTCTCTCTCTCTCTATCATCCCTCTCTCTCATCCCTCTCTCTTATCCCTATAACTCTCTCTCCCTCTTGTCCCCCTCTCTCTCTTATCCTCCTCTGTCTCTTGCTCTTTATCATCCCCCTCTCTCTCTTTTATACCTCTCTCTTATCCCTCTCTCTTATCCCTATATCTCTCTCTCCCTCTTGTCCCCCTCTCTCTCTTATCCTCCTCTGTCTCTTGCTCTTTATCATCCCCCTATCTCTCTTTTATACCTCTCTCTTTATCATTTTTCTCTTTTATCCCCCTCTCTCGCTCTCCCTCTCTTTCTCTCATCCCCCTCTCTCAATCTCTTTTCTATCTCTCTCTCTCTCTCTCTCTCTCTTATTCCTCTCTCTCTCTCTCTCTCTCTCTCTTATTCCTCTCTCTCATCCCCATCGCTCTCTTTTATCCTTTTTCTCTCTCTTATCCCCATCTCTCACTCTCTCTCTTGCTCTTATCCCCTCTCTCCAATCTCGTATCTCTCTCTCACTTACCCTCTATCTTTCTCTCCCTCTTTTATCCCCATCTCTCTCTCTCATCCCCCTCTCTGTCTTTTATCCCCTTTCTCTCATATCCTTCTCTCTACCATCCCCTCTCTCTCTTTTATCCTTTTTCTCTCTCATATCCCCCCCTCTCTCTCTTATCCCCCTCTTTCAATCTCTTATCTCTCTCCTTCTCTCCCTCTTATCTCTCGCTCTCTCGCTCTATTTCTGTTATCCCCTCTCTCTCTTACCCCCAGCCTCTCTCTCTCTCTTATCCCCCTCTCCAATCTATTTTATCCCTCTCTCTTTTCTCCTTTTTCTCTCTCTTATCCCCCTCTTTATCTCTCTCTCTTATCCCTCCCCTCTCCAATCTCTTTTATCCCTCTCTCTTTCTCTCTCTCTCACCCCCTTTCTCAAATCTCTCTCTTTTATCCCCTTTCTTTCGTATCCCCATCTTTCTCTCTTATCCTCTCTCTCTCGCTCTCTCTCTCTTGCACTTATCCCCTTCTCTCCAATCTATTTTCTGTCTTTCTCTCTCTCCCTCTCCCTCTTTTATCTCTCTCTCTTATCCCCCTCTCTCCAATCTTGTTTCTCTCTCTCTCTCTCTCTCTCTCTCTCTCTCTCATCCTCCTCTCTATTTTATCCCCTCTCTCTCTCTCTCATCCCCCTCTCTCTTTTATCCCATTTCTCTCTTATCCTTCTCTCTCTTATCCCCATATCTCTCTCTCCCTCTTGTCCCCCTCTCTCCAATCTCTTTTATCCCTCTCTTATCCCCATCTCGCTCTCTCGCTCTCGTTCTCTTATCCCCTCTCTCTCTTACCCCCCCTCTCTCTCACCCCCCTCTCTCCAATCTCTCTCTCTTTCTCTCTCTCATCCCCCCTCTCAATCGCTTATCTCTCTCTCTCTCATCCCCCCTCTCAATCTCTTTTCTCTCTCTCTCTCTCTCTCTCTCTGTTATCTCTCTCTCTCTGTCCTTCTCTCTAAATTAAATTCAAGGGGCTTTATTGGCATGGGAAACATATGTTAACATTGCCAAAGCAAGTGAGGTAGATAATAAACAAAAGTGAAATAAACAAGAAAAATGAACAGTAAACATTACACATACAGAAGTTTCAAAAGAATAAAGACATTACAAATGTCATTATGTATATATACAGTGTTGCAACGATGTGCAAATGGTTAAAGTACAAAAGGGAAAATAAATAAACATAAATATGGGTTGTATTTACAATGGTGTTTGTTCTTCACTGGTTGCCCTTTTCTTGTGGCAACAGGTCACAAATCTTGCTGCTGTGATGGAACACTGTGGTATTTCACCCAGTAGATATGGGAGTTTATTAAAATTGTATTTGTTTTCTAATTCTTTGTGGATCTGTGTAATCTGAGTGAAATATGTGTCTCTAATATGGTCATACATTTGGCAGGAGGTTAGGAAATGCAGCTCAGTTTCCACCTCATTTTGTGGGCAGTGTGCACATAGCCTGTCTTCTCTTGAGAGCCATGTCTGCCTACGGCGGCCTTTCTCAATAGCAAGGCTATGCTCACTGAGTCTGTACATAGTCAAAGCTTTCCTTCATTTTGGGTCAGTCACAGTGGTCAGGTATTCTGCCGCTGTGTACTCTCTGTTTAGGGCAAAATAGCATTCTAGTTTGCTCTGTTTTTTTTGTTAATTCTTTCCAAATCCAATGTGTCAAGTAATACTTTTTTTGTTTTCTCATGATTTGGTTGGGTCTAATTGTGTTGCTGTCCTGGGGCTCTGTGGGGTGTGTTTGTGAACAGAGCCAGGACCAGCTTGCTTAGGGACTCTTCTCCATGTTCTCTGTAGGTGATGGCTTTGTTATGGAAGGTTTGGGAATCGCTTCCTTTTAGGTGGTTGTAGAATTTAACGGCTCTTTTCTGGATTTTGTTAATTAGTGGGTATCGGCCTAATTCTGCTCTGCGTGCATTATTTGGTGTTCTATGTTGTACACGGAAGATATTTTTGCAAAATTCTGCATGCAGTCTCAATTTGGTGTTAGTCCCATTTTGTGAATTATTGGTTGGTGAGCGGACCCCAGACCTCACAACCATAAAGGGCAATGGGTTCTATGACTGATTCAAGTATTTTTAGCCAGATCCTAATTGGTATGTTGAATTTTATGTTCCTTTTGATGGCATAGAATGCCCTTCTTGCCTTGTCTCTCAGATCGTTCCCAGCTTTGTGGAAGTTACCTGTGGCAATGATGTTTAGGCCAAGGTATGTATAGTTTTTTTGTGTGCTCTAGGGCAACGGTGTCAAAATGGAATTTGTATTTGTGGTCCTGGCGACTGGACCTTTTTTGGAACACCATTATTTTGGTCTTACTGAGATTTACTGTCAGGGCGCAGGTCTGGTAGAATCTGTGCAGAAGATCTAGATGCTGCTGTAGTTCCTCCTTGGTTGGGGTCAGAAGCACCAGATCATCAGCAAACAGTAGACATTTTACTTCAGATTCTAGTAGGGTGAGGCCGGGTGCTGCAGACTGTTCTAGTACCCTCGCCAATTCACCAATTCATTGATGTATATGTTGAAGAGGGTGGGGCTTAAGGTGCATCCCTGTCTCACCCCACGGCCCTGTGGGAAGAACTGTCTTTGTTTTGGGCCTTTTTTAATCACACACTTGTTGTTTGTGTACATGGATTTTATAATGTTGTATGTTTTTACCCCAAACACCCCTTTCCATCAATTTGTATAGCAGACCCTCATGCCAAATTGAGTCAAAGGCTTTTTTGAAATCAACAAAGCATGAGAAGACTCAAATATACTGTTAAGATTTTCTATTGCCAAGTTTACACCTTCACTATTACAGTGGAATGTTTTACCCAGGAATTTGTCTAAAAGGGATTGAACTTGTTGTTGCCTAATTGTTTTTTGTTAGGTTTCCAAACTGCATTCCTTCCATCTATAGCATTTCTTAATGTTACTCAGTTCCTTTGGCTTTGATGCCTCGTGATTGAGTATTGCTCTGTTCAGGTAGACTGTGATTTTGCTGTGGTCTGATAGGGGTGTCAGTGGACTGACTGTGAACGCTCCGAGAGACTCTGGGTTGAGGTCAGTGATAAGGTAGTCTACAGTACTACTGCCAAGAGATGAGCTATAGGTGTACCTACCATAGGAGTCCCCTCGAAGCCTACCATTGACTATGTACATACCCAGCGTGCGACAGAGCTGCAGGAGTTGTGACCCGTGACTGTTGGTTATGTTGTCATAGTTGTGCCTAGGGGGGCATATCTCTCTCTCTCTCTTAGTGCTGTGAGTTCCGTGTGGAGCTCGGGGCACTTTTCTTTTTATCCATGGTGCACCAAAAGGTGAGTTTGTTGGGCATCCCTCCTCTCTCTCTGTTTTTCTCTGCCCGTGGAGCATTATAGCCACACTCGCACACACACACACACACATCACACACACACACATCACACAGACACACGCACACACTCCTCTGCATATGAAGGGGTAGGGTTTAGTGCGGCAGGGGACTGGAGGTTAATGACTACACTATGTCGAGGCGCCCGGTTCTACATCTGTCACCAACACAATAGTCACGTATCCAAGGCCGCCGCACGCCGCCAGGCGCCCAGGCCCAACGTCCCCTCCGCTCCGCTCCCCTCCCACTAGGACTGTGACACAAGTCATGTTCCCTGAAGAGTCAGTTATCACAAAGGAAGCTCATACCGTGTTCGAGAGAGAGTCACCAGAAGGCCTTGTCACTTGGAGACACAGAGATGTCACACACACACACACATACATACACACACACACACACACACACACACACACACACACACACACACACACACACACACACACACACACTGATGGTAATCTTCTGGTTGAGTGTGTGTGTCCGAACAGTTGATGTATTGGTTTACAGTTTTTATGTATCAAAAGGAACTCGGCCATCATTCAAAACAAACTGTTGCTATTTTCAATGCTTTTCATATTCTGAAGGGTTTTATTGTGAAATGCATGAAATGGTTAGCTGTGCTGTGGTTTGTCTAAGCTCACACACAGCGGCCTGTCATTATTACCACAACCTCTCTGACGTGTGTGTGTTTGTGTGTCTTCTTCTTCCCACAGATTGCGAGCCCGAGGTACTGTTGGATTGGTCGTTTGATGTAAATTGTCTCTTTTGCTGCTTAAGACGAGAGAAAGTCAAGGTAATTGATGTTATTAGAGTTGCTGTGGCTCACACACACAGACACACAAACACACACACACATCGAGACAATTGCTAAATCCCACACACTGCATTACAGCTAGCTGATTAGCTAAACTCCACACACTGCATTACAGCTAGCTGATTAGCAAAGCCTCCCCCACTGCATTACAGCTAGCTGATTAGCTAAACCCCCCACACTGCATTACAGCTAGCTGATTAGCAAAGCCTCCCCCACTGCATTACAGCTAGCTGATTAGCTAAACTCCACACACTGCATTACAGCTAGCTGATTAGCAAACCCTCCCCCACTGCATTACAGCTAGCTGATTAGCTAACCCTCCAGACTACATTACAGCTAGCTGATTAGCTAAACTCCACACACTGCATTACAGCTAGCTGATTAGCAAAGCCTCCCCCACTGCATTACAGCTAGCTGATTAGCTAAACTCCACACACTGCATTACAGCTAGCTGATTAGCTAAACCCCCCACACTGCATTACAGCTAGCTGATTAGCAAAGCCTCCCCCACTGCATTACAGCTAGCTGATTAGCTAAACTCCACACACTGCATTACAGCTAGCTGATTAGCTAAACCCCCCACACTGCATTACAGCTAGCTGATTAGCTAAACCCCCCACACTGCATTACAGCTAGCTGATTAGCTAAACCCCCCACACTGCATTACAGCTAGCTGATTAGCTAAACCCCCCACACTGCATTACAGCTAGCTGATTAGCTAAACCCCCCACACTGCATTACAGCTAGCTGATTAGCTAAACCCCCCACACTGCATTACAGCTAGCTGATTAGCAAAGCCTCCCCCACTGCATTACAGCTAGCTGATTAGCTAAACCCCCCACACTGCATTACAGCTAGCTGATTAGCTAAACCCCCCACACTGCATTACAGCTAGCTGATTAGCTAAACCCCCCACACTGCATTACAGCTAGCTGATTAGCTAAACTCCACACACTGCATTACAGCTAGCTGATTAGCTGAACTCCACACACTGCATTACAGCTAGCTGATTAGCTAAACCCCCCACACTGCATTACAGCTAGCTGATTAGCTAAACTCCACACACTGCATTACAGCTAGCTGATTAGCTAAACTCCACACATTGCATTAGCTAATTAGCTTCAATGACAAAAGCCAGTCTGCATTTTTTCATCTTTCCATCGCCTCATCAACAATAACACACACACGCACACACACACACGCACACACACACACACACACACGCACACACACACACACACACACACACACACACACACACACACACACACACACACACACACACACACACACACACACACACACACACACACCCTTTAAGTAGAGGTCAATCCCTGGTCGTCTCACTCATTCAGCCATGTCTAATCATCCTAAAATGGCGCTGGAATGTTTTGCCTCTCGGGAATGTATTATTATTTTCTGCCCTTTCAGTCACCCCTCGTTCCCTTTGACCTTGTGAATTGATGGCTCGTCGGCATGTCGTTCGGGGCGCCACTCGTCCTCCATTTTTTCTTTGTCTTTTAAAGGGGCAATCTGGGATTCAAACGATAAAGAAGTGGACACCGCGCCACTTTTGATATACCAATCCCAGATTGCCCCTTTAAGGGAGGAACGAAGGATGAAACAGAAGGCCTCACAAAGAGCCCCCCCCTTCTGTTGCCATGCCAACCAACCACTCCTTTTCTCCTTTTTCATCTTGACCTCTTCAACCCTGAAGGTCGACCATCTGGCACCTACAATTTAATACACACTTGTACATGTGTGAAAAATAACAAATATAAGCACCAACCAAATTATTATTATAAACATATATAACAGAGTAGTAGTGCTGATCTATGATCAGATTATAATGAATAGGATTATATAAATCAGATTGAGCATTCCTACTTCTGGGACACTGTGAATACGCTCCATGGTCCATAAAACATATTACCTGGAACATACCTGCCCTCCTTCCTCTGCTTGTCTCTGGCCTTGCCATGCCCGGGCCGGGCTGGGTGGGTTGGGCTTGCCCTACGTCCAAAATGGCACCCTATTCTCGTTATAGTGCACTACGTCTGAACACGGCCCATAGCGCTCTGGTCAAAAGTAGTGCACGATGTAGGGAATAGGGTGCCATTTGGGACGTACTCTTCATATTTCACTGTGTGCGTTTAATTGCATGAAATGCCAGAGGACCTGCAGAGGACGGAAACAATTGATTCATTGATCTGCAGCTATGCAAACTCCCGACAGAGGGAGGAGGTAGGCTTGAGGGAGGGGAAGAGCGAGAGAGGGGGAGGAGAGAGGCAGAGGGAGGAGGTAGGCTTGAGGGAGGGGGAGAGCGAGAGAGGGGGGGAGGTAGGCTTGAGGGAGGGGGAGAGAAAGGGGGAGGAGGTAGACTTGAGGGAGGGGAAGAGCGAGAGAGGCAGAGGGAGGAGAGAGGCTGGGGGAGAAGGAAAGTGAAAGGGGGATACCTAGTCACTTGAACAACTGAATGCATTCAACTGAAGTGTCTTCCGAGGGGAGAGAGAGAGAAAGAGACGAGGGAGGGAGAGCGAGGGGAAGGATGAGAGAATGCCTCATTCATATTAACTGTGAAGGCATGCCGTTTTAAAGAAACTGTTTGAGCCTGTTTTGGTTTTGCCAGTTTTCACGTCACTGGATTCTAAGAGGAGAAAGCGGAGAGACATTCAGGGTGTCACGCCCATTCCTCCCACCACCACCCCAGATCATTCATTTGTTTCATAAACACAATGACTGCAAGTCCATAGTACCACACAATGACTGCATGTCCATAGTACCACACAATGACTGCATGTCCATAGTACCACACATTGACTGCAAGTCCATAGTACCACACAATGACTGCAAGTCCATAGTACCACACAATGACTGCATGTCCAGAGTACCACACAATGACTGCATGTCCAGAGTACCACACAATGACTGCAAGTCCATAGTACCACACAATGACTGCATGTCCATAGTACCACACAATGACTGCATGTCCATAGTACCACACAATGACTGCATGTCCATAGTACCACACAATGACTGCATGTCCATAGTACCACACAATGACTGCATGTCCATAGTACCACACAATGACTGCATGTCCATAGTACCACACAATGACTTTCTTAAACACCATATTTTGTCCCCAGTCTTTAAAAGCTTCCACCACAGCGTTATCTCGCCACCTATTGTCATATTATGTTGTTTTTTTTTGCTTAATGAAAAAAAAACAGACTTAAAAGGTACTGTAAGGTTTTCCTCTGGGTTTGGTCCAGGAAAAGTTCATTAAAATGGTGTGTCTGCTTTGTCTGTGTCCCTCTGAGGAACACTTGGTTGTACATTTATCTACTGGTTTCTCAAATCCCAAACCCTTTTCCTCTTGTGTTCTGTGTCCCTCTCAGGAACACTTGGTTGGCATCACTCCCCAGGTCTTATCAGAGTCAGAGGACTTGAAACAGGACACGTCCAAAATCAACCGCCTGGAGAAGCAAGCCGAAGAGTTCCTCAATGCTGTCTTCTACAGAAAGGGTGAGTCTAGAACCTATAGAACCATAAGGGAGTCTAGAACGCAGAACCATAAAGGAGTCTAGAATGTAGAACCATGAGATTTTAGAACCTAGTACCATAAGGGAGTCAAGAACATAGAAGCATAAGGGAGTTTAGAACCTAGAACTATTAGGGTCAAGGACCTATAGAACCATAAGGGAGTCTAGTAGAACTATATGGCGTAGTCAGTTGGGACGTTATAAAGACACAAGGTATGGAACTTGGAAACACCAAAGTTGTGGGTTTGATTCCCACATTTGGGCTCCCGAGTGGCGCAGCGGTCTAAGGCACTGCATCTCAGTACTTGAGGCATCCCTGCAGACACCTTGGTTCGATTCCAGGCTGTATCACTACCGGCCGTGATTGGGAGTCCCATAGGGCGGCACCCAGTTGGCCCAGCGTCGTCCGGGTTTGGCCGGTGTATGACGGTCATTGTAAATAAGAATTTGTTCTTAAGTGACTTGCCTCGTTACATAAAGGTTCATTTAAAATCGTGTCCTAAAAAAACTGAAGTTTAAAATGAAACGTGTTGGTTAAGTGACCATGTATTGTTATGGTTATATACTCTCCTAGAGAAGAGAGGGGTGCAGTGTGTGACTGGCTGCATCCAAAACGGTCCCCTATTCCCTACACTATATCATTTAGTGCACTACTTTTTTTGGTCAAAAGCAGTGCACTAGTTAACAGGGTGCCATTTGAGATACATGGTTGTTTTAGAGAGGATTAGGTCACTCAGTCAGATGCTGATCCAATCAATGTGTCTGCCCAATCAATCTGGGTTCACCTCCACACCCAGCCCTCAGCCCTCAGCCCTCAGCCCTCAGCCCTCAGCCCTCAGCCCTCCGCCCTCAGCCCTCAGCCCTCAGCCCTCAGCCCTCAGCCCTCAGCCCTCAGCCCTCAGCCCTCAGCCCTCAGCCCTCAGCCCTCAGCCCTCAGCCCTCAGCCCTCAGCTGGCCTAAAGCTGCTATATACTGAGTGTACAAAACATTATTTCCATGACAGACTGACCAGGTGAATCCAGGTAAAGGCTTTGATCCCTTATTGATGTCACCTGTTAAATCCACTTCAGTGTAGATGAAGGGGAGGAGACGGGTTAAAGAATAATTTTTAAGCCTTGAGACAATTGAGACATGAATTGTGAATGTGTGTCATTCAGAGGGTGAATGGGTGGCAAGACAAAATATTTAAGTGCCTTTGAACAGGGTATGGTTGTAGGTGCCAGGCGCACCGGTTTGAGTGTGTCAAGAACTGCAACGCTGCTGGGTTTTTCACGCTCAACAGTTTCCCGTGTGTATAAAGAATGGTCCACCAACCAAAGGACATCCAGCCAGCTATGGGAAGCATTGGAATCAACTCAATATAAGAAAGGTCCTAAATGGTGTGTACATTGAGTGTATGTAGCTGAACAAACACTGTGCACAGTATATAAACAGACACACATAGATACGTGTCGTTTGTCTGAGGGTTTCTTCCTTCCCAGTGATGTCCCTTTAGCTAAATGTTTTTACAATGTCTATATGCTCCCGGCTTTATGTTTTGGGTCCACGCGGTCGGCGTCCCAAACGGAACCCGATTCCCTACTTAGTGCACTACTTTTGACCAGATTGCATAGGGCCCAGGTTAAAAGTAGTGCACTGGATTGGGAATAGTGTGCCAGGACGTAGGTATTGTTTGCAGAAAGCTTCCCCTTCGGACACGGGGCACAATTCCTCGGCCCAAAAGGAAATGTTTTTCCAGAAAGCTTGTCTGCTAAATCACTTTGTTGTTTTGCGGCTGAAAGTTGGGGGCTATAGGGTAGACTAGATCTGTGTCCCAAATGGCACCATATTCCCTATGTAGTGCACTACTATAGGGGCCAATGGGGTTCTGGTCGTAAGTAGTGCACTACATAGGGAATAGGGTGCCATTTGGGACGAAGCCTAGCTAACAGTCTGTCTGTAGTGTTACAGAGAGGTATTAAACAACATGTCCTGTAGGTATATATCTATGTCCACATTCTAACAGTCTGTCTGTAGTGTTACAGAGAGGTATTAAACAACATGTCCTGTAGGTCTACATCTATGTCCACATTCTAACAGTCTGTCTGTAGTATTACAGAGAGATATTAAACAACATGTCCTGTAAGTCTACATCTATGTCCACATTCTAACAGTCTGTCTGTAGTATTACAGAGAGGTATTAAACAACATGTCCTGTAGGTCTACATCTATGTCCACATTCTAACAGTCTGTCTGTAGTGTTACAGAGAGGTATTAAACAACATGTCCTGTAGGTCTACATCTATGTCCACATTCTAACAGTCTGTCTGTAGTATTACAGAGAGGTATTAAACAACATGTCCTGTAGGTCTACATCTATGTCCACATTCTAACAGTCTGTCTGTAGTATTACAGAGAGGTATTAAACAACATGTCCTGTAGGTCTACATCTATGTCCACATTCTAACAGTCTGTCTGTAGTATTACAGAGAGATATTAAACAACATGTCCTGTAGGTCTACATCTATGTCCACATTCTAACAGTCTGTCTGTAGTATTACAGAGAGGTTTTAAACAACATTTCCTGTAGGTCTACATCTATGTCCACATTCTAACAGTCTGTCTGTAGTGTTACAGAGAGGTATTAAACAACATGTCCTGTAGGTCTACATCTATGTCCACATTCTAACAGTCTGTCTGTAGTATTACAGAGAGGTATTAAACAACATGTCCTGTATGTCTACATCTATGTCCACATTCTAACAGTCTGTCTGTAGTATTACAGAGAGGTATTAAACAACATGTCCTGTAGGTCTACATCTATGTCCACATTCTAACAGTCTGTCTGTAGTATTACAGAGAGATATTAAACAACATGTCCTGTAGGTCTACATCTATGTCCTGTAGGTCTACATCTATGTCCACATTCTAACAGTCTGTCTGTAGTATTACAGAGAGATATTAAACAACATGTCCTGTAGGTCTACATCTATGTCCACATTCTAACAGTCTGTCTGTAGTGTTACAGAGAGGTATTAAACAACATGTCCTGTAGGTCTACATCTATGTCCACATTCTAACAGTCTGTCTGTAGTATTACAGAGAGATATTAAACAACATGTCCTGTAAGTCTACATCTATGTCCACATTCTAACAGTCTGTCTGTAGTATTACAGAGAGGTATTAAACAACATGTCCTGTAGGTCTACATCTATGTCCACATTCTAACAGTCTGTCTGTAGTATTACAGAGAGATATTAAACAACATGTCCTGTAGGTCTACATCTATGTCCACATTCTAACAGTCTGTCTGTAGTATTACAGAGAGATATTAAACAACATGTCCTGTAGGTCTACATCTATGTCCACATTCTAACAGTCTGTCTGTAGTGTTACAGAGAGGTATTAAACAACATGTCCTGTAGGTCTACATCTATGTCCACATTCTAACAGTCTGTCTGTAGTATTACAGAGAGATATTAAACAACATGTCCTGTAGGTCTAAATCTATGTCCACATTCTAACAGTCTGTCTGTAGTATTACAGAGAGGTATTAAACAACATGTCCTGTAGGTCTACATCTATGTCCACATTCTAACAGTCTGTCTGTAGTGTTACAGAGAGGTATTAAACAACATGTCCTGTAGGTCTACATCTATGTCCACATTCTAACAGTCTGTCTGTAGTATTAGAGAGAGATATTAAACAACATGTCCTGTAGGTCTACATCTATGTCCACATTCTAACAGTCTGTCTGTAGTATTAGAGAGAGATATTAAACAACATGTCCTGTTGGTCTACATCTATGTCCTGTAGGTCTACATCTATGTCCACATTCTAACAGTCTGTCTGTAGTATTACAGAGAGGTTTTAAACAACATGTCCTGTAGGTCTACATCTATGTCCTGTAGGTCTACATCTATGTCCACATTCTAACAGTCTGTCTGTAGTATTACAGAGAGATATTAAACAACATGTCCTGTAAGTCTACATCTATGTCCACATTCTAACAGTCTGTCTGTAGTATTACAGAGAGGTTTTAAACAACATGTCCTGTAGGTCTACATCTATGTCCTGTAGGTCTACATCTATGTCCACATTCTAACAGTCTGTCTGTAGTATTACAGAGAGATATTAAACAACATGTCCTGTAGGTCTACATCTATGTCCACATTCTAACAGTCTGTCTGTAGTATTACAGAGAGGTAGTAAACAACATGTCCTGTAGGTCTACATCTATGTCCACATTCTAACAGTCTGTCTGTAGTATTACAGAGAGGTATTAAACAACATGTCCTGTAGGTCTACATCTATGTCCACATTCTAACAGTCTGTCTGTAGTATTACAGAGAGGTATTAAACAACATGTCCTGTAGGTCTACATCTATGTCCACATTCTAACAGTCTGTCTGTAGTATTACAGAGAGATATTAAACAACATGTCCTGTAGGTCTACATCTATGTCCACATTCTAACAGTCTGTCTGTAGTATTACAGAGAGATATTATACAACATGTCCTGTAGGTCTACATCTATGTCCACATTCTAACAGTCTGTCTGTAGTATTACAGAGAGATATTAAACAACATGTCCTGTAGGTCTACATCTATGTCCACATTCTAACAGTCTGTCTGTAGTATTACAGAGAGGTATTAAACAACATGTCCTGTAGGTCTACATCTATGTCCACATTCTAACAGTCTGTCTGTAGTATTACAGAGAGGTATTAAACAACATGTCCTGTAAGTCTACATCTATGTCCACATTCTAACAGTCTGTCTGTAGTATTAGAGAGAGATATTAAACAACATGTCCTGTTGGTCTACATCTATGTCCTGTAGGTCTACATCTATGTCCACATTCTAACAGTCTGTCTGTAGTATTACAGAGAGATATTAAACAACATGTCCTGTAAGTCTACATCTATGTCCACATTCTAACAGTCTGTCTGTAGTATTACAGAGAGGTTTTAAACAACATGTCCTGTAGGTCTACATCTATGTCCTGTAGGTCTACATCTATGTCCACATTCTAACAGTCTGTCTGTAGTATTACAGAGAGGTTTTAAACAACATTTCCTGTAGGTCTACATCTATGTCCACATTCTAACAGTCTGTCTGTAGTATTACAGAGAGATATTAAACAACATGTCCTGTAGGTCTACATCTATGTCCTGTAGGTCTATATCTATGTCCACATTCTAACAGTCTGTCTGTAGTATTACAGAGAGGTATTACACAACATGTCCTGTAGGTGTACATCTATGTCCTGTAGGTCTACATCTATGTCCACATTCTAACAGTCTGTCTGTAGTATTACAGAGAGATATTAAACAACATGTCCTGTAGGTCTACATCTATGTCCTGTAGGTCTACATCTATGTCCACATTCTAACAGTCTGTCTGTAGTATTACAGAGAGGTATTACACAACATGTCCTGTAGGTGTACATCTATGTCCTGTAGGTCTACATCTATGTCCACATTCTAACAGTCTGTCTGTAGTATTACAGAGAGGTATTAAACAACATGTCCTGTAGGTCTACATCTATGTCCTGTAGGTCTACATCTATGTCCACATTCTAACAGTCTGTCTGTAGTGTTACAGAGAGATATTAAACAACATGTCCTGTAGGTCTACATCTATGTCCACATTCTAACAGTCTGTCTGTAGTATTACAGAGAGATATTAAACAACATGTCCTGTAGGTCTACATCTATGTCCACATTCTAACAGTCTGTCTGTAGTATTACAGAGAGATATTAAACAACATGTCCTGTAGGTCTACATCTATGTCCACATTCTAACAGTCTGTCTGTAGTATTACAGAGAGGTATTAAACAACATGTCCTGTAGGTCTACATCTATGTCCACATTCTAACAGTCTGTCTGTAGTATTACAGAGAGGTATTACACAACATGTCCTGTAGGTGTACATCTATGTCCTGTAGGTCTACATCTATGTCCACATTCTAACAGTCTGTCTGTAGTATTACAGAGAGGTATTAAACAACATGTCCTGTAGGTCTACATCTATGTCCTGTAGGTCTACATCTATGTCCACATTCTAACAGTCTGTCTGTAGTATTACAGAGAGGTATTACACAACATGTCCTGTAGGTGTACATCTATGTCCTGTAGGTCTACATCTATGTCCACATTCTAACAGTCTGTCTGTAGTATTACAGAGAGGTATTAAACAACATGTCCTGTAGGTCTACATCTATGTCCACATTCTAACAGTCTGTATTTATTTTACATTTTTATGTGTGTATAGTCACATCACAATTGTTATCAGTTTGTGTATATATATATATATATGTTTTTTTTTTCTTCACATAAACAGTAATATTTCCTGGTTGCTAAAATTAGAATAGTTCGCTTAATTTTCAGTTTATGTGACAAAACAAGTCATGTAGAGCTGAGAAAGTTGCTGTACGGTCTAAACCGCTGTGAAATGTATTTTCCAGAACCAGTGTAGTATGTTCAGCTGTTTGAAGCTGGTGTACAAAACCCAAAGTCAAATATGCAAAAACAAAATTAAAGAACGGGAAGCATAGAAATAGTGCACATAGAACATATCTACAACTTCTGAGACTGGCTTTCAGTGAGAATGACAGGTTCGTAACTGACATTTCTACGTGAATTTGGTCCGTTCCCCCATAAAGTGACATATTGCAGCTTTCATGTTTCTAGTTGTAGTGCTGCCAGATCTTTAGCCGGTCGTTGGAATGTTAAACAGATTAAGAATGTTCTAATAGGTGTCTAATGTTGTGTGTTTGTTTGTCTCTAGCAGACCTCCCAAGCTTCTCGGACCCTCACATCCCTCTAGTGGCTCGTGAGATAATGCAGCGAATGATCCGTCAGTTCGCTGCCGAATATACCTCAAAAAACAGCTATTCTCAGGACCCCCCCCATCACCCCCAGCCCAACGGCATCAAGGACCAAAGCCGCCTCCTGCCGAGAGCGGCCTCTCCAGCCCCGGCCCCCCTCGCTCTGCCGGGGGCGTCCAGCCCCTCGTCCCCCGCCCCGGGACCGGGCCTCAGCCCCGCCTCCGCCTCTGCCTTCGCCCCGGACAGTGGGAACGGAGCCGGTAGTAACTGTAGTGGTACCGGTGCTGCTGCCTCTGCACAGAACCCCGTCCTCAGCAAGCTTCTCATGGCCGACCAGGACTCTCCACTGGACCTCACCGTCAAGAGGCCCGACCCCACAGAGACCAAAACAGAGGGTAAGACACCACTCACACGTCCATATCGAATCAAAACGTAGTTACCTTATGGACAAGATAATATGGTGTTACACTGTACAATGAAATGCTTACTTGCAGGCTCTCTCTCAACAGTGCAACAACAATAAGAAAAAGAGAAACAAATATTCAATAAAATAAATAAGTAGAAGAAAAACCTGGACTGAAGAACTCCCCCATAACTTCAATAGAATGCCCTGTATCTCTCCTATCTCCATTTATCTCCATTTATCTTTCCTATATCTCCCTGTATCGCCAATATCTCCCCTATATTGACTATATCTCCCCTGTATGTTGCTTATATCTCCCTATAGGTCTCATATAGCTTCCCTATATCTCTTCTATAGCTCCCATGTATCTCCTATGAGCCACTATATATCCTTTATATATCCCCTCTATCTCTACTATATCTCTCCTATATCTCCAATTTAACTCACTTATATATCTGCTATATCTCCTCTATTTTTCCTATATCTCCGCTGTATCTTGCTTATATCTCCACTATATTGCCTCTAGCTCTTCTACATCTTGCTTATATCTCTCCCCTATATCTCTCCCCTATATCGCTCTGCTATATCGCTCCCCTATATCGCTCCCCTATATCGCTCCCCTATATCGCTCCCCTATATCGCTCCGCTACATCTCTCCCCTATATCGCTCCCCTATCGCTCCCCTATATCTCTCCCCTATATCGCTCCCCTATATCGCTCCGCTATATCTCTCCCCTATAGATCCCCTATATCTCTCCTATATATCGTTCCTATATATCCCTTATATCTTCCCTATATCTCCCCTATAGCTCTCTTACAGTTGAAGTCAGAAGTTTATATACATTTAGGTTGGATTTATTAAAACTCGTTTTTCAACCACTCCACAAATTTCTTGTTAACAAACTATAGTTTTGGCAAGTCGGTTAGGACATCTACTTTGTGCATGTAAGTCATTTTTCCAACAATTGTTTACAGACAGATTATTTCACTTATAATTCACTGTATCACAATTCCAGTGTGTCAGAAGTTTACATACACTAAGTTGACTGTACCTTTAAACAGCTTGGAAAATTCCAGAAAATTATGTAATGGCTTTAGAAGCTAATTGGAAGGGTACCTGTGGATTTATTTCAAGTCCTACCTTCAAACTCAGTGCCTCTTTGCTTGACATCTTGGGAAAATCAAAAGAAATCAGCAAAGACCTCAGGAAAAAAATGGTAGACCTCTACAAGTCTGGTTCATCCTTCGGAGCAATTTCCAAACACCTGAAGGTACCACGTTCATCTGCACAAACAATAGTACGCAAGTATAAACACCAAGGGACCATGCAGCCATCTAACCGCTCAGGAAGGAGATGTGTTCTGTCTCCTGGAGATGAACGTACTTTGGTGCGAAAAGTGCAAATCAATCCCAGAACAACAGCAAAGGACCTTGTGAAGATGCTGTAGGAAACTGATACAACAGTATCTCTATCCACAGTAAAACGAGTCCTATATCGATATAACCTGATAGGCCGCTCAGCAAGGAAGAAGCCACTGCTCCAAAACCGCCATAAAAAAGCCAGACTACGGTTTGCAACTGCACATGGGGACAAAGATTGTACTTTTGGGGAAATGTCCTCTGGTCTGAAGAAACAAAAATGGAACTGTTGGCCATAAAAAAGTGGGAGGCTTGCAAGCCGAAGAACACCATCCCAACCATGAAGCACAGGGGTGGCAGCATCATGTTGTGGGGGTGCTTTGCTGCAGGAGGGACTGGTGCACTTCACAAAATAGATGGCATCATGAGGTAGGAAAATTATGTGGATATATTGAAGCAACATCTCAAGACATATGTCAGGAAGTTAAACCTTGGTCGCAAATCCCCCACAACCTGTAATTGGACCAGTAAAAGTTGTATAGAGCCAAACAGACTGGGCCTAATGAAAACTACTAGTATCCTAATTCTAACAAACAGTTGGAGGCTGAATGCCAAGTCGCGTTATGCTGAAAAATAGATTTTTGAATCTTAAAAACATTAACCCCCATGCCTTAAAATCCCTCTTGCCCTATAGACATTTGGCCTGGATTATCCTCTAATGCCTGTGACCATATATGGTATTATAGTGTTTTTATGTATGCCTCCCACACACACCCATAAACACACAGAGAGAGAAATTCATTTTAATATCACCACCTTGTTTTGTCCAACCAAAAAGCCCTAAAGATTAAAGAGGTCCTTCAGCTCTGTTCAGACGGGACAGGTCATCAGACAGGTCAGCTGCACTTTGGGGATTACTAACCCGCGGAGGAGGAGGAGGAGGGTGTGTGTGTGTGTGTGTGTGTGTGTGTGTGTGTGTGTGTGTGTGTGTGTGGATATATATTGTTATTACTCTTTAAACAAAGAGCAGAGCGGAGGGAACAGTAATGATTATTTTCACTATTTATTCATGTGATTTTCTGTTGTATTCTTCTCCTGAAGTCCTTTTCCTTTCTCATTTCCAGTGATTTATAGAGTTACACAAACATCTGTTATTGAACGGCACATTTACAATGTTAATTACATTCATTTAAAAAGTCCCAATCAATTGAAGTCAAGTTATACAGTACATACTTAGATAATCTGTGATGAAC
The DNA here is from genome assembly GCF_013265735.2 of Oncorhynchus mykiss. Lineage (NCBI taxonomy): Eukaryota > Metazoa > Chordata > Actinopteri > Salmoniformes > Salmonidae > Oncorhynchus > Oncorhynchus mykiss. The sequence continues at coordinate 7,936,738 of NC_048577.1, read as the reverse complement.
TGTGCCCTAAAACAGTGTGTGTGTGTGTGTGTCTGCGTATGTTAATCCTCAGATGGAGTCCTGGACCTCTCCACCAAGAAGGCCCACGGCACCATCCTCAAAAACTCTCACAGTTACACCCTGTTGCCCACAGTGAAGGGGTAAGACACACACAGCACACACACACACACACACACACACACACACACACACACACACACACACACACACACACACACACACGCCACACACACACGCCACACACACACACACGCCACACACACACACACACACACCTCCGTTATAAATGATCATTGTAGTGATCAATGTGTTATTTCCCATTGGTTTCCAAGGTAATCACCTCTTGTTACGTTACGATGTCAAGGGCTTACAGCGCCGGAAGAGAACTAACCCTCATCCATTATCATTATGTTTACAGTACCTAGGTTTTTATAAGTAACTAACCATAATCGATTATCATTATGATTACACTACCTAGGTTTTTATAAGTAACTAACCCTAATCCATTATCATTATGATTACAGTACCTAGGTATTTAAAAGTAACTAACCCGAATCCATTATCATTATGATTACAGTACCTAGGTATTTATAAGTAACTAACCCGAATCCATTATCATTATGATTACAGTACCTAGGTTTTTATAAGTAACTAACCCGAATCCATTATCATTATGATTACAGTACCTAGGTATTTATAAGTAACTAACCCTAATCCATTATCATTATGATTACAGTACCTAGGTTTTTATAAGTAACTAACCCTCATCCATTATCATTATGATTACAGTACCTAGGTATTTATAAGTAACTAACCCTCATCCATTATCATTATGATTACAGTACCTAGGTTTTTATAAGTAACTAACCCTCATCCATTATCATTATGATTACACTACCTAGGTATTTATAAGTAACTAACCCTCATCCATTATCATTATGATTACAGTACCTAGGTTTTTATAAGTAACTAACCCGAATCCATTATCATTATGATTACAGTACCTAGGTTTTTATAAGTAACTAACCCGAATCCATTATCATTATGATTACAGTACCTAGGTTTTTATAAGTAACTAACCCTAATCCATTATAATTATGATTACAGTACCTAGGTTTTTATAAGTAACTAACCCTCATCCGTAATCCGTATGATTACAGTACCTAGGTATTTATAAGTAACTAACTCTCATCCGTAATCCGTATGATTACAGTACCTAGGTATTTATAAGTAACTAACCCTCATCCGTAATCCGTATGATTACAGTACCTAGGTATTTATAAGTAACTAACTCTCATCCGTAATCCGTATGATTACAGTACCTAGGTATTTATAAGTATGTATTTATGCTATTTGGATGTAATTCTTCATGATGTAGGAGGTCAACGTTAGACTGCATCAAAGACCTCAGGGACTATTGGTTTTCCTGTTGTCTCTCTACTATATACAGCTTTTATTTACTTACCCACATAGTCGTGGTGGATTTTATTGATACCTGAGTGTTTTGCCTTCAAGTCATATTTGCATGATTAACACACCGTACAAACTTTGTTTTCCTGCTTTAAATTAGAATAAATGACCTGTATAACTATGGAATAGACCTTGGAATGATTAGAACACACAGAAGGTCAAAGATGGATTTGGCTCGATACATGTTGACGCCCAAAGCGATATTGTATGGTGAGGGTGGTGTGTGTAATCTGTTGGAAGACACCTCGTTGGTGTATCAGAAGCAGCGTTGGTGGTTTGGGATTCACTAATGATCAGGTCATGTAATATTAACTAAAGAGGGGGATGAGGAACTGGATGTACCCTCCTCCCTCACACCACCCCTCCTCCCTCGCTCCACCCCTCCTCCATCCACCCTCCTCCCTCGCACCACCCCTCCTCCATCCACCCTCCTCCCTCGCTCCACACCTCCATCCCTCCACACTTCCTCCGAGACCTCAGATATATTACCAAACACAGAGCGTCTCACTCATTTAGCATACCCCTTTATTTTACAGTGTGAAAATGAACCTAGTATTTTACTTACACAATCAAATGATAACAGAATCCTTTAAAAAATATCATGACACCATAATGACCAATACATCAATAGTTTGTTCATTTTAGTTTCATAACTGCAAATAAGTACCACTAGTCACCACACACCATTAACCACCACCGTGTGCAGACTACAGTTGACTAAACACGTTTTTAGACATTTTTGCAAATTTATATAAAAAAAAAAAAACTGAACTATCATATTTACATAAGTATTCAGACCCTTTACTCAGTACTTTGTGAGGCACCTTTGGCAACGATTACAGCCTGGAGTCTTCTTGGGTATGATGCTACAAGCTTGGACACACCTGTATTTGGGGAGTTTCTCCCATTCAGTTATTTTCCAGTCTCCGGAGATGTTCGATCGGGTTCTAGTCCGGGCTCTAGCTGGGCCACTCAAGGACATTCAGACACTTGTCCCGAAGTCACTCTTGCATTGTCTTGGCTGTGTGCTTAAAGTCTATTGGAAGGTGAACCTTTTCCCCATTCTGAGGTATTGAGTGCTCTGGAGCAGGTTTTCATCAAGGATCCTTCTGTACTTTGCTCTGTTCATCTTTCCTCGATCCTGACTAGTCTCCCAGTCCCTGCTTCACTGTTGGGATGGTGCCAGGTTGCCTCCAGACGTGACGCTTGTTATTCAGGCCAAAGAGTTCAATCTTGGTTTCTTCAGACCAGAGAATCTTGTTTCTCATGGTCTGAGAGTCTTTATGTGCCTTTTGGAAAACTCCAAGCTGACTTTCATGTGACTTTTACTGAGGAGTGTCTTCTGTCTGGCCACTCTACCATAAAGGCCTGTTTGGTAGAGTGCTGCAGAGATGGTTGTCCTTCTGGAAGGTTCTCCCATCTCCACAGAGGAGCTCTGTCAGTGTGACCATCGGGTTCTGGTCACCTCCCTGACCAAGGTCCTTCTCCCCCGATTGCTCAGTTTTAGTGGTCTTAGTAGTTCCAAACTTCTTCCATTTAAGAATGATGGAGGCCACGGTGTTCTTGGGGACTTTCAATGCTGCAGAAATGCTTTGGTACCCTTCCCCAGATCTGTGCCTCGACACAATCTTGTCTCGGAGCTCTATGGACAATTCCTTCGACATAAAGGCTTGGTTTTTGCTCTGACATGCACTGTCAACTGTGGGACCTTATATAGACAGGTGTGTGCCAATCAATTGATTTTACCACAGGTGGACTCCAATCAAGTTGTTGAAACAGCTCAAGGATGATCAATGGAAGCAGGATGCACCTGAGTCTCATAGCAAAGGGTCTGAATACTTATGTAAATAAGGTATTTATGTTTTTTATTTTTAATAAAAGTGAAAAAATTGGTGTAAATCAATGAGGGAACATTTTTTATTTGATCCATTTTTAAAAAATTTAGAAAAAGTCAAGGGGTCTGAATACTTTCCGAATGCACTGTAGACTGTGTGGTGTAGACTAGACAAAATGGTGTAGACTATAAGGTGTAGACTATTGTAGACCATAAGGTGTAGACTATAAGGTGTAGACTATAGTAGACTATAAGGTGTAGACTATAGTAGACTATAAGGTGTAGACTATAAGATGTAGACTATATGGTGCAGCCATAATTACTGTGAAACCACCTAACTTCCTCATCAAGTATATTCTAAATGTAATTGTAAAAAATATATATAACCACTTCATCAGGGATGTGTGTGTCAAAATTTGACTTTTTGACATATAGATAACAACCTCATCAGGGGTATGCATATACTGTATGTACAGATGTCAGATCTTGATTTGAGCCAGTTTGCTACAGCAGGAAAATAATCCTGTAGCAACAGGAAATGTGAATTATTTTGTGGATTATAATTAATGGACATTTTTGTAGGGGTTGATACATTTTTCGTTAGGGGAAAATCAAGTCTGGAATTTCTAAGTGGAAATGACAAAATTCAGAATCCTTTATAAAACTGAAATACACTACATGTTTGCAATTCTCAGCAACAAAAGAGTTATCAAATTAAGATCCAACGTCTGTACTTGTTTTGGACATATGCATGTCCATGTCCATATGTCCATAATATTTTTTCCTTCACAGGATTTGGTTGCTGACGTCCTCAGTGCTAAGGCTCATTCACTATCTGTCTACACTTCCCCTTCCATTCTGATTGACATATCTATGGTCCTATTTAGAAGGTAGCATTGAGCTGTCACTCTGCTTGTCTGCGGGGGACTGGGATGTGTGCTTCCTGCTTAAAGGCTACTGTTGCTATGGTTACGTACTGAACAGTACCCGACACCAAGGTCAGAAAAAAGTCACTTATTTCTCAGGTAGTTCAGAAATAGAAACGTTAAGACCCGTCACGGAAATGTCATTTGGGCGCTTCAGCACGGGTTTCTTAGAAAACACTGTGTTCTTTCTAGCCCGTATAGGAACAACTTTCAGGCCTGATTTCAGGCCAACATAATGGAAAGGAGAAAGGGAGCTCAAAAGGACAGATTCTCTAAAATAATAACGAGTGGAGTAAGAAAAAAAAAAGAGCATCCTTGTGTCGCTCAACCCTTTTTGTGACCATTTCTATACGAGACACGCCAAGGTTCATTCTCGTTTAGCTGGGAACGAGACCTCTCTGCCGTCAACTCCAACCGCAGCCATTGTCTATTGTGTTGTCAGGTGAATTCTATGACACTGTTACTATGTACAGTTTATCCTATACCCGTTAATTACAACCTGATCACAATGTGCTCCATTCTGCGCCCTCGATACCTTCTCAGACAAATGAGTCTCTATCCCGGGGAGGGATTGGTATTATGATCATGGTCATTCATGCTGTGTGTCCTTGATGTTTTCCCTCCTCTCATTGTCCTCACGGTATTTGTTAGTGTAGCAGACTGTGCGTGTGTGTTCTCTGTTTACTCAGTACATGGCTCTCTATCTCTTAAACAGCATTAAGATTCACTAACATTTAAAATCACTTTTTTTTTTTTTTTTAACATGGTAAAATAAAGTTGCTTGGTTGTTTTTGAAGCAAATTGAATTTAAAATGTCCCTGTAAATGGATAGTTACGCTTCATGCATTGCATTGCACTTCAGTTTAAATACGTTTTCTCTGCGTGAAACAAAATGATTTGAACGAAATTGAGTTTGAAAAAGACGGACACTAAATTAAACGTTTGACATGAGTAAGTTAGCTCTAATTACCTATATGAAAGTGACTCACTCTGTCACAACATGCATGTTCTACACATGGTAAAAAAAAATATGGGAAATTAGTGTTAATTGTCTCTTTCTCTCTGTGTCTCATGAGCACCTTAATTGTTGAAGATAGGAGCTAACGTGCTGTAATGAGTGGAATATAGCTCCGGCTACGTCCACGTTGCACAGTAAATATAATTCATCAGACACCGATGCATCCCAAATAGCACCCCATTCCCTTTGTAGTGCACTACGGGCCCTGGTCAGAAGTAGTGCACTACATAGGGATTAGGGTGCCATTTGGGGATGCAGGCAGCCACTCTCTCCCATGTGATGAGACCATATGGAACAGCTAACGAGTTATAATCTGTATGAGGGCAACTACTTTGTCAAGCTGTCAAGATGTATAACTAGCTAATAGCAAACACAAGTTTACAGCCAAAACATTTTCTCAAATGGACTTTTTGCTCAAATGTAATGAAATGAAATGGAGATTGAACGCCCACCCTCACGCCAGGAAGTAAATAGAATTTCAAATAAAGGTACTGTCTCTAAACTGAAGGGACCATATAAGTAGTTATTTGTGTCTATACTATATCTAGTAATCATGAAATTAAAGGGGCAGTTGAAACAATCACAAAGCGATTCTCCCCGACCCTGTTTCAGTAGAAAGCTGAGAAATGTAACCACTCTCAAATTCATAGACAGAGCTACAGATGTATGATCATAATTTAACCTACAGTGCATTCGGAAAGTATTCAGACCCCCTGACATTTTCCACATTTTGTTACGTGGATCACATAATGTTTGTTCCTCATCAATGTACACACAATGCACACCCATAATCACAAAGGGAAAACAGGATTTTAAACCTTTGGAAATGTATTAAAAATAAACAACATAAATACCTTTATTTACATAATGATTTAGACTCTTTGCTATGAGCTCAGGTGCATCCTGTTTCCATTGATCATCCTTGAGATGTTTTTATAACTTGATTGGAGTCCATCTGTGGTAAATTCAATTGATTGGACATGATTTGGAAAGGCACACACCTGTCTATATAAGTTGACAGTGCATGTCAGAGCAAAAACCAAGCCATGTGGTTAAAGGAATTATCTATAGAGCTCAGAGACAGGATTGTGTTGAGGCACAGATATGGGGAAGGCTAACAAAACATGTCTGCAGCATTGAAAGTTCCCAAGAACACTGTGACCTCCATCATTCTTAAATGGAAGAAGTTTGGAACTACTAAGACCACTAAAACTGAGCAATCGGGGGAGAAGGACCTTGGTCAGAAACCCGATGGTCACTCTGACAGAGCTCTAGAGTTCCTCTGTGGAGATGGGAAAACCTTCCAGAAGGACAACCATCTCTGCAGCACTCCACCAACCAGGCCTTTATGGTAGAGTGGCCAGACAGAAGCCACTCCTCAGTAAAAGGCACATGACAGCCCACTTGGAGTTTGCCAAAAGGCACTTAAAGCACTCTCAGACCATGAGAAACAAGATACTCCGGTCTGATGGAACCAAGATTGAACTATTTGGCCTGAATGTCAAGCGTCACACCCAGAGGAAACCTGGCACCATCCCTACGGTGAAGCATGGTGGTGGCAGGATCATGCTGTGTGGGATGTTTTTCAGCAGCAGGAACTAGGAGATTAGTCAGGATCGAGGGAAAGATGAACGGAGCAAAGTCCAGAGAGATCCTTGATGAAAACCTGCTCCAGAGCACCCAGGACCTCAGACTGGGGCAAAGGTTCATCTACCAACAGGACAACGACCCTAAGCAGACAGCCAAGACAATGCAGGAGTGGCTTTGGGACAAGTCTCTGAATGTCCTTGAGTGGCCCATCCAGAGCCCGGACTTGAACCCAATCAAACATCTCTGGAGAGACCTGAAAATGGCTGTGCAGTGACACACCCCATCCAACCTGACAGATCTTGAGAGGATCTGCAGAGAAGAATGGGAGAAACTCCCCAAATACAGGTGTTCCAAGATTATAGCGTCATACCCAAGAAGACTCAAGGCTGTAATCGCTGCCAAAGGTGCTTCAACAAAGTACTGAGTAAAGGATCTGAATACTTATGTAACTGTGATATTTCAGTTTATTATACTTTCCGAAAGCACTGTATATTTGCAGAAAAATTCTCAGCAAAAAAAGAGTGATCAAATTAAGATCCTACATCTGTATGGATGCACGGACTGACCATCCATGATATCAGACTTATCATTTTATGCATGTTTCGAGGCCATGTAGTGTTTGTTTACATTTTTTTTTTTTACAAACATGGGAGTATTACAAGCTTACATTTTGGGTTCTGATGGGGTACAATTATCCTGATGAGGCATTTTATAAATGATATTCTTCAAGAATCAGTGGGTACCTCTAATTCAGGAGTCCAGAAATGGATGTAGCAACTGCAGATTGCCCCTTTAAAGTGTGGGAGATGAGTTTATCATTTAGATGTTGCATGTTTACATGTTTACTGTTATACGTTTACTGTTATATGTTTACTGCCGAAGAGTTTTGCTGAAAACCTCCCCCCCCTAAACAATGACATATTATGAAAGAAAGTTCAACTTTAAAAACACAAGGTAATGTGTGTTTTTAGTGGTACTAAAAAGTGGTACTAAAAAGTGGTACTTTTGGTTTGTTGGCATTAACAGTCAGCAGTGTAGAGTAGTGTAATTTTAACGTGTAGTTTTTGGTTCATTACAATTCACTTTCTGAATCGACTGATTTGCGTACTTCCAAGTTAACACTCTCTTCTCTTTTCCCTCCAATCAGGCGTGCCCTGAGAGTTGAACACTCCTTTCGGGACGTGGAGGACGATGACATGCTGCCGAGAAGCTTACAGGACGGGCTGAGGGACAGCTACGTCAGTTCCGCCCCCCTCAAGCCCCCATTGGCCCATTCGCTGCTTATAAAGGAGGAGCTCCTCAGCCAGAAGCACCGCCTCCTCGGCCAGCCTCCAGCTCTCTCATTGGCTAGTCTGGAGGCGGCGGGGCTTCTCAACCACGGGAACAAAGGGAACCACGTGGAGCCCCACCCCCTCCTGGCACGGGACGGCTCTCCGTGGGGTTCCTCCAGTGGTAAAGCCCACCACCACCAACTGGACAGCCTGCTGAGGCTGAAGCAGGCCAGCGCCATCCTCTCAGACCTCCAAGACCTGCCTCTGTTCTTGGACAACCACCACCACGGGGCGTTCTCCTCCAAGAGCTCCTCCGGAGGTGGCCTCCGCCACCACCATGGCTCCACCAAGACCCACCATGAGGTGGTGGTTAAGAGGGAGCCGGGAGGCCACCACTCCCCGCCCGTGGACCTGAAGATCCCCCAGGTGAGGGGCATGGACCTGTCATGGGACTCCCACGCCTCAGACCTGTACGGGTACGGGGCCATGGTGGTGGGCGCCGGGGGCCACGGTGGGGTGGAGAATGCTTTGAGCAGGAAGCTGAGGGTCATCCTTCCCAAGCAGAACCGGCGTGCCGGTAGCCTGAGAGGCAGCCTGGGAGGTTTTCTGGATGGGGCGGCAGACTACTGGAGCTCCGACGTGGACCAGGGGACCTCCGGGCAACCATACCCGACCTCTGACCCCGAGGGCGACCCGTGCTCTAAGCAGCCCAGGAAGAAAAGGGGGCGCTACCGCCAGTACAACAGCCAGATCTTAGAAGAGGCCATCGGCATGGTGATGGGCGGGAAGATGAGCGTATCCAAGGCCCAGAACATGTACGGGATCCCTCACAGCACACTGGAGTACAAGGTGAAGGAGCGACTGGGCACACTGAAGAACCCTCCTAAGAAGAAGCTCAAATTGACCTTGAGGATGGGAGGACAGGATTCCGCCGCCGAGTCAGAGACTACACCAACCGCGACACCGCGAGAGGTTGCGCCACCGGAGGCCGCCGATCTGAACCACGAAATGAAAATGGAATTTGAAGATTAACTGAGAAACAACGATGACGACGAATCCTCCCTTTCCTTATATATGTATAAAAAACATCTTAACATTAAGACTGAAGTAATTGGAAACAAATGGAGCTTTATTTGTGCCAATTTACTGTTGCAGTATCTGGGTGAGCACAAGCGCAGGGATATGAGGAGGATTCTAAAACAAGCTGGAGATGAAAACTAAACCAATCGGCTGGTTCTGCGGTTGTCGTTTTGACACTGCACATTTGTTTAGCTTTTATATCAAGCGGCGAAACAAATGTGTCAAAAGCCACGAGTGACGTGACAGTTATTAATTACAGTTTGTAAAGCATGTTGATTATCCCCCCCAAAACCCAAAACTCCCCCTATTCTGAACTTGATACACTGACCCTGCATTGCTTTTAAATGCAGTCTGGGCTGCGGAATATCTCAACTTTGGGAAAAATTAGAGGGGGTTAAAAATGAACCCTTTTGAACATACTATTATGGTCCCCCCCTCTCTCATTTAAGTACTAGTACCAATTGGTAAGTGAACTGTCTCCTATGTTTTGAACCAACTCTAAAACTAGTAATGTCCCAGGAAGCTCTCTCACCAGGAAGCTGAATCAAAACCGCATTATTTCTATCGCCAGGTAGCCATTTCTCTTTAACAAACGCAAAACTTTCTTTCCTCCTTCGATATTCTGCTACTCTTTAAAAGTGAACGAAAGCAACATTGGCTGTGTCCTTTTTAAGGTAAAGACACAAAATAGTCAATCAGGGATGCATGTTCGTAAGTTTTAGTAAATAACTACTAAGTTTTTGAATATTTTGAATGTTTTTTTTGTTTGTTTTATCTTCTTTTGTTTGGCTTTCTTTTGCACTACACTTTCAGTCTGGCGCTCACCGGCGCCGCCCAGTGGTGACAGACCAGGTTACCTCGGCATTGCTGTCCTAGCATCATGCACTTAAGGTCTGTCATAATCCCCGGCCAACTGCGCTCCAGGTACAAGTTACCCGTAGCCACAGATCTAGGATCAGTTTACCCTGCCTTAACAATTAGGGGGGAAACCTCAAAACTGACCTGAGATCAGCATGTAGGTGCAATTTTATATCTCTGCTGCTCTCCTTGAGAGAGCTCCTCAACCTCAACGGTGGTAGGTAAATGTTGCCTCTAACCACTGATCCATAGTCAGATGTCTTTTTTATTCCCTTATTGCTAAGGTTTGGATTGGGGCTTAGTGATCTGATCCTAGTTCAGTGGTTGAGCGCAACTTCTACCTCAAGCACCTGCAACAAGTGCATCTGTTCCCAATCCCGATCCTAGGGAGCTGTAGCCATCTCTGGTTTTCATTCCAACCAATGACCTCATGCATATGCGCTCAGCTAATTAGTGGGCGGGGTTCTCCTAACACCATGACATCACATGGAGTGATAACCACATGCATTGTAGCTCTCCAAGACCAGGAAGTGGAAACATTGCTGCTACAACTATATTATCCTGTACTGAGCGAAGGTTTTACCAGCCTTACTGTCTCTAAACACTAAACATTTCATAAAGTTTTCTGTTTTAGAATTCTAACTAAGTAAAAGCTTCTTAGTTGATGAGTTTTGAAATGGCTCCTCTCATTCCCATGTGGTTTTAAAATGTTCAAAGGTAGTTTCAAAGGCAGTTTATTACGACAATGTGCATTTATACTTGGGGGGGGGGGGGGGGGGGGGGTGGAATTTAACAGTGAGAGGGGATGTGTTTGGTTGGGAGGGATTAGGGGATAATATAATATAAATTATTATGATGACACTGAACTTAAAGCCAATCCGCATTTCTGGATGATTTTGTTCCTCATTTTTAACTCAGGGTACCTGAGACGGGAATCTCTTGACGAAGCCATGATTCTAAAACACGGACGTGTTTCCTTTATCCTGCAGGACCTAAAAGTGAAGGGCAGGACATGACTTCTCTCACTCTGCTACTTCTGACAGGGGGCGGAGCTTACAGCCCGGCTAGGTGGGTGTGGCTTAGCAGTGCCACGCCCTGTAGACCGTGGTGAATCATGAAGAAGGTAACACAAACTAAAACAGGGAAGAGGGTGTGAGGAGAAGTTTGGAAATGAAACGTCTGAAAATAGCACCTTTTTTCGTTTTTTTTTAGCGCGTGAGAAAGAGGAAGATATTGTAGCTCTTTTGAGAGAGATGGGGATGGGTTTGGATGGGAGGAAGAGAGCTGATTAGAGGAGGGTAAGGGATGGCCAGAAAGCAAAAAGAGAGAAAAAAAAGCTTTAGTGTCTGAAAGACTTTTAGAGAGCTGCAGCTTGGACCTAAACATATTCTGTTTCCTCTCTATTACCTCCTCAGTACCCTGGTTGATGCTTGAATTTGTCAGATTTCGTGTAGTATAGTTGTCATATCTGGTTCCTGCCCCGCAGCCCTCCTGCCAAACCAGGCGGAAACTATCTTTATCTGTCGTCATGTTTTGTCAGGGGAAAGAAAAAAACATCCTTCTGAGAAAATGTTTTTAGAAAAAGATGCTCTCGTTTTTTTTGTGTGTTGAGGGCAAAAAAAAAAGACGAAGGAAAAATAAAAATAAAAAATGTTTTTTTTTAAATGTTTTTAAAGCCCTCTCTTGCTCTGCTGTAGTAAACGTTGCTGTTCGCTCTAAACACTGCCTGGTGCTCACCCAGTCTGTGAGATTATTCATGAAATTGTACTTAGAAAACATCTCCGTCATGTCAACACTGATGAAATGAACATTCACTCCTTGAAATGTCCTGTACATTTTATTTATTTCATTTGGTATTTTCTTTTCTTCTATAAAATGGCACCAATCTGTTCCGGGTGATTTGGGAATTCTTAGATAGGAGCTTACATCTGCAAAGTATAGACTACTTCATGAGTGTCGTACCAAGCGATTCATGCTCTAGTGTATTCTAAATGAGTGAATAATTGGTATATAATTGTTATAATTATATTCAAACCCCTAATGAACAATCTTACCTAGCCCTGTTCTGATAGATTGGTCTTGGACTTCGACCCTCCCTCCCATGGCTTGATTGGCAGTTATGCGTAGCCGATGGGAACAATGTAATCCCTTTATGATGACCTCTGTAGGAACACAAGGTCAGGGGTCATGCATGAAATGCGTTCAACACTTAGACAATGCAGAGTATTTCAAGTGTCTAATTGGTTACTCGTCCCATCCAATCAGAAGACCAAATATAGTCCAGCAATTACTTATATGAGATTGATCATTTTACTTAAGTTATGAGTAAAGCACTTATAGCCTTTTACATTTCAAGGTATGCTTACTAATTCATTTAGCTTCGATGTGAATGCGATTTGACAACAAAAAAACACTACTTAAAATATAGTGTGGAATTGTGTTTTAAACGTTGTTTTTCTCCTAAACTTGCGAGTTATTATGAAGTATGACAAAAATGTGCCCCTTAGCGCTTCTGTCACGTTATGCATGTGAGCATGACAAATGGTGCTGATGGGAAATGTGTATAACCTGTACAATTGGTATTTACTTATCATGACATGTAGCACTGACTGAGATGCGTGTCTAAATTCCTACATTCAGCACTTAGATAGGTCCTGAAACCCTTGAGGGGATTCCTACATTCAGCACTTAGATAGGTCCTGAAACCCTTGATGGAATTCCCACATTCAGCACCTAGGGGAGATCCTGAAACCCTTGAGGGAATTCCTACATTCAGCACTTAGGCAGGTCCTGAAACCCTTGAGAGGATTCCTACATTCAGCACTTAGGTAGATCCTGAAACCCCTGAGAGGGGATTCCTGAAGGGCCAAGAATTTCCACATACATTATTTATGAAAACTATAAATCTATGTATTTATCATTGGGCAATCAAAAAAGAACATGTTAGTGGTCCCCGAAGACGAGGATGTTGATTTTGGCAGCCCCCCCCCGTACCTCTCTGATTCAGAGGGGTTGGGTTAAGGCAGCCCCCCGTACCTCTCTGATTCAGAGGGGTTGGGTTAAGGCAGCCCCCCGTACCTCTCTGATTCAGAGGGGTTGGGTTAAGGCAGCCCCCCGTACCTCTCTGGTTCAGAGGTTAAATGCAGAAGACACATTTCAGTTGAAGGCATTCAGTTGTACAACTGACTAGGTATCCCCCCTTTCCCCTTCATCAGTCGTATCTAATCTACTGAGGTGCATTGCCATTTGGGCTTTATTTCATGTTTGTATGAATATTTTTGGGGTTTAGTTGTTTAGTTATGCCACTTGGGTTAACGGATCCCCCTGTCTGAAGAAGTCCTCCTCCTTAACACGACTGAGTCTCGCCTCTTTTACAGAGAAGTTTCACACTTCTAATTATTTATATACACACAGATAATGAATGTAATAAACCGACATGAATCTCTCAACCCCCCCCCCCCCCCCCCCCCACAAAAAGAAATATCTGAAAAAAAACAATGACACTGTCAGTTTTGGTGGGGGGGGGGGGGGGGGGGCAGACTGTTTAATTTCTTTCTCCACCGTCTGCTTGTATTTGACTAACGTTTTTCTGCCGTGGGTATCTGTAGCCTTCAGTATTGTACCTCTCAGGATAAAGTTGACGGGAGGGGCAGCAATATTAGTCAGTCGGAGGATGACGCAGACTTAACTACCTGTATTAGATTAAATGTATACAACACCTATATTATATATTGACCTGGCTCAGCTGTGTCCAAGTGCGGTACCTCAACCTGCACTTGTATCCCTCTCAGGGAAGCCTGAAAGAAAGAAGGGATAGTTGATACTCTGGGAAATATAGGCCCCTCCTCCTTTTTCTTTTGCTCTTGTCTTTTACAAGAGGAGCTAGGAGTATGTGACGGACAGCTTATTAGTCTAGTTCTTTTTTTTTTTACTGTAACATCACTCCAGGTTAAACTTCTTCATGGGGATTTAAGTTTATTACAGAGATGAGACAGAGACACAGTCGGTCAGAGACCTAGAGGGGAGAATGTGTCGGACAGGTGGAAATGTTAACCTTCTGAATCTACTGTCTATTATTATTATTATTATTATTATTATTAACTTGTTTTAAACTGCATTCCAAAACAAATCATTGTACCTTTTTATATAAATGAAAATAGCTATATACATATGAATATATATTTAATTTACTGTTTTACATCTTCAGGTAAATCAATGGATTTCTTTTCATTCTGATGTGAGATTGTAAACAAACGTGGAGAGAAAAAAAAAAAGAAATGCAGAACAGAACTAACCTCAATTTCTAGATACCATGTGACGTGCCATTTTTGTCTCTTGAGTGGCACGCGATACCTTTCAAGAAAAAAACTAAACAGACTTCTGTGAATTGCCATTTTGCTCGTTGTTATGAAGTGTTGTTGATTATTCCTCCATGCTGCATATCCTGTTGTCATGACGCCTCAGGTCCACCCACTTCAAAGCAGCTGATTGTACACTAACTAGCAACACAAATCAGGACTTTTATTAGAGTAAAAGTGTTTTAGTACTCTTTTAGTACACTTTCTTGTGTTTCCAGATTTCTTAGATGGGACTGACGGAAGCACTTTTTAAATTATTATTGTTATTATTATATGGTGGGTTTTATCATTATTATTGTTATTATTAGATGGTGTTTTTTTCATGTTTTCTTAATTCTTAACATATACATTCTTATAGCTACTAAACCGAACCCAGGTCTTTCTGAATGCAACACTACTGTATTAACTAGCACACTCAGCCTTGGAAGCACACACCATGCACACTGTAACTACACCCCATACACTCTGTAACTACACCCCATACATACTGTAACTACACCCCATACATACTGTAACTACACCCCATACATACTGTAACTACACCCCATACATACTGTAACTACACCCCATACATAGTCACATACATTTCTATATGTTTTGACTCACGCACTCACACACTCTTCATCAGGTATCCACTTCGTGTGGGTGGGTTACATGTACAATTATAACCTCTGCGTGTCCTTTATAGAACCTGGTGGGTGTGACACTCCTGAGACCAGGAAAAATATCAGGCTTGTAACTTGGCTGGTGAAGGCACTGCCTCCCTTATTCTGTCCAAACAGCCCCCTTTTGCTTCGTATCTTTCTCCAGTCCAGTCCGGCTCAGTGGGCCCCTATAACTCTGGTCCCAACCCTCACCACCAAGAACCTGTCTTTAACTCTGGCTCTGTTTCTGATTTGTTTGTGTAGTGGTGACTTTGTCGTGATGTTCCTCTGCTTCTTTGCGTGATTTGCTATTTTTATTTAATTTGGCAAATTTCAAGCATGGCAAAAATATAGTATTTTGTCAAATGTATCCTTTTTCTACACCAAGTTTGTTTTTTAAATGTTGTAAAAGTCTCAGCATTTGTTAAGGCGCAAGTACCACCCGCCTGCTAACTGCAACTTGAGGGCTTTTCTGTTTGATTTGTGAAACATTTTAAAGCAACAGTGCTTTGGTTTTGTTGAAGAGAGAAACGTTGGTTGGAATTTAAAAGTGAGGCACACCTTCCGTCTGGAATGATGTTGAGCTGCTTGCAATCATACCAATTCCCCTGCTACCCCCAAACAACACTTTGAAACAGGAACTATCACAGTACCTAAATCTGTGTGTTATCCTTCCTTCTTTCACACTGGCAGTTGAAACGGTTCAACATGGAATCTGTGACATGTCCGGCTAAAGAGCCTCCATCTCTCCCGCTCCAATCTGACAGTCAGAACACCACCTATTACATTGTGTAGTTTTATGAGGCTTGTGTGTCATAATGTTGTGTTTTACTGCGAAGGGAGGCGGGACAGGAAAGCAGCAGGGGTCCTGTGCTACAGTAACCATTTGTTTTAGTCTGGCAGAAGGCTGTAATCCTGTTTAGTATATTGGGACTGTAGAAGTATGATAGTTCAAATACATATTATTTTCTTTCCGTGGACATTCGACTAACAAACATGAAAGCGTGCAAACCTAGAAAACTGTAAAATGTTGAGATGAGATGGCACAATCCGAAAACTAAATAAGGCGTTTTTTAAAAACCTTAAACTTAATATTAATGTAATGTTCAGTCGTACTTAATAAAGTGTAGTGTGATTTTCTACATTTGCTTGTATGGCAGATGTTAGTTGTATACTTGAAAGTCATTGAAATGAATGAGAATCTCAACCTCACAGTCTAATTATGGATTATTTATTACTATTGTGTTTTATTATGAATCAATCTGTGAAAGATGGAATGCCTTTTTTCAGCCTCTAATCGTTAGCTCAATCTTTACAACACATCAGGCCTATATTGGAAGTAGTATAAAAACTATAGCAGAAAAAGTATAGTGTATATATTTTAGTATTTTAATTCTGTAATGAAAATCACTCCATATAATACAAGGATACTTTGCCTAAATTATTTCATTACAAAATGCTAGTGAGGTTTTGTTCATGAACGTCAAACCCCCCCCAGACTGGGAGATAGAGTGTCTTGCTGCAGTCAGATATATCTGGACTAGGGATTGTAGGGAGTCTTGCTACAGTCAGATATATCTGGACTAGGGGTTGTAGGGAGTCTTGCTACAGTCAGATATATCTGGACTAGGGGTTGTAGGGAGTCTTGCTACAGTCAGATATATCTGGACTAGGGGTTGTAGGGAGTCTTGCTGCAGTCAGATATATCTGGACTAGGGGTTGTAGGGAGTCTTGCTGCAGTCAGATATATCTGGACTAGGGGTTGTAGGGAGTCTTGCTGCAGTCAGAAATATCTGGACTAGGGGTTGTAGGGTAAATGAGGGGCTGTACTGTAGAGGCAGAGAGGAGAGAGCCTTTCCAAGGTTAGTGTCCCCACCCCCACACTGCAGATAGCAGTCTTTAACAGATAATGTAGGAATGAATTTGCCTCATCGCCCAGAGAAACACAACAGAGCATTCGAAGTAAATAAACAAAAAAAGATCACCTTTAGATCCGAAGAAGGTGAATAGATTTCAGGATGGGGCGGAACGATACAACGATAAAAACCAATTGAATAGCAAAGGTATGGAGAAACAATTAGAAGGAAAGCTAATCAAACTCTGTGTTCTTTGGCGGAAGCTGTTGTCTTGGAATGGGGTGTCCTTGCATGTTGCTATAACAATGGAGCAGCAACATCATTCTCAGGCGGAGGTGTGTCTCTTCTGTTTTATTAACCTTTTCTCAAGGAAATGGTCGACGTCTCTCTCTCTCTCTATCTTCTTTCAAAGTGTTTCTCCCGATGTCCGTTATTCCTTCCTCCCCTGGTTCCCAACACTGGGGAGGCCTGACATTGGCCCACGATGTTTCATATCAATACAGTTCCCTGTAAAACAATGTGAGATTCTAGATTCTAGACGTGTTTGAGCTGTTTGTTTCTTAACACCTGTTTCCCCCACCTGTATCCCAATGTAAAGGATGCAAGATGTCTCATCAGAAATGATGCCATCTGCCAATGCGTTTTAAAGCTGTTTATAGATGGTCTGAATTTGTCTGCCATCTCTGTCTTTTCCCCTCTCCCCTACTTTCCTATTCTATCCTTCACAAGGTGATTACTGCTTCACCACAGTGCATAGTGACGCAAAGGTCCTTCTCTTTCTGTCTCTCTCTCTCTCGCTGGTTTTGGATTGGATGCGTGTCTATTGCTTCGGTGACTGTTCTGGCTTTTCTGCCTGTCTGCTTGACTTAGAGGGGCCCTGGTCAAAAGTAGTGCACTTTGTAGGGAATAGTGCGCCAGACGATGTCTCTGGTTTCTGCTACCTCAGCTTGCCTGGTGGAAGACTGTTGGGGAGGGTATATGGGGTGGGGTAGTATAGGCTCAAGGGCTTTCTGTACAGATTGACAAGAACGTTTGGTATTTTGTTGGTTGCGAGTGACGTTACAGGGATGAGGGTCAATTGGGTAGTGATGAACCGTCCATATGCTTGACTATTGGAAAGGGGGTCGGGAAGATGGGGGGGGGTAACCCCTTCGCTTGTAACATTTCGGGGTTTCTATGAAAAACAAAAAAACATCTCATTTGTTTGTTAATTTCTAGTTGAAGTTGATAATGCCTGCCGTGTTTCTAGCTTTGGAACCGTCCGTGTTGTTTGAACGCTGGTTTCTTTGACAACCACAAGCCTTCTGTATTCTTCTGTATTCTTCTGTATTCTTCTGTATTCTTCTGTATTCTTCTGTATTCTTCTGTATTCTTTGGTTCTGGTTTGTCGTCGTCGTCGTGTGGAAATACTATCAGATACTGCAGCAGTGTATTAAAAGGGTTTGACTGAAGAGCAGCACTGACTCAGGACCACAGATCAACCAGATGTCAGAGGGACACCTGCCAGGTGTTTTAGTTCAGACTTCTAGAGCAGCTCTGACTCAGGACCACAGATCAACCAGATGTCAGAGGGACACCTGCCAGGTGTTTTAGTTCAGACTTCTAGAGCAGCTCTGACTCAGGACCACAGATCAACCAGATGTCAGAGGGACACCTGCCAGGTGTTTTAGTTCAGACTTCTAGAGCAGCTCTGACTCAGGACCACAGATCAACCAGATGTCAGAGGGACACCTGCCAGGTGTTTTAGAGCAGACTTCTAGAGCAGCTCTGACTCAGTACCACAGATCAACCAGATGTCAGAGGGACACCTGCCAGGTGTTTTAGTTCAGACTTCTAGAGCAGCTCTGACTCAGGACCACAGATCAACCAGATGTCAGAGGGACACCTGCCAGGTGTTTTAGTTCAGACTTCTAGAGCAGCGCTGACTCAGGACCACAGATCAACCAGATGTCAGAGCGACATCTGCCAGGTGTTTTAGTTCAGACTTCTAGAGCAGCTCTGACTCAGGACCACAGATCAACCAGATGTCAGAGGGACATCTGCCAGGTGTTTTAGTTCAGACTTCTAGAGCAGCGCTGACTCAGGACCACAGATCAACCAGATGTCAGAGGGACACCTGCCAGGTGTTTTAGAGCAGCTCTGGTAAAGAACATGTGGCGAATAAGATGAACCCTGTTTTACAGTTGAAGAAGAATTTCCAGTCATGTACATTCGTAGATCAGTACTAAGAAAAGAGATCTGCCGACTGTCTGTGTGTTAACCCAATACTTACTCTCTACTCTGGCCAAAGAGGGATATGATATCCATTCTTGAAAGCCAGACTTTGACCACTTTGACTTAGCTCTTCTTTACACAGCCTTTTGTTAACTAATTACCACACGATTTCAGCCAAATACCTATTTTCTTTCAGTGCTTTATAAACAGCAAGGATTGTAAAAAATAGAACGGCAATTTCACGGGGAAAGGAATTGATTTGTTTCATTGTCTCGTCTATTGTCATTGTATGGTGTTGGTGTGCAACAACTTCAAAAAATAAACCTTACAACGCAGAATACCTCAGAATATAAATCCATGTCAAGCTTGCCAGCCTCCATGGCGTTGTTAGTTCCTCTACATTTTGCCCTCTTGATGCTCCACATGCTTTTTCCTCTGTTATTTCCACTTTTATCCCTCACACGGCATGTAGCACATAGTGGACGTGTCATAGCTTCTTTTTTTTCTTGTTCTGGGGACTTTTTAAGACGGGTCTCTCATTCAGTCCCTCCCCGGAGCCAGAGATAAAGAGAGAAGGAGGTGATTGGGAGTGAAAGGAACACTAATTCACATTCTAGAATTCATTTTGGGATCTCGTTTGATCCTGAAGTCACGAGAGACTATATCTGCTGATTTGAACTGGAGCTCGGTTTCCTCGTCTCTTCTCTTTCATTATTTTGAAACTAGAGATGCTCAGAGGCCGAAGGTCAATCTGTTAAAGTCCTATAATCCCCATTTCTTTCCTTTTGGATACCTCTTTTTGATTTATCATCTACATTCTCATCATTAAAACTGAATGTAACGACACAAACTAACCTCACGATTCTAACTTGACAGATGGAAGAAAAACAGATACTATATATGTACATATGTATAACACACAACACACAATGCATTGTATATATACAGATCTCCTAAAGACAGATACATACTTATCTTGTGGAAGGGGAAAAACAACCGTTTCCTTTGTTTGATTCAGGGAACAAAAGTCCAGTGCGGCATGTTAGATATCACTCCCATGGCTCTCTTTCTGACTGTATGTTAGATATCACTCCCATGGCTCTCTTTCTGACTGTATGTTAGATATCACTCCCATGGCTCTCTTTCTGACTGTATGTTAGATATCACTCCCATGGCTCTCTTTCTGACTGTATGTTAGATATCACTCCCATGGCTCTCTTTCTGACTGTATGTTAGATATCACTCCCATGGCTCTCTTTCTGACTGTATGTTAGATATCACTCCCATGGCTCTCTTTCTGACTGTATGTTAGATATCACTCCCATGGCTCTCTTTCTGACTGTATGTTAGATATCACTCCCATGGCTCTCTTTCTGATTGTATGTTGCATGTATTCTCCTCATGATGTAGCAGTGGGCAGGGGGTGGCGGAGTTTAAACAAGTGGAGCTTTTAGAGTAGGTAGCTAGTCTTTTGAAACCTGATTATGTGAAGGGGGGGTGGGGTTTTGAAATGACACTGTAAAGACAGTATATTTATGAAACAGAAGAATAGCACGTCATGGTCCCATTGTCATCTGTCCTTTATCAGGTTAGGTGTAGCCTACGATATGTCAACTCCTGACTAAAGTCTTGTGTTTTTCAAGTTGGATTTGGCACAGATTAAAGAAGGAAGGAAGGATGGAAGGAGAAGAGGACATGCATTCAGTGATGTCACTTGATATACCTCCTTCAGTGTCCAATCAGAGTCCAGTTGGAGCAACACAAGGATTCCGATTGGTTGGATATTTTTTGCATGCCAGTGTACGTACATTGTAAAAGATTGTTGCTGGAGTGGGCAGTTGTTTACGAAAGTGGAATGTACGCAGGACAGATTCCAATGTTTAGATATGACATATTTGCCCTTGAGAGAAGCCGTCCTTTTCTCAGAAAGAGGTGTGCACTTAAGGTTAGTTTTAGTCGCTGCAACCGCTCTCGTAGTGTTTTTTTTTGCTAAAGCTCTTTTCAGAATAACTTTTTCCTTCTTTAAAGTCAAAAAAAAAGAAGAAACAATTGTGAGTGTGTGAGTGCCTGTATGTGTTGCTGCTTGATGGTGTGAAATGCTTTTAGTTTCCTCTTGTCGGGCCTGTGACGCCTGTGCCCTCCAACCATACTGTAGCCTGAGCTGCGTTTGCAACACAGAACTATCAGTGCTCTTTTTAACGTTTTTGGAACACTGACACTGGTTTAATAGTGCAAGGCTGAAGCGTTGCAGTTCTGAATGCACCCTTCAATGCTTTCTATAGAAAGAATTATATCACCCACTCTCTGCCTCACAGACAAGACACTACATGTCCCAGAAATCCTCAGCTAAGACAAGACATTAGCCAGACATCCTCAGCCCAGACACGACGTTACCCAGACACCCTCAGCCCAGACACCACGTTACCCAGACACCCTCAGCCCAGACACGACGTTACGCAGACACCCTCAGCCCAGACACGACGTTACCCAGACACCCTCAGCCCAGACACGACGTTACGCAGACACCCTCAGCCCAGACACGACGTTACCCAGACACCCTCAGCCCAGACACGACGTTACCCAGACACCCTCAGCCCAGACACGACGTTACCCAGACACCCTCAGCCCAGACACGACGTTACCCAGACACCCTCAGCCCAGACACAACGTTACCCAGACACCCTCAGCCCAGACACTACGTTACCCAGACACCCTCAGCCCAGACACTACGTTACCCAGACACCCTCAGCCCAGACACAACGTTACCCAGACACCCTCAGCCCAGACACGACGTTACCCAGACACCCTCAGCCCAGACACTACGTTACCCAGACACCCTCAGCCCAGACACTACGTTACCCAGACATCCTCAGGGAATTAAGATAACACTGCTCTCACTCTATTCAGGTACTTTCTCTAGATTCTGAGGCCTAGCAGTGATCTGTAGTTATTTTTAGTTATTATGATTATTTCATTTTTTATTTTTTATATTACTTTTGTATTATTATTCACTGTAAAAAGAAAATGTCAAGTGTCCTGAAAAGTTACTTTAATTTTATCTTTTGTTTTCTCCCTTGGTCCCTCAAAAAAAAAAATGTAATTCTATTTTATAAAATGTAGATTAAGATCCCACATCTAATGAATGTCTATCTACTTCTCAGCTCAGGTGGAGAGGGTCCTCAAAGCACGTAAACTGCCCTCTCTACGCACCGTGCCTCAGACTCTGTGGCTTATATACTGGGGACCACATGGCGGCTACTTAACACTGCCGTAAGGCTACATAACACTGTCATAAGCATGACATAACAGGTCCTAGATGCTTATGACAAGCTACTGTACCTTTTATAAGCTGACATGACACTTTGACTGCCACCTCATTAGAGGTGTAACCTTCTATCCCTCTCTGACAAACACAACACCTCTGAACACAACAGTGTGAGTACTGCCTTCTGGCTCACCTGCCAATCAATCAAACGTCAGCGTTAGCGCTGTAATCTTCTCAGAACATCAACAAATCACCTCACAGAACCGTCTGACCTGAACAAAAGGCACCTCTGGAACTTCTAAAACCGCAGTCATCAAGTTGAGGGAGAAACTATCATCCACAGCCAGCCAAGTCAACTGAAAAGTCATTTTATTCGCAGTTCCTTTGAAGTTTTGCGACAAAAATGAAAAAATGTATATATCAGTTGGCTTGTTTTGTTTGCAGCTTTTTGTGCTTGTTTTGTTCAAAGTGCTGCTGAGTGGTTGATGATGGATGACTAACTGGCTTGCTGTTGTGTGGGGCTTCAGCAAATGTTCTGCTAATCTGGTAAGCCTACGTACATCTTTTGTTGCGTACCTACCTGGCGATACGTTTTCAAAATGACCGTCTGCCTTTGGTTTTCAATTCTTCATATTTTGCGTTTGAACTTGGCAATCCTTCTTTGTATATTCTGAATGTTTGGTGTGGTGCTGGCGTCGGTGCTGGTGTGGTCTGGTGCTGGTTTGTGATGCCAGCGATGGAGATATCAGTTTGGTCGGTGTTCTTAAAAAGGTTTTCAAACGCTGGGTGTCTGACTTCTCTAGATAGCCCTACTGCAGGTATGATCCGAGACTGGTTCATTCTTAACGGATGAAATACTTCTACTTACTTACTTGGTGACCTTTTCCTAGCTAAGGCTTTGCTAACTTACTAGCTAACTCTACTTTCTAACAAGTGAACTGATGCCCTCTATTCGGGGCCTGGCGTTTCCTCTGTATTTCCGAGAGAGATTTCTGGGTTTGTTGATATACCTCATGCTATCCAGATGGAGTAGATAGGGGGCGCTGTTGTTGTGGAAAGCAATGTCTCGCCCCCTGTTATAGAACGGTTCCTTATAGCTCGTTTTTATACTCGGGTTCTTTCTGGGAGTCCAACCCTGTACCTCACACCCGGAAGGCTTTCTCTCTCTTTCTCCATAGAAACTGGAATGGACCTCGTTTTTTTTCAATATCTACTACTGTTTACAGTTTGGCCAGAACATTGTATAATTTAAATATTTTTCTCTTACTGTCGTTTTTTGTTTATGTACATTTATCCAAAACTTTTTGTACTGTGTGAGTTGGAGTTTTTATTCTAGGCTTGTATGATTGATCGATGTCCGTTTTTAATTGAGCACTTAAAAGAGGATCACATGAATTATGTTTGATTGATTTGTTGATTGAATGATGGGTTGATTGAATACACTATCTGTTTTTGTTTTCCCCATTTTTTTTAATGCAAAATCTGATTTTACTAAATGGGCTAATGAAATAATAAAAAAATCTGTCATCTAATGTGATAAAAAAATATATATAAAAAAAATCTGTGGTCTGTTATTTGTTTTTTTATTTTGCATTGAACTTCGGGCTGATTAGATCCGTCTTTGTGCATGTGTTAAAAAAAATATTTTACTGGTTATGTTATTATTGAAATTTGGAATAAATGCCATTTTGGCAACACATTTCAGCTGTACCGTTCTGTAAGGTGGTATGATGCTAGAGCTTCTTTTCAAAACCACTATTCTTCTAATAAATTTTGTTGTGAAAATAATGATCTGATTGTCCTCCTTTCAATCTGAGTATGTTGATCAGTTTTGTGTTGTTCAGGGCAGTCTTAGGAGTGTGTGTGTGTGTGTGTGTGTGTGTCAGTGTGGGTAGGCTATTTTAGGGAAATATTACTGTATAAACAGTATTTATACATGTGTTTAGTACAGTAATGTACAGGGTATGTGTACGTCTGTAGTGTGTGTGTGTGGTGTAATGTGTGTTAATTGCAGATAGAGCGTTGGTCAGCGAAGGTTAAGTACCGCCCTCCAAGAATACTAACAGGAAGTTAACAAACCTGCTCTACTCTCGCTCTGTCACTCTCTCTCTCTGTATTTGTCCATCTCTTCCTCTCTTGGTCTATTCTTTCCGATTTTCATCTGTCCTTTGTTCTTCCTGTCTGTTGAATTCTTTCACAATTTAAAAAAATAAGTGTTTACATTTGATATTCTATTTTAGTCATTTTTGTACTCATTGCCTTTCATGTCTCCATCTCTCTCTGTCTGTCTTTCTCTCTTTCCCCTATATCTGTAACATTCTTGGAAGCGTCCACCGTGTACATTGAGTATACAGTGGGGCAAAAAAGTATTTAGTCAGCCACCAATTGTGCAAGTTCTCTCACTTAAAAAGATGAGAGAGGCCTGTAATTTTCATCATAGGTGCACTTAAACTATGACAGACAAAATGAAAAAATCCAGAAAATCACATTGTAAGATTTTTAATGAATTTATTTGCAAATTATGGTGGAAAGTAAGTATTTGGTCACCTACAAACAAGCAAGATTTCTGGCTCTCACAGACCTGTAACTTCTTTTTTAAGAGGCTCCTTTGTCCTCCACTCGTTACCTGTATTAATGGCACCTTTCTGAACTTGTTATCAGTATAAACGACACCTGTACACAACCTCAAACAGTCACACTCCAAACTCCACTATGGCCAAGACCAAAGAGCTGTCAAAGGACACCAGAAACAAAATTGTAGACCTGCACCAGGCTGGGAAGACCTGAATCTGCAATAGGTAAGCAGCTTGGTTTGAAGAAATCAACTGTGGGAGCAATTATTAGGAAATGTAAGACATACAAGACCACTGATAATCTCCCTCGATCTGGGGCTCCACGCAAGATCTCACCCTGCGGGGTCAACATGATCACAAGAACGGTGACCAAAAATCCCAGAACCACACGGGGGGACCTAGTGAATGACCTGCAGAGAGCTGGGACCAAAGTAACAAAGCCTACCATCAGTAACACACTACGCCGCCAGGGACTCAAATCCTGTAATGCCAGACGTGTCCCCCTGCTGAAGCCAGTACATGTCCAGGCCCGTCTGAAGTTTGCTAGAGAGCATTTGGATGATACAGAAGAAGATTGGGAGAATGTCATATGGTCAGATGAAACCAAAATATAACTTTTTGGTAAAAACTCAACTCGTCATGTTTGGAGGACAAAGAATGCTGAGTTGCATCCAAAGAGCACCATACCTACTGTGAAGCACGGGGGTGGAAACATCATGCTTTGGGGCTGTTTTTCTGCAAAGGGTCAAGAATGACTGATCCGTGTAAAGGAAAGAATGAATGGGGCCATGTATCGTGAGATTTTGAGTGAAAACCTCCTTCCATCAGCAAGGGCATTGAAGATGAAACGTGGCTGGGTCTTTCAGCATGACAATGATCCCAAACACACCGCCCAGGCAACGAAGGAGTGGCTTCGTAAGAAGCATTTCAAGGTCCTGGAGTGGCCTAGCCAGTCTCCAGATCTCAACCCCATAGAAAATCTTTGGAGGAAGTTGAAAGTCTGTGTTGCCCAGCAACAGCCCCAAAACATCACTGCTCTAGAGGAGATCTGCATGGAGGAATGGGCCAAAATACCAGCAACAGTGTGTGAAAACCTTGTGAAGACTTACAGAAAACGTTTGACCTCTGTCATTGCCAACAAATGGTATATAACAAAGTATTGAGAAACTTTTGTTATTGATGTTATTTAATTCTTAATTATCCTACAATGTGATTTTCTGGATTTTTTTTCTCATTTTGTCTGTCATAGTTGAAGTGTACCTATCATGAAAATTACATGCCTCTCTCATCTTTTTAAGTGGGAGAACTTTCACAATTGGTGGCTGACTAAATACTTTTTTGCCCCACTGTATGTGGCTCTTAATCTCCTGTCCTGTTGTCCCTCCGCAGGGTTTGGCACATTGCAGAGAGGACATGATGATGAGCTAACTCTACTGTTAAAGTAATGAGCCTCTCTCTCTCTCTCTCTCTCTCTCTCTCTCTCTCTCTCTCTCTCTCTCTCTCTCTCTCTCTCTCTCTCTCTCTCTCTCTCTCTCTCTCTCTCTGTCCATCTCACACTCTCTCTCTCTCTCTCTCTCTCTCTGTCCATCTCACACACTCTTTCTCTCTCGCTCTCTCGCTCTGTCCATCTCACACAAACTCTTTCTCTCTCCATCTCAACCTCTCTCTGTTCCACACACTTCATCTCTCTTAACCTCTCCATCCCTCCTTCTCCCTCGTCTTCTCTCTGTTTTGTACAGGGCCTGGGGAAAGAGGCCTCAGCATTAGAGAGTGGGGGAAATAGAAAGAGAGAAAAGACAGCTTTTCAGGGCATAGGAAATAGGTCATCCTCGTATCAAATATTTATTCCTCTCGTTATGCCTAAAGTTCCAAAAGGAACTCTCACAGTCTCACTGCAGAATTAGACGTTCATCCACGTTCTCCAAATGTCATTTCAAAGTGTTTTTCTCCTGCTGCTCTGTATCGCTCCATTTTTCCAAAAGTCACATTTAGAAGTTAAGGGTTAAATTCAGTCACTCATTCTAAATGGTTAAGGTAAGGGTTAAATTCAGTCACTCATTCTAAATGGTTAAGGTAAGGGTTAAATTCAGTCACTCATTCTAAATGGTTAAGGTAAGGGTTAAAATCAGTCACTCATTCTAAATGCTTAAGGTAATGGTTAAATTCAGTCACTCATTCTAAATGGTTAAGGTAAGGGTTAAATTCAGTCACTCATTCTACTGGTTAAGGTTTGGGATAGAGTTAAAACATTCATTTCAGGTCCTCATTCTACTGGTTAAGGTAAGGGTTAAGGTTTGGGATAGAGTTAAAACATTCATTTCAGGTCCTCATTCTACTGGTTACGGTAAGGGTTAAGGTTTGGGATAGAGTTAAAACATTCATTTCAGGTCCTCATTCTACTGGTTAAGGTAAGGGTTAAGGTTTGGGATAGAGTTAAAACATTAATTTCAGGTCCTCATTCTACTGGTTAAGGTAAGGGTTAAGGTTTGGGATAGAGTTAAAACATTAATTTCAGGTCCTCATTCTACTGGTTAAGGTAAGGGTTAAGGTTTGGGATAGAGTTAAAACATTCATTTCAGGTCCTCATTCTACTGGTTAAGGTAAGGGTTAAGGTTTGGGATAGAGTTAAAACATTAATTTCAGGTCCTCATTCTACTGGTTAAGGTAAGGGTTAAGGTTTGGGATAGAGTTAAAACATTAATTTCAGGTCCTCATTCTACTGGTTAAGGTTTGGGATAGAGTTAAAACATTCATTTCAGGTCCTCATTCTACTGGTTAAGGTTTGGGATAGAGTTAAAACATTATTTCAGGTCCTCATTCTACTGGTTAAGGTAAGGGTTAAGGTTTGGGATAGAGTTAAAACATTCATTTCAGGTCCTCATTCTACTGGTTAAGGTAAGGGTTAAGGTTTGGGATAGAGTTAAAACATTCATTTCAGGTCCTCATTCTACTGGTTAAGGTAAGGGTTAAGGTTTGGGATAGAGTTAAAACATTCATTTCAGGTCCTCATTCTACTGGTTACGGTAAGGGTTAAGGTTTGGGATAGAGTTAAAACATTCATTTCAGGTCCTCATTCTACTGGTTAAGGTAAGGGTTAAGGTTTGGGATAGAGTTAAAACATTCATTTCAGGTCCTCATTCTACTGGTTAAGGTAAGGGTTAAGGTTTGGGATAGAGTTAAAACATTCATTTCAGGTCCTCATTCTACTGGTTAAGGTAAGGGTTAAGGTTTGGGATAGAGTTAAAACATTCATTTCAGGTCCTCATTCTACTGGTTAAGATTTGGGATAGAGTTAAAACATTCATTTCAGGTCCTCATTCTACTGGTTAAGGTAAGGGTTAAGGTTTGGGATAGAGTTAAAACATTCATTTCAGGTCCTCATTCTACTGGTTAAGGTAAGGGTTAAGGTTTGGGATAGAGTGAAAACATTCATTTCAGGTCCTCATTCTACTGGTTAAGGTAAGGGTTAAGGTTTGGGATAGAGTTAAAACATTCATTTCAGGTCCTCATTCTACTGGTTACGGTAAGGGTTAAGGTTTGGGATAGAGTTAAAACATTCATTTCAGGTCCTCATTCTACTGGTTAAGGTAAGGGTTAAGGTTTGGGATAGAGTTAAAACATTCATTTCAGGTCCTCATTCTACTGGTTAAGGTTTGGGATAGAGTTAAAACATTCATTTCAGGTCCTCATTCTACTGGTTAAGGTAAGGGTTAAGGTTTGGGATAGAGTTAAAACATTCATTTCAGGTCCTCATTCTACTGGTTACGGTAAGGGTTAAGGTTTGGGATAGATTTAAAACATTCATTTCAGGTCCTCATTCTACTGGTTAAGGTAAGGGTTAAGGTTTGGGATAGAGTTAAAACATTCATTTCAGGTCCTCATTCTACTGGTTAAGGTTTGGGATAGAGTTAAAACATTAATTTCAGGTCCTCATTCTACTGGTTAAGGTTTGGGATAGAGTTAAAACATTAATTTCAGGTCCTCATTCTACTGGTTAAGGTAAGGGTTAAGGTTTGGGATAGAGTTAAAACATTAATTTCAGGTCCTCATTCTACTGGTTAAGGTTTGGGATAGAGTTAAAACATTCATTTCAGGTCCCCATTCTACTGGTTAAGGTAAGGGTTAAGGTTTGGGATAGAGTTAAAAAATTCATTTCAGGTCCTCATTCTACTGGTTAAGGTTTGGGATAGAGTTAAAACATTATTTCAGGTCCTCATTCTACTGGTTAAGGTAAGGGTTAAGGTTTGGGATAGAGTTAAAACATTCATTTCAGGTCCTCATTCTACTGGTTAAGGTAAGGGTTAAGGTTTGGGATAGAGTTAAAACATTCATTTCAGGTCCTCATTCTACTGGTTAAGGTAAGGGTTAAGGTTTGGGATAGAGTTAAAACATTCATTTCAGCTCCTCATTCTACTGGTTAAGGTAAGGGTTAAGGTTTGGGATAGAGTTAAAACATTCATTTCAGGTCCTCATTCTACTGGTTAAGGTAAGGGTTAAGGTTTGGGATAGAGTTAAAACATTCATTTCAGGTCCTCATTCTACTGGTTAAGGTAAGGGTTAACGTTTGGGATAGAGTTAAAACATTCATTTCAGGTCCTCATTCTACTGGTTAAGGTAAGGGTTAAGGTTTGGGATAGAGTTAAAACATTAATTTCAGGTCCTCATTCTACTGGTTAAGGTTTGGGATAGAGTTAAAACATTAATTTCAGGTCCTCATTCTACTGGTTACGGTAAGGGTTAAGGTTTGGGATAGAGTTAAAACATTCATTTCAGGTCCTCATTCTACTGGTTAAGGTAAGGGTTAAGGTTTGGGATAGAGTTAAAACATTCATTTCAGGTCCTCATTCTACTGGTTAAGATTTGGGATAGAGTTAAAACATTCATTTCAGGTCCTCATTCTACTGGTTAAGGTAAGGGTTAAGGTTTGGGATAGAGTTAAAACATTCATTTCAGGTCCTCATTCTACTGGTTAAGGTAAGGGTTAAGGTTTGGGATAGAGTGAAAACATTCATTTCAGGTCCTCATTCTACTGGTTAAGGTAAGGGTTAAGGTTTGGGATAGAGTTAAAACATTCATTTCAGGTCCTCATTCTACTGGTTACGGTAAGGGTTAAGGTTTGGGATAGAGTTAAAACATTCATTTCAGGTCCTCATTCTACTGGTTAAGGTAAGGGTTAAGGTTTGGGATAGAGTTAAAACATTCATTTCAGGTCCTCATTCTACTGGTTAAGGTTTGGGATAGAGTTAAAACATTCATTTCAGGTCCTCATTCTACTGGTTAAGGTAAGGGTTAAGGTTTGGGATAGAGTGAAAACATTCATTTCAGGTCCTCATTCTACTGGTTAAGGTAAGGGTTAAGGTTTGGGATAGAGTTAAAACATTCATTTCAGGTCCTCATTCTACTGGTTAAGGTAAGGGTTAAGGTTTGGGATAGAGTTAAAACATTCATTTCAGGTCCTCATTCTACTGGTTAAGGTAAGGGTTAACGTTTGGGATAGAGTTAAAACATTCATTTCAGGTCCTCATTCTACTGGTTAAGGTAAGGGTTAAGGTTTGGGATAGAGTTAAAACATTAATTTCAGGTCCTCATTCTACTGGTTAAGGTTTGGGATAGAGTTAAAACATTAATTTCAGGTCCTCATTCTACTGGTTACGGTAAGGGTTAAGGTTTGGGATAGAGTTAAAACATTCATTTCAGGTCCTCATTCTACTGGTTAAGGTAAGGGTTAAGGTTTGGGATAGAGTTAAAACATTCATTTCAGGTCCTCATTCTACTGGTTAAGATTTGGGATAGAGTTAAAACATTCATTTCAGGTCCTCATTCTACTGGTTAAGGTAAGGGTTAAGGTTTGGGATAGAGTTAAAACATTCATTTCAGGTCCTCATTCTACTGGTTAAGGTAAGGGTTAAGGTTTGGGATAGAGTGAAAACATTCATTTCAGGTCCTCATTCTACTGGTTAAGGTAAGGGTTAAGGTTTGGGATAGAGTTAAAACATTCATTTCAGGTCCTCATTCTACTGGTTACGGTAAGGGTTAAGGTTTGGGATAGAGTTAAAACATTCATTTCAGGTCCTCATTCTACTGGTTAAGGTAAGGGTTAAGGTTTGGGATAGAGTTAAAACATTCATTTCAGGTCCTCATTCTACTGGTTAAGGTTTGGGATAGAGTTAAAACATTCATTTCAGGTCCTCATTCTACTGGTTAAGGTAAGGGTTAAGGTTTGGGATAGAGTTAAAACATTCATTTCAGGTCCTCATTCTACTGGTTACGGTAAGGGTTAAGGTTTGGGATAGATTTAAAACATTCATTTCAGGTCCTCATTCTACTGGTTAAGGTAAGGGTTAAGGTTTGGGATAGAGTTAAAACATTCATTTCAGGTCCTCATTCTACTGGTTAAGGTTTGGGATAGAGTTAAAACATTAATTTCAGGTCCTCATTCTACTGGTTAAGGTTTGGGATAGAGTTAAAACATTAATTTCAGGTCCTCATTCTACTGGTTAAGGTAAGGGTTAAGGTTTGGGATAGAGTTAAAACATTAATTTCAGGTCCTCATTCTACTGGTTAAGGTTTGGGATAGAGTTAAAACATTCATTTCAGGTCCCCATTCTACTGGTTAAGGTAAGGGTTAAGGTTTGGGATAGAGTTAAAAAATTCATTTCAGGTCCTCATTCTACTGGTTAAGGTTTGGGATAGAGTTAAAACATTATTTCAGGTCCTCATTCTACTGGTTAAGGTAAGGGTTAAGGTTTGGGATAGAGTTAAAACATTCATTTCAGGTCCTCATTCTACTGGTTAAGGTAAGGGTTAAGGTTTGGGATAGAGTTAAAACATTCATTTCAGGTCCTCATTCTACTGGTTAAGGTAAGGGTTAAGGTTTGGGATAGAGTTAAAACATTCATTTCAGCTCCTCATTCTACTGGTTAAGGTAAGGGTTAAGGTTTGGGATAGAGTTAAAACATTCATTTCAGGTCCTCATTCTACTGGTTAAGGTAATGGTTAAGGTTTGGGATAGAGTTAAAACATTCATTTCAGGTCCTCATTCTACTGGTTAAGGTAAGGGTTAACGTTTGGGATAGAGTTAAAACATTCATTTCAGGTCCTCATTCTACTGGTTAAGGTAAGGGTTAAGGTTTGGGATAGAGTTAAAACATTAATTTCAGGTCCTCATTCTACTGGTTAAGGTTTGGGATAGAGTTAAAACATTAATTTCAGGTCCTCATTCTACTGGTTACGGTAAGGGTTAAGGTTTGGGATAGAGTTAAAACATTCATTTCAGGTCCTCATTCTACTGGTTAAGGTAAGGGTTAAGGTTTGGGATAGAGTTAAAACATTCATTTCAGGTCCTCATTCTACTGGTTAAGGTAAGGGTTAAGGTTTGGGATAGAGTTAAAACATTCATTTCAGGTCCTCATTCTACTGGTTAAGGTTTGGGATAGAGTTAAAACATTCATTTCAGGTCCTCATTCTACTGGTTAAGGTAAGGGTTAAGGTTTGGGATAGAGTTAAAACATTAATTTCAGGTCCTCATTCTACTGGTTAAGGTTTGGGATAGAGTTAAAACATTCATTTCAGGTCCTCATTCTACTGGTTAAGGTAAGGGTTAAGGTTTGGGATAGAGTTAAAACATTCATTTCAGGTCCTCATTCTACTGGTTAAGGTAAGGGTTAAGGTTTGGGATAGAGTTAAAACATTCATTTCAGGTCCTCATTCTACTGGTTAAGGTAAGGGTTAAGGTTTGGGATAGAGTTAAAACATTCATTTCAGGTCCTCATTCTACTGGTTACGGTAAGGGTTAAGGTTTGGGATAGAGTTAAAACATTCATTTCAGGTCCTCATTCTACTGGTTAAGGTAAGGGTTAAGGTTTGGGATAGAGTTAAAACATTCATTTCAGGTCCTCATTCTACTGGTTAAGGTAAGGGTTAAGGTTTGGGATAGAGTTAAAACATTCATTTCAGGTCCTCATTCTACTGGTTAAGGTAAGGGTTAACGTTTGGGATAGAGTTAAAACATTCATTTCAGGTCCTCATTCTACTGGTTAAGGTAAGGGTTAAGGTTTGGGATAGAGTTAAAACATTCATTTCAGGTCCTCATTCTACTGGTTAAGGTAAGGGTTAAGGTTTGGGATAGAGTTAAAACATTAATTTCAGGTCCTCATTCTACTGGTTAAGGTTTGGGATAGAGTTAAAACATTCATTTCAGTTCCTCATTCTACTGGTTACGGTAAGGGTTAAGGTTTGGGATAGAGTTAAAACATTCATTTCAGGTCCTCATTCTACTGGTTAAGGTAAGGGTTAAGGTTTGGGATAGAGTTAAAACATTCATTTCAGGTCCTCATTCTACTGGTTAAGGTAAGGGTTAAGGTTTGGGATAGAGTTAAAACATTCATTTCAGGTCCTCATTCTACTGGTTAAGGTTTGGGATAGAGTTAAAACATTCATTTCAGGTCCTCATTCTACTGGTTAAGGTAAGGGTTAAGGTTTGGGATAGAGTTAAAACATTAATTTCAGGTCCTCATTCTACTGGTTAAGGTTTGGGATAGAGTTAAAACATTCATTTCAGGTCCTCATTCTACTGGTTAAGGTAAGGGTTAAGGTTTGGGATAGAGTTAAAACATTCATTTCAGGTCCTCATTCTACTGGTTAAGGTAAGGGTTAAGGTTTGGGATAGAGTTAAAACATTCATTTCAGGTCCTCATTCTACTGGTTAAGGTAAGGGTTAAGGTTTGGGATAGAGTTAAAACATTAATTTCAGGTCCTCATTCTACTGGTTAAGGTTTGGGATAGAGTTAAAACATTCATTTCAGGTCCTCATTCTACTGGTTACGGTAAGGGTTAAGGTTTGGGATAGAGTTAAAACATTCATTTCAGGTCCTCATTCTACTGGTTAAGGTAAGGGTTAAGGTTTGGGATAGAGTTAAAACATTCATTTCAGGTCCTCATTCTACTGGTTAAGGTAAGGGTTAAGGTTTGGGATAGAGTTAAAACATTCATTTCAGGTCCTCATTCTACTGGTTAAGGTTTGGGATAGAGTTAAAACATTCATTTCAGGTCCTCATTCTACTGGTTAAGGTAAGGGTTAAGGTTTGGGATAGAGTTAAAACATTAATTTCAGGTCCTCATTCTACTGGTTAAGGTTTGGGATAGAGTTAAAACATTCATTTCAGGTCCTCATTCTACTGGTTAAGGTAAGGGTTAAGGTTTGGGATAGAGTTAAAACATTCATTTCAGGTCCTCATTCTACTGGTTAAGGTAAGGGTTAAGGTTTGGGATAGAGTTAAAACATTCATTTCAGGTCCTCATTCTACTGGTTACGGTAAGGGTTAAGGTTTGGGATAGAGTTAAAACATTCATTTCAGGTCCTCATTCTACTGGTTAAGGTAAGGGTTAAGGTTTGGGATAGAGTTAAAACATTCATTTCAGGTCCTCATTCTACTGGTTAAGATTTGGGATAGAGTTAAAACATTCATTTCAGGTCCTCATTCTACTGGTTAAGGTAAGGGTTAAGGTTTGGGATAGAGTTAAAACATTCATTTCAGGTCCTCATTCTACTGGTTAAGGTAAGGGTTAAGGTTTGGGATAGAGTGAAAACATTCATTTCAGGTCCTCATTCTACTGGTTAAGGTAAGGGTTAAGGTTTGGGATAGAGTTAAAACATTCATTTCAGGTCCTCATTCTACTGGTTACGGTAAGGGTTAAGGTTTGGGATAGAGTTAAAACATTCATTTCAGGTCCTCATTCTACTGGTTAAGGTAAGGGTTAAGGTTTGGGATAGAGTTAAAACATTCATTTCAGGTCCTCATTCTACTGGTTAAGGTTTGGGATAGAGTTAAAACATTCATTTCAGGTCCTCATTCTACTGGTTAAGGTAAGGGTTAAGGTTTGGGATAGAGTTAAAACATTCATTTCAGGTCCTCATTCTACTGGTTACGGTAAGGGTTAAGGTTTGGGATAGAGTTAAAACATTAATTTCAGGTCCTCATTCTACTGGTTAAGGTTTGGGATAGAGTTAAAACATTCATTTCAGGTCCTCATTCTACTGGTTAAGGTAAGGGTTAAGGTTTGGGATAGAGTTAAAACATTCATTTCAGGTCCTCATTCTACTGGTTAAGGTAAGGGTTAAGGTTTGGGATAGAGTTAAAACATTCATTTCAGGTCCTCATTCTACTGGTTACGGTAAGGGTTAAGGTTTGGGATAGAGTTAAAACATTCATTTCAGGTCCTCATTCTACTGGTTAAGGTAAGGGTTAAGGTTTGGGATAGAGTTAAAACATTCATTTCAGGTCCTCATTCTACTGGTTACGGTAAGGGTTAAGGTTTGGGATAGAGTTAAAACATTCATTTCAGGTCCTCATTCTACTGGTTAAGGTAAGGGTTAAGGTTTGGGATAGAGTTAAAACATTCATTTCAGGTCCTTGTTCTACTGGTTAAGGTTTGGGATAGAGTTAAAACATTAATTTCAGGTCCTCATTCTACTGGTTAAGGTTTGGGATAGAGTTAAAACATTCATTTCAGGTCCTCATTCTACTGGTTAAGGTAAGGGTTAAGGTTTGGGATAGAGTTAAAACATTAATTTCAGGTCCTCATTCTACTGGTTAAGGTTTGGGATAGAGTTAAAACATTCATTTCAGGTCCCCATTCTACTGGTTAAGGTAAGGGTTAAGGTTTGGGATAGAGTTAAAAAATTCATTTCAGGTCCTCATTCTACTGGTTAAGGTTTGGGATAGAGTTAAAACATTATTTCAGGTCCTCATTCTACTGGTTAAGGTAAGGGTTAAGGTTTGGGATAGAGTTAAAACATTCATTTCAGGTCCTCATTCTACTGGTTAAGGTAAGGGTTAAGGTTTGGGATAGAGTTAAAACATTCATTTCAGCTCCTCATTCTACTGGTTACGGTAAGGGTTAAGGTTTGGGATAGAGTTAAAACATTCATTTCAGGTCCTCATTCTACTGGTTAAGGTAAGGGTTAAGGTTTGGGATAGAGTTAAAACATTCATTTCAGGTCCTCATTCTACTGGTTAAGGTAAGGGTTAAGGTTTGGGATAGAGTTAAAACATTCATTTCAGGTCCTCATTCTACTGGTTAAGGTAAGGGTTAACGTTTGGGATAGAGTTAAAACATTAATTTCAGGTCCTCATTCTACTGGTTAAGGTAAGGGTTAAGGTTTGGGATAGAGTTAAAACATTCATTTCAGGTCCTCATTCTACTGGTTAAGGTAAGGGTTAAGGTTTGGGATAGAGTTAAAACATTAATTTCAGGTCCTCATTCTACTGGTTAAGGTTTGGGATAGAGTTAAAACATTAATTTCAGGTCCTCATTCTACTGGTTACGGTAAGGGTTAAGGTTTGGGATAGAGTTAAAACATTCATTTCAGGTCCTCATTCTACTGGTTAAGGTAAGGGTTAAGGTTTGGGATAGAGTTAAAACATTCATTTCAGGTCCTCATTCTACTGGTTAAGGTAAGGGTTAAGGTTTGGGATAGAGTTAAAACATTCATTTCAGGTCCTCATTCTACTGGTTAAGGTTTGGGATAGAGTTAAAACATTCATTTCAGGTCCTCATTCTACTGGTTAAGGTAAGGGTTAAGGTTTGGGATAGAGTTAAAACATTAATTTCAGGTCCTCATTCTACTGGTTAAGGTTTGGGATAGAGTTAAAACATTCATTTCAGGTCCTCATTCTACTGGTTAAGGTAAGGGTTAAGGTTTGGGATAGAGTTAAAACATTCATTTCAGGTCCTCATTCTACTGGTTAAGGTAAGGGTTAAGGTTTGGGATAGAGTTAAAACATTCATTTCAGGTCCTCATTCTACTGGTTAAGGTAAGGGTTAAGGTTTGGGATAGAGTTAAAACATTCATTTCAGGTCCTCATTCTACTGGTTACGGTAAGGGTTAAGGTTTGGGATAGAGTTAAAACATTCATTTCAGGTCCTCATTCTACTGGTTAAGGTTTGGGATAGAGTTAAAACATTCATTTCAGGTCCTCATTCTACTGGTTAAGGTAAGGGTTAAGGTTTGGGATAGAGTTAAAACATTAATTTCAGGTCCTCATTCTACTGGTTAAGGTTTGGGATAGAGTTAAAACATTCATTTCAGGTCCTCATTCTACTGGTTAAGGTAAGGGTTAAGGTTTGGGATAGAGTTAAAACATTCATTTCAGGTCCTCATTCTACTGGTTAAGGTAAGGGTTAAGGTTTGGGATAGAGTTAAAACATTCATTTCAGGTCCTCATTCTACTGGTTAAGGTAAGGGTTAAGGTTTGGGATAGAGTTAAAACATTCATTTCAGGTCCTCATTCTACTGGTTACGGTAAGGGTTAAGGTTTGGGATAGAGTTAAAACATTCATTTCAGGTCCTCATTCTACTGGTTAAGGTAAGGGTTAAGGTTTGGGATAGAGTTAAAACATTCATTTCAGGTCCTCATTCTACTGGTTAAGGTAAGGGTTAAGGTTTGGGATAGAGTTAAAACATTCATTTCAGGTCCTCATTCTACTGGTTAAGGTAAGGGTTAACGTTTGGGATAGAGTTAAAACATTCATTTCAGGTCCTCATTCTACTGGTTAAGGTAAGGGTTAAGGTTTGGGATAGAGTTAAAACATTAATTTCAGGTCCTCATTCTACTGGTTAAGGTTTGGGATAGAGTTAAAACATTCATTTCAGGTCCTCATTCTACTGGTTACGGTAAGGGTTAAGGTTTGGGATAGAGTTAAAACATTCATTTCAGGTCCTCATTCTACTGGTTAAGGTAAGGGTTAAGGTTTGGGATAGAGTTAAAACATTCATTTCAGGTCCTCATTCTACTGGTTAAGGTTTGGGATAGAGTTAAAACATTCATTTCAGGTCCTCATTCTACTGGTTAAGGTAAGGGTTAAGGTTTGGGATAGAGTTAAAACATTCATTTCAGGTCCTCATTCTACTGGTTAAGGTAAGGGTTAAGGTTTGGGATAGAGTTAAAACATTCATTTCAGGTCCTCATTCTACTGGTTAAGGTAAGGGTTAAGGTTTGGGATAGAGTTAAAACATTAATTTCAGGTCCTCATTCTACTGGTTAAGGTTTGGGATAGAGTTAAAACATTCATTTCAGGTCCTCATTCTACTGGTTACGGTAAGGGTTAAGGTTTGGGATAGAGTTAAAACATTCATTTCAGGTCCTCATTCTACTGGTTAAGGTAAGGGTTAAGGTTTGGGATAGAGTTAAAACATTCATTTCAGGTCCTCATTCTACTGGTTAAGGTTTGGGATAGAGTTAAAACATTCATTTCAGGTCCTCATTCTACTGGTTAAGGTAAGGGTTAAGGTTTGGGATAGAGTTAAAACATTAATTTCAGGTCCTCATTCTACTGGTTAAGGTTTGGGATAGAGTTAAAACATTCATTTCAGGTCCTCATTCTACTGGTTAAGGTAAGGGTTAAGGTTTGGGATAGAGTTAAAACATTCATTTCAGGTCCTCATTCTACTGGTTAAGGTAAGGGTTAAGGTTTGGGATAGAGTTAAAACATTCATTTCAGGTCCTCATTCTACTGGTTACGGTAAGGGTTAAGGTTTGGGATAGAGTTAAAACATTCATTTCAGGTCCTCATTCTACTGGTTAAGGTAAGGGTTAAGGTTTGGGATAGAGTTAAAACATTCATTTCAGGTCCTCATTCTACTGGTTAAGGTAAGGCTTAAGGTTTGGGATGGGGTAAAAACATAAAACCGTGTACATGACTGGGATGGACTCAACCTTCTAATTCAGTGTCATGGGATTACATCCGTCCACCCACGTGATGGTAATAACTCTCACCGAAGGCCCAAAAAATTGTCAAAGACTCCAGAGACTCTCCCAAGTCATAGACTGTTCTCTCTGCTACTGCATGGCAAGTGTTACCGGAGCACCAGGTCTGTGTCCAAAATTCTCCTTAACAGCTGCTACGCCCAAGCCAATAGACTCCTGAACAACTAATTAAATGGCCAGCCGGACCATTTGCATTGTGTGACCCCCCCCCCCCCCCCCCCCCCCCCCATAGTTTTTACACTGCCGCTCCTCACTGTTTATTGTCTATGCACAGTCACTTTACGTACAACCAAAAAAAAAAAGAAATGACCTCGACTAACCAGTACCCCCACACATTGACTCGGTACCAGTACCCCCACACATTGACCCGGTACCAGTACCCCCACACATTGACTTGGTACCAGTACCCCCACACATTGACTCGGTACCAGTACCCCCACACATTGACTCGGTACCAGTACCCCCACACATTGACCCGGTACCAGTACCCCCACACATTGACTTGGTACCAGTACCCCCACACATTGACTTGGTACCAGTACCCCCACACATTGACTTGGTACCAGTACCCCCACACATTGACTCGGTACCAGTACCCCCACACATTGACCCGGTACCAGTACCCCCACACATTGACCCGGTACCAGTACCAGTACATGTATATAGACTTTCTCCTGTTATTTTATTGTGTTACTTTTTTAAGCTTTTGTAAATATTTTCTTAACGCTTATTTTCTTAAAACTGCATTGTTGGTTAAGGGCTTGTAAAGGAAGCATTTCACAGTATTCAGCGCATGTGACAGAATGTGATCTATGAACTTGTCTGAGTGGCAGAATGGGGAGAATATTAACACGCACACACACAAGGTTAAACACCACAAAGCATCACAAACCTTTCAACTGTCAGCCTCT
Organism: Oncorhynchus mykiss; assembly: GCF_013265735.2. Lineage (NCBI taxonomy): Eukaryota > Metazoa > Chordata > Actinopteri > Salmoniformes > Salmonidae > Oncorhynchus > Oncorhynchus mykiss. The sequence goes on along the minus strand of NC_048577.1, from coordinate 7,897,101 downwards.
ATTTTCTCTGTCTGGCAGTCTCTTTTGCTCTCCATTTCTGTCTCTCGTTCCTTCTCGTACTCCATCTCACCATCTCTCATTGTCTCTTTTCGCTCTCCTCTCTCATACACACTTTCTCCACCTATCTCTCTCTTCTCTCATACACACTTTCTCCACATCGATCTCTCTTCTCTCATACACACTTTCTCCACCTATCTCTCTCTTCTCTCATACACACTTTCTCCATCTCTATCTCTCTCTTCTCTCATACACACTTTCTCCATCTCTATCTCTCTCTTCTCTCATACACACTCTCTCTTGTCTCATAAACACTTTCTCCACCTATCTCTCTCTTCTCTCATGCACACTTTCTCCACATCGATCTCTCTTCTCTCATACACACTTTCTCCACCTCTCTCTCTCTTCTCTCATACACACTTTCTCCATCTCTATCTCTCTCTTCTCTCATACACACTTTCTCCACATTGATCTCTCTTCTCTCACACACACTTTCTCCACATCGATCTCCCTATTCTCTCACACACACTTTCTCCACCTCTATCTCTCTCTTCTCTCACACACACTTTCTCCACCTCTATCTCTCCACTCCTTCACCAGTACAGTTTGCTTGGTGGTGTCGGAAATGTCAATACCATAATCAGTGTCCCTCCCCGCGGCGATCTCTGGGCGTCGCACCCAGCGGTGCCACCGCATTACAGATTAATGACCGACGATAGCGTTTTCAATTAGCACACAAGCACACACAGACACCGGCTAGATCTCACCACCACCCGCAACACAGACTCCTTTTCAGCGCAGTACACAACACCCAGGAATCAACCGTCTCTGGGAAATAATCTTCTACATCGGAAAAGATAACATGGAGATATTAGTCTGTTTGACCCCTGAACTATGACCCTAAATCCTCTCAGTATTGTCCATAATCTGGTTGTGTTACTAGAATGAAAACCTAAGACCCCGACAAGGTGAATTCCAGCCAAAAAATATTACAATAGCACCAATTGATTGATCCCAGATGCAGAAGCTCAGCCTGTTAACTAAAGTCTAGAAAGTATCAGACATATGAAACAAATCATACGAAATGGATGATGTAGTACACTAAAAACAGGGACCCGTTTCAAAACCACTGGCTGAAATTCTAACAAAGTTCTGGAGCATATCTTTAACCCTTGGCACATGACTGAAATATTCAATATATATTGCCTCTGGCACTTTTTCTCTCTTCATCTCCCCCTCTCTCTCTCTTTCATCTCCTTCTCTCCATCTCCCTCTCTCCCCCTCTCTCTCTCTTTCATCTCCTTCTCTCCATCTCCCTCTCTCTCTCTCTTTCATCTCCTTCTCTCCATCTCCCTCTCTCTCTCTCTTTCATCTCCTTCTCTTCATCTCCCCCTCTCTCTCTCTTTCATCTCCTTCTCTCCATCTCCCTCTCTCTCTCTCTTTCATCTCCTTCTCTCCATCTCCCTCTCTCTCTCTCTTTCATCTCCTTCTCTCCATCTCCCTCTCTCTCTCTCTTTCATCTCCTTCTCTCCATCTCCCTCTCTCTCTCTCTTTCATCTCCTTCTCTCCATCTCCCTCTCTCTCTCTCTTTCATCTCCTTCTCTTCATCTCCCCCTCTCTCTCTCTTTCATCTCCTTCTCTCCATCTCCCTCTCTCTCTCTCTTTCATCTCCTTCTCTCCATCTCCCTCTCTCTCTCTCTTTCATCTCCTTCTCTTCATCTCCCCCTCTCTCTCTCTTTCATCTCCTTCTCTCCATCTCCCTCTCTCTCTCTCTTTCATCTCCTTCTCTCCATCTCCCTCTCTCTCTCTCTTTCATCTCCTTCTCTCCATCTCCCTCTCTCTCTCTCTTTCATCTCCTTCTCTCCATCTCCCTCTCTCTCTCTCTTTCATCTCCTTCTCTCCATCTCCCTCTCTCTCTCTCTTTCATCTCCTTCTCTCCATCTCCCTCTCTCTCTCTCTTTCATCTCCTTCTCTCCATCTCTCTCTCTCTCTCTCTCTTTCATCTCCTTCTCTTCATCTCCCCCTCTCTCTCTCTCTCTCTCTTTCATCTCCTTCTCTCCATCTCCCTCTCTCCCCCTCTCTCTCTCTTTCATCTCCTTCTCTCCATCTCTCTCTCTCTCTCTCTCTTTCATCTCCTTCTCTCCATCTCCCTCTCTCCCCCTCTCTCTCTCTTTCATCTCCTTCTCTCCATCTCCCTCTCTCTCTCTCTCCATCCCCCCCTCTCTCTCTCTTTCATCTCCTTCTCTCCATCTCCCTCTCTCTCTCTCTCTTTCATCTCCTTCTCTCCATCTCCCTCTCTCTCTCTCTCTCTCTCTCTCTCTCTCTCTCTCTCTCTCTCTCTCTTTCATCTCCATCTCCCTCTCTCTCTCTCTCTCTCTCTCTTTCATCTCCTCTCCATCTCCCTCTCTCTCTCCCCCTCTCTCTCTCTTTCATCTCCTTCTCTCCATCTCCCTCTCTCTCTCTCTCCACCCCCCCCCTCTCTCTCTCTCTCCATCCCCCCCTCTCTCTCTCTCTCTCTCTCTCTCTTTCATCTCCTTCTCTCCATCTCCCTCTCTCTCTCTCCATCTGTCTCTCTCTCTCTCCCTCTCTCTCTCTCTCTCTCTCTTTCATCTCCTTCTCTCCATCTCCCTCTCTCTCTCTCTCTCCATCCCCCCCCCTCTCTCTCCATCTGTCTCTCTCTCCATCTCTCTCTCTCTCCATCTCTCTCTCTCTCTCTCCATCTGTCTCTCTCTCCATCTCTCTCTCTCTTCATCTCTCTCTCTCTTCATCTTTCTCTCTCTCTCTCTCTTCATCTCTCTCTCCATCTCTCTCTACCCCTTTGTCCTACATCCCAATTTATCCCTCCTGTTGTCTCCTTTCACCGTTCTCTCAAATCACCTACTGTAAATAGCCTTTGGGGCCTGAGTGTGGCAGAGCAATGCAGTCAGCGGGCAGCTGTGTGTGTGTATGTGGAAGGGCAGGCAGGCTGATGATGGGTACCAGGAGAGCACTAACCATGATCATATCAATGAAAGGACATCTGCTCTGTGTAGAGCTGCAGAGTGGAGAATATGAGAGGAGTAGAGGAGGAGAAAATAGGGGAGAAGGAAAGGGGAGAGGCCTACTGCAGTCAGCCCATGGATGAGAGGAACAGAGTCAGACTAGATGAAGGATGAAAGGACCAGAGTTGGACTAGATCAAGGACAAGAGGACCAGAGTTGGACTAGATGAAGGACAAGAGGACTAGAGTCAGACTAGATGAGAGGACCAGAGTCAGACTAGATGAGAGGCCCATAGTCAGACTAGATGAGAGGCCCAGAGTCAGACTAGATGAGAGGACCAGAGTCAGACTAGATGAGAGGACCAGATTCCGACTAGATGAGAGGACCAGAGTCCGACTAGATGAAGGATGAGAGGCCCAGAGTCAGACTAGATGAGAGGCCCAGAGTCAGACTAGATGAGAGGCCCAGAGTCCGACTAGATGAGAGGCCCAGAGTCCGACTAGATGAGAGGCCCAGAGTCCGACTAGATGAGAGGCCCAGAGTCAGACTAGATGAGAGGACCAGAGTCAGACTAGATGAAGGATGAGAGGCCCAGAGTCAGACTAAATGAGAGGCCCAGAGTCAGACTAGATGAGAGGCCCAGAGTCAGACTAGATGAGAGGCCCAGAGTCAGACTAGATGAGAGGACCAGAGTCCGACTAGATGAGAGGACCAGAGTCAGACTAGATGAAGGATGAGAGGCCCAGAGTCCGACTAGATGAGAGGCCCAGAGTCCGACTAGATGAGAGGCCCAGAGTCCGACTAGATGAGAGGCCCAGAGTCCGACTAGATGAGAGGCCCAGAGTCCGACTAGATGAGAGGCCCAGAGTCCGACTAGATGAGAGGCCCAGAGTCCGACTAGATGAGAGGACCAGAGTCCGACTAGATGAAGGATTGAAGAGAGCGAGGGATAGAGATAGACAAGGAAAGAGAGGACCAGAGTCGGACTAGTTGAGAGGACCAGAGTCCGACTAGATGAGAGGACTAGAGTCCGACTAGATGAAGGATGAGAGAACCAGAGTCCGACTAGATGAGAGGCCCAGAGTCCGACTAGATGAGAGGACCAGAGTCCGACTAGATGAGAGGACCAGAGTCAGACTAGATGAAGGAATGAAGAGAGCGAGGGATAGAGATAGACAAGGAAAGAGAGGACCAGAGTCAGACTAGATGAGAGGACCAGAGTCAGACTAGATGAGAGGACCAGAGTCAGACTAGATGAGAGGACCAGAGTCAGACTAGATGAAGGAATGAAGAGAGAGAGGGATAGAGATAGACAAGGATAGAGAGGACCAGAGTCTGACTAGATGAGAGGACCAGAGTCTGACTAGATGAAGGAATGAAGAGAGAGAGGGATAGAGATAGACAAGGAAAGAGAGGACCAGAGTCAGACTAGATGAGAGAACCAGAGTCAGACTAGATGAGAGGACCAGAGTCAGACTAGATGAAGGATGAGAGAACCAGAGTCCGACTAGATGAGAGGACCAGAGTCAGACTAGATGAAGGAATGAAGAGAGAGAGGGATAGAGATAGACAAGGAAAGAGAGGACCAGAGTCAGACTAGATGAGAGGACCAGAGTCAGACTAGATGAGAGGACCAGAGTCAGACTAGATGAAGGAATGAAGAGAGAGAGGGATAGAGATAGACAAGTAAAGAGAGGAGTTATTTCAGACTCACACTTTCCCCCATTATTAACATTGTTCAATATGATGACAGTTCGATATTTGATCATCAAAATGTGTGTGTTGTATTGGAGCTTTTGTAACGTTTTCTCCCAGACATTCCCAGCTGCCCTACGCTGGTAACTATGGATACCAGAGGATTATCAGGTATAGCATGAGTCTTCTGTTGTCATGAAAATATCTCTGGATCGTAGTACATTCTTACACTGGATTAGTTCTATTTATTGTTAGAATTGTAATACTTATTTGTATAATTATTGTTATAATTATATATGATTTTATAATGGATACATTAGGAAAGTAGCATAAGTACATATTTCATGATTAAAATCCACTGCTAAGACAAAATCTCCAATCACCATTTTCCCCTTTTTCGAATAACCACACGAAATATACTGTTGTCTGTGTTAATATGTTAGTAATACATTTATAAATGCAAATATCTACAAAGCTCTTAGATGAAAATAAAGATTAAGTCTTGATCTCAAATGGCATCCTATTCCCTATATAGGGCACTACTGTTGACCAGAGCCCTTTGGGCCCATATATAAGATGCCCTTGGCTGTATGACTACATAAATAATACAATATGTGTTTATGTGCTACAGAGCTCCTAGATCAAGATAGACTATGCTTAGTTAAAACTATATCAATTTGGTATTTTTCATTGTGTTCCCTAGTTCACTATACTCTAGTAGTTCATCAGAGAGGTGTGTGGTGATATACTGCCATCCAGCGCTATGGTATCAACACTCAGAAACAAAAGGCTGTATCTAGAACCTAAAAGGGTTCTTTGGCTCTCCCCATATAGGAGAACCCGTTTGGGTTCTGTGTAGAATCCTTTCCATAGAAACCCAAATGGATTCTTCAAAGGGTTCTCCTATGGGGACAGCCAAAGAACCCTTTAGTCTCAGAGTGTAACAACTTCTCTATTCTGGATAGTTATCACACACACCGTCTCTACTGGTCCATTGTACACTGGACGCAGGGAAATGTGTGTTAGCGTTCTCTGTGACAGTAGCCAGCCACTACAGGACAGGCTGGACGCAGGGAAATGTGTGTTAGTGTTCGCTGTGACAGTAGCCCACCACAACAGGACAGGCTGGAAGCAGGGAAATGTGTGTTAGTGTTCGCTGTGACAGTAGCCAGCCACTACAGGACAGGCTGGACGCAGGGAAATGTGTGTTAGTGTTCGCTGTGACAGTAGCCCACCACAACAGGACAGGCTGGAAGCAGGGAAATGTGTGTTAGTGTTCGCTGTGACAGTAGCCAGCCACTACAGGACAGGCTGGACGCAGGGAAATGTGTGTTAGTGTTCGCTGTGACAGTAGCCCACCACAACAGGACAGGCTGGACGCAGGGAAATGTGTGTTAGTGTTCGCTGTGACAGTAGCCCACCACAACAGGACAGGCTGGACGCAGGGAAATGTGTGTTAGTGTTCGCTGTGACAGTAGCCCACCACAACAGGACAGGCTGGACGCAGGGAAATGTGTGTTAGTGTTTGCTGTGACAGTAGCCAGCCACTACAGGACAGTCTGGACGCAGGGAAATGTGTGTTAGTGTTTGCTGTGACAGTAGCCAGCCACTACAGGACAGGCTGGAAGCAGCAAATAAGACTATACAGCGGACTGGATATTAAAACCTGTTTTCAGGGGGAGACTATTTTATTTTTTGTGTGTGGATCTTTCCTCTCTGAATATGGTAGTCAGTGGGCTTTATTGGTATTGGGGGAGGGGGGGTAGTATGATTTGATCTCTCTTTAAAGAGAGGGGGAAGGGGTGCTGGTGAAGGGGCGAGGGGGAGGGTGTGTGTGTACGCGTTTGTGTGCGTGCCTGTGTTCGTATGCTTTAGCGTGTGTGTGTGTGTCTCCGAGCTTTCACAGGGGGTGGTAGGGGCCTGGCTGAACCAATCACACAGAGGGGGATATATTATGGTTTATGGTTCAGGTTCCATATAAATCACAGTTTCATTAAACAGCCTGAACTCAGGGGTTTGGGAGGGTTTTACCCTACGGCCCCCCCAGGGAACAAGGCTGATCTCTCTCTCTCCTCTCCCCGAGACACTGCCAGGGAACAAGGCTGATCTCTCTCTCTCCTCTCCCCGAGACACTGCCAGGGAACAAGGCTGATCTTTCTCTCTCTCCTCTCCCCGAGACACAGCCAGGAAACAAGGCTGATCTTTCTCTCTCTCCTCTCCCGAGACACTGCCAGGGAACAAGGCTGATTTTTCTCTCCTCTCCCCGAGACACTGCCAGGGAACAAGGCTGCTCTCTCGCTCTCCTCTCCCGAGACATTGCCAGGGAACAAGGCTGATTTTTCTCTCCTCTCCCGAGACACTGCCAGGGAACAAGGCTGATCTTTCTCTCCTCTCCCGAGACACTGCCAGGGAACAAGACTGCTCTCTCGCTCTCCTCTCCCGAGACACTGCCAGGGAACAATGCTGATCTTTCTCTCTCTCCTATCCCCAATACACTGCCAGGGAACAAGGCTGTTCTCTCTCTCCTCTCCCACAAGACACTGCCAGGGAACAAGGCTGTTCTCTCTCCTCTCCCCGAGACACTGCCAGGGAACAAGGCTGCTCACTCTCTCCTCTCCCCGATACACTGCCAGGGAACAAGGCTGCTCACTCTCTCCTCTCCCCAAGACACTGCCAGGGAACAAGGCTGCTCTCTCTCTCCTCTCCCCGAGACACTGCCAGGGAACAAGGCTGCTCACTCTCTCCTCTCCCCGAGACACTGCCAGGGAACAAGGCTGCTCACTCTCTCCTCTCCCCGAGACACTGCCAGGGAACAAGGCTGCTCACTCTCTCCTCTCCCCGATACACTGCCAGGGAACAAGGCTGCTCACTCTCTCCTGTCCCTGATACACTGCCAGGGAACAAGGCTGCTCACTCTCTCCTCTCCCCGAGACACTGCCAGGGAACAAGGCTGCTCACTCGCTCCTCTCCCCGATACACTGTCAGGGAACAAGGCTGCTCACTCTCTCCTCTCCCCGAGACACTGCCAGGGAACAAGGCTGATCTTTCTCTCTCTCCTCTCCCCGAGACACAGCCAGGGAACAAGGCTGATCTTTCTCTCTCTCCTCTCCCGAGACACTGCCAGGGAACAAGGCTGATCTTTCTCTCCTCTCCCCGATACACTGCCAGGGAACAAGGCTGCTCACTCTCTCCTCTCCCCGAGACACTGCCAGGGAACAAGGCTGCTCACTCTCTTCTCTCCCCAAGACACTGCCAGGGAACAAGGCTGATCTTTCTCTCTCTCCTCTCCCCAAGACACTGCCAGGGAACAAGGCTGATCTTTCTCTCTCTCCTCTCCCAAGACACTGCCAGGGAACCAGGCTGATCTTTCTCTCCTCTCCCCGAGACACTGCCAGGGAACAAGGCTGCTCTCTCGCTCTCTCCTCTCCCGAGACACTGCCAGGGAACAAGGCTGATCTTTCTCTCTCTCCTCTCCCGAGACACAGCCAGGGAACAAGGCTGATCTTTCTCTCTCTCCTCTCCCCGAGACACTGCCAGGGAACAAGGCTGATCTTTCTCTCTCTCCTCTCCCGAGACACTGCCAGGGAACAAGGCTGATCTTTCTCTCTCTCCTCTCCCGAGACACTGCCAGGGAACAAGGCTGATCTTTCTCTCTCTCCTCTCCCGAGACACTGCCAGGGAACAAGGCTGATCTTTCTCTCTCTCCTCTCCCGAGACACTGCCAGGGAACCAGGCTGATCTTTCTCTCTCTCCTCTCCCGAGACACTGCCAGGGACCCAGGCTGATATTTCTCTCTCTCCTCTCCCGAGACACTGCCAGGGAACAAGGCTGATCTTTCTCTCTCTCCTCTCCCGAGACACTGCCAGGCAACCAGGCTGATCTTTCTCTCTCTCCTCTCCCGAGACACTGCCAGGGAACAAGGCTGATCTTTCTCTCTCTTTCCTATCCCGAGACACTGCCAGGGAACCAGGCTGATCTTTCTCTCTCTCCTCTCCTGAGACACTGCCAGGGAACAAGGCTGATCTCCCTCTCCCCGAGACACTGCCAGGGAACAAGGCTGATCTCTCTCTCCCCGAGACACTGCCAGGGAACAAGACTGATCTTTCTAACTCCTCTTCTGGCTTTCTCTCATCCCCTCTCCTTTCCCTCTTTCTATCCTGTCCTCCATCTCCCCCACTCCTCCTCCTTTCATTTGCTTTGGTTGTCCTCCACTCAGTCATTCTCCCTCTTTCCCCATCACTCTCTTCAGGGGTGATTAACTAAGATCTGTCATAGCTCATAGACTCCGTGACAATTTCTCTCCCCTGCACAAAACACTGAACTGACACGTTCAGGGTAAAGGTCACACACATCCAGGTCAAAGGCCACGGAGAAAAATGACAACACGTTCACGGTGGAAGAGAGAAAATCATGTCTTTTATTGAAATAAATAAAACATCACTACACATAATCTGAAGCAAATCATTGACTATATTATATTCACCAAGTAGGTAGACAACATGTAATAAGAACCATGACATCACAGTCATTTAACATCGCCGTGACGACACTGTGTATTAGACTGACAATAGGTTGGCTGACTGGTTTTGGCAGCTTTACATCAGGCAGTAGAGAAGAACAGCAAGATGTTGCTTCAGTCTACAGACCCAATACAACGCCTGTGTAGTCTCTCCCATGCCAGGATTCAAACACCCCTTTTTCCATTTCAACATATAAAAATACTGTGTCCAAATAAAATGATATATATTACAATCTGTTAAGTATTTTCCGTTTTGTATCATAATCAAAGGGCTACATTAGGCTACATGACACTAAGTAATAAAAACAATCTAAGCAAAAAATGTAAAAGTTAAACAAATGTTATGTACCTTTCTGTTTTAGTTTTACAACAATATAAATAAAATATTATCAAAGCTACATTTGTGTTGAATTTCATAATACTGCTGATGTGGTAGAAGGAGACTGATTGGACCAGAGAGGGATAGGAGGCGGGTTTTACTCAATGATACAATTATAACCAATTACCATGACGAATGTTAAAGAAGATTCTGGCTAAAATCAAACTGGCACAGAGCCTCCAAAAGGCTCTTTAACGTAGGCCAAAGGGCCCCCACCTCTTTAAAGTAGGCCAAAGGGCCTCAGCTGCTCTCTCAAATGCACCCCCTTCCCCCATCTGAAACTTCAAACATCCTCTTTATAAGACCGGCCACTAGAGGGCAAACTGGCATTGCAGCCCAGTGAAAAGATACACAGATTAAATGGTAAACTAGCAAAAAAGAGCAGCAGTTTCTCATTTAACAGGAAGAAACTAGAGAAGTGTCTCAACGTTTTCCTGTTGCCAACATGGCTGCCATGCATCACACAGGTTCCTCCATTTTACAATGATTTGAGCACATGGATAAAGTGGTGTACAATACAGTATAAATCCAAAGAATGACCTTTCAATGTAACATTACTAATGTGAGACCACAGTTGACTTTCTTTAGGTAGATGAAGATGATGAAGATGAGGTTGGTTGGTTTCGTGTTGGTTGGCCGTCCTTGCCAGGGAAGAACTGTCCTATATTACAAACACTGTTGTCCACAACACACAGACAATGTCCATGTTTTATATATATATATACTTTCCCACAGTGTGTTCAGTAACTCCTCTTCAGCTGACTGCGCTGCCCACGTGTGTGTAGTACCTCAACGACTCTACACACACTCCTTGCAGCCGCACTCCACTGCTTTCTCCACGTCCTGTGTGAAGGAACTTCCGTCGTCACACTCGAAGGTGTAGCGCCGGCGTCGTACCCTCAGTGGGGCGCAGCACGCCGCCCCGCCCCCCTGGCAGCCCCCCCGACACTCCACCCAGGAGAAGGGCCGCGTCGTCTGGCAGTTGGCGTGGCCACGTGGCACCCGGTGGAAGTCACGCACCGCCTCGCCGCGACACGCTGATTCAACTAGAGGTTAGAGGACAGAGGTTAAAGAGGCTGAGTAGTGGGACATGATCAAACACAGTAGTGGTTATTCATGTATCGTTGTTTTGAATGTTCTCTTGAGGACTGGTGTCCGACCACTTTCTTCTCAATACATTCTCAGTTGGCGCTTATCAACATTATGTCTAAAGTTCATTTGTTTGTAATCATTGTGATGTCATCCGATTGACTTTAAATGTAGGCTAGCTAGCTAAGAGTGAAGGGAAAGCACCACATTTTTGCTAGCACATTTTTTTAGGAACATTGCTAGCTAATGACATTTGTCTAAAGTAAATTTGACGGCATAATAATGATGGCAAAGTTGATTCCTACTAATTGTTTGCCTAATGTAGCAATGGCATCGTATTTCCAAGACGTCTTGAGAACACTCAACAATGGCGCGATGCGACCGAGTGTTCCAATGTCTCTCCCTGTCAAACACACACTCCCTCCTCCCTCCACACCTCTCCCCCTCGGTCATAACCTGTATCACAGGTTCTCTCTCTCGTACCTGTCCCCCCTCCTCCTATCTTCTCCCTCCATCCTTACCTGTGTCGCATGTGTCCCCGGTGTATCCCGTGTCACAAAGACAGTAGGTCGCTCCTCCCTCAGTCAGCTGACAGTGGCCATGTTGGCAGAGCAGCACTGAACACGGCTTGGTTGGTCCTTCTGGCACTGCTGGTACTACTAGTGCTGTTAGCTCCCCCTGTTGATTACACAAGGTGGCGTGCCAGCCCTCCTCACACTCACACCTGTACGACTGAACATCCTGAATCACACACACACCCCTCACACACCTGGGAGAAATGGAGGGGGAGGTAGAGAGGGAGAACAGGAGGGAAAGGGGGAGGGAGAAATGGAGGGGAGGGAGAAATGGAGGGAAAGGGGGAGGGAGAACAGGAGGGAAAGGGGGAGGGAGAACAGGAGGGAAAGGGGGAGGGAAAGGGGGGGAGAAATGGAGGGAGGGGGGGAGAAATGGAGGGAGAGGGGGAGGGGGAAAGGGGGAGGGAGAAATGGAGGGAAAGGGGGAGGGAGAAATGGAGGGAAAGGGGGAGGGAGAACAGGAGGGAAAGGGGGAGGGAGAACAGGAGGGAAAGGGGGAGGGAGAACAGGAGGGAAAGGGGGAGGGAGAAATTGAGGGAAAGGTGGAGGGAGAGGGGGAGGGAGAAATAGAGGGAAAGGGGGAGGGAGAAATGGAGGGAAAGGGGGAGGGAGAACAGGAGGGAAAGGGGGAGGGAGAACAGGAGGGAAAGGGGGAGGGAGAAATTGAGGGAAAGGGGGAGGGAGAGGGGGAGGGAGAAATGGAGGGAAAGGGGGAGGGAGAAATGGAGGGAAAGGGGGAGGGAGAAATGGAGGGAAAGGGGGAGGGAGAACAGGAGGGAAAGGGGGAGGGAGAACAGGAGGGAAAGGGGGAGGGAGAAATTGAGGGAAAGGGGGAGGGAGAAATTGAGGGAAAGGGGGAGGGAGAGGGGGAGGGAGAAATGGAGGGAAAGGAGGAGGGAGAAATGGAGGGAAAGGGGGAGGGAGAAATGGAGGGAAAGGGGGAGGGAGAAATGGAGGGAAAGGGGGAGGGAGAACAGGAGGGAAAGGGGGAGGGAGAACAGGAGGGAAAGGGGGAGGGAGAACAGGAGGGAAAGGGGGAGGGAGAAATTGAGGGAAAGGGGGAGGGAGAAATTGAGGGAAAGGGGGAGGGAGAGGGGGAGGGAGAAATGGAGGGAAAGGAGGAGGGAGAAATGGAGGGAAAGGGGGAGGGAGAAATGGAGGGAAAGGGGGAGGGAGAAATGGAGGGAAAGGGGGAGGGAGAAATGGAGGGAAAGGGGGAGGGAGAAATGGAGGGAAAGGGGGAGGGAGAAATGGAGGGAAATGGGGAGGGAAAAATGGAGGGAAAGGGGGAGGGAGAACAGGAGGGAAAGGGGGAGGGAGAAAAGGAGGGAGTGGGAGAAATGGAGGGAGAGGGGGAAGGAGAAAAGGAGGGAGTGGGAGAAATTGAGGGAAAGGGGGAGGGAGAAATGGAGGGAAAGGGAGAAATGGAGGGAAAGGGGGAGGAAGAAATGAAGGGAAATGGGGAGGGAAAAAATGGAGGGAAAGGGGGAGGGAGAACAGGAGGGAAAGGGGGAGGGAGAACAGGAGGGAGTGGGAGAAATGGAGGGAGAGGGTGAAGGAGAAAAGGAGGGAGTGGGAGAAATGGAGGGAGAGGAAGAGAAAGATGCTATTAGAAAAATACAGTGGGGAAAATACAAAAGCTGGGACTCGGACAACATAATCAATTAAACCATACAATTAATGAGTTACCCCCAAAATAAATCAACATGATAAAACACAAGATAACAAGCCACATAGACCCACTATAAACCATAACAGACTACAACCCTTTATCACTCACTCTCCTGTCTCACTTACTTATTCCCCTGGCATGGGTTAGCCGCGGTTGCCGGGGCAACATCTCCCCCAACAAGGCCTCCTCCGATTGGCTGATCGCAGTGTAGCCCACCCCAGTCAGGCTGGCAGTGGCAGAGGGGTCCCTGGGCACCATCCGGTTGGCACACTCCATGGAGGCAGAACAGTTTCCTGCAGGGCTGGCATCCTGGCACCACCCCCGGCTTCAGCACATCAAACAATTAGAATTCGAAAAAAAAACGTTATTATCAACGCAGTGTGAAAATGTGTCTTTAGCTTCAGAAATAAAATACAAAAATAAATATTTCTCCAACTTCTCACACCTAGGTTTCTGGGAATATTCCAACTGGGATTTCTGGAAAACCTGTGAATTTTGGATAAGTTACCAGAATGTTCCTCCCCGTCTCCCACCATACCTTCATAGTGGTCTGCGTGAAGTCCTGCAGCTCGTGGTTGATGTACAGATTCCTGATGCAGCCGTGGAAACTGGAGGAGTTGAGGGGCTGGAAGAGACTCAGAGAGGAGTAGGACATCTTCTCTGGCATACCTGGAGAGGAGGGAGGGAGGGAGAGAGGGAGGGAGAGAGAGAGGGAGTGAAAGGATATATAGGTTGGGAGTAGAGAATAGAGTGGAGAGAGAGAAAGAGAGTGAGGGAGAGGAGAAGAGACCTGGACATTAATATGTAATAGGGTGGGTTAGGGCCTGAACCTAGCTCTCAGCTGAGGTCGTGTGTGTCTTACCCCCCACGTATAGCGGTGCCTCTCCAGACAGAGGTGGGACCCCACCCAGACTGTCCAGAGTGGTGGGCGCACCCCCGTCCACAGACAGGTTCACCATCCTGTCAAAGGTCACCAGCTCTACCGTATGGAAACGCCCGTCGTTCACCGTCTCAGCACTACGGCAACACCAGAGGTCAGGGATTAGAGGTCAGAGGTTAGGTGGCGGTGATATTTTAGTATGTTGTGATAGTCGGTGTTTGTGAATAGAATGTAGATGACGTTGGCGTGTGTGTGTACCTGTATGTAATGTGTGTGTATATAACATGTTATAGGTGTGTGTGTGTGTGTGTGTGTGTGTGTGTGTGTGTGTGTGTGTGTGTGTGTGTGTGTGTGTGTGTGTGTGTGTGTGTATGTGTATGTGTGTGTGTGTGTCCTTCAAACTTTGCTTTCGTCAAAGAATTCTCCATCTGCAGCAATTACAGCCCTGCAGACCTTTGATGGGCACTTCTACGTACCGTACAGTCAAGCTGCTGCCACAACAGCTCAATAGGGTTGAGATCCGGTGACTGTGCTGGCCACTCCATTATAGACAGAATTCCAGAATTCCCTAAATAGTTATTGCATAGTTTGGAGCTGTGCTTTGGGTCATTGTCCTGGAAATTGGCTCCAATTTAGCGCCGTCCATAGGGTAGCGCCGTCCGGACGGCATCAAGCACTCCTCCAGCATCTTTTCATTTTTTCTGCATCTCACAAATGTTCTTCTTTGTGATCCGAACACCTCAAACTTAGATTCGTCTGTCCATAACACTTTTTTCCAGTCTTCCTCTGTCCAGTGTCTGTGTTCTTTTGCCCATCTTAATTTTTTATTTTTATTGGCCAGTCTGAGATGTGACTTTTTCTTTGCATCTCTGCCTAGAAGGCCAGCATCCTGGAGTCGCCTCTTCACTGTTGACTTTGAGACTGGTGTTTCTCAAACTAGACACAAATGTACTTGTCATCTTGCTCAGTTGTGTACCGGGGCCTCCCACTCCTCTTTCTATTCTGGTTAGAGACAGTTTGCGCTGTTCTGTGAAGGGAGTAGTACACAGTGTTGTATGAGTTCTTCAGTTTCTTGGGTTCTTCTCACAAGAAATAGCCTTCCTTTCTCAGAACAAGAATAGACTGACGAGTTTCAGAAGAAAGTTTTTTGTTTCTAGCCATTTTGAGCCTGTAATCAAACCCACAAATGCTGTTGCTCCAGACACTCAACTAGTCTAATGAAGGCCATTTTCATTGCTTCTTTAATCAGAACAACAGTTTTCAGCTGTGCTAACATAATTGCAAAAGGGTTTTCTAATGATCAATTAGCCTTCTATAATGATAAACTTGGATTAGCTAACACAACGTGCCACTGGAACACAGGAGTGATGGTTGCTGATAAAGGGCCTCAGCCGTTTCCAGCTACAAGAGTCATTTACAACATTAACAATGTCTACACTGTTTTTCTGTTCAATTTGATGTTATTTTTGTATTTATTTATTTATTTCACCTTTATTTAACCAGGTTGGATAGTTGAGAACAAGTTCTCATTTACAACTGCGACCTGGCCAAGATAAAGCACAGCAGTTCGACACATACAACGACACAGGAGTAAAACAAACATACAGTCAATAATACAGTAGAAAAATAAGTCTATATACAATGTGAGCAAGTGAGATGAGATAAGGGAGGTAAAGGCAAAAAAAAAGGCCATGGTGGCAAAGTAAATACAATATAGCAAGTAAAACAAGGTAGAAATAAAAATAATGGGGTACAAAGGAGCAAAATAAATAAATAAATTAAATACAGTAGGGAAAGAGGTAGTTGTTTGGGCTAAATTATAGGTGTGCTATGTACAGGTGCAGTAATCTGTGCGCTGCTCTGACAGTTGGTGCTTAAAGCTAGTGAGGGAGATCAGTGTTTCCAGTTTCATAGATTTTTGTAGTTCGTTCCAGTCATAGGCAGCAGAGAACTGGAAGGAGAGGCGGCCAAAGGAAGAATTCGTTTTGGGGGTGACTAGAGAGATATACCTGCTGGAGCGTGTGCTACAGGTGGGAGATGCTATGGTGACCAGCGAGCTGAGATAAGGGGGGACTTTACCTAGCAGGGTCTTGTAGATGACCTGGAGCCAGTGGGTTTGGCGACGAGTATGAAGCGAGGGCCAGCCAACGAGAGCATACAGGTCGCAGTGGTGGGTAGTATATGGGGCTTTGGTGACAAAATGGATTGCACTGTGATAGACTGCATCCAATTTATTGAGTAGAGTGTTGGAGGCTATTTTGTAAATTACATCGCCGAAGTCGAGGATCGGTAGGATGGTCAGTTTTACGAGGGTATGTTTGGCAGCATGAATGAAGGAGGCTTTGTTGCGAAATAGGAAGCCAATTCTAGATTTAATTTGGGATTGGAGATGTTTGATGTGAGTCTGAAAGGAGAGTTTACAGTCTAACCAGACACCTAGGTATTTGTAGTTGTCCACATATTCTAAGTTAGAACCGTCCAGAGTAGTGATGTTGGACAGGTGGGTAGGTGCGGGCAGCGATCGGTTGAAGAGCATGCATTTAGTTTTACTTGCATTTAAGAGCAATTGGAGGCCACGGAAGGAGAGTTGTATGGCATTGAAGCTCGTCTGGAGGGTTGTTAACACAGTGTCCAAAGAAGGGCCAGAAGTATACAGAATGGTGTCGTCGGGGTAGAGGTGGATCAGAGAATCACCAGCAACAAGAACGACATCATTGATGTTTACAGAGAAGAGAGTCGGTCCAAGAATTGAACCCTAAGGCTCCCCCATAGAGACTGCCATTTTAATAGACAAACAATTTGCTTTTCTTTCAAAAACAAGGAAATGTCTAAGTGACCCCAAACTTTTGAACGGTAGTGTAAATATTACCTATAGATAGTGTGTGTACCTGTAGATAGTGTGTGTACCTGTAGATAGTGTGTGTACCTATAGATAGTGTGTGTACCTGTAGATAGTGTGTGTACCTGTAGATAGTGTGTGTACCTATAGATAGTGTGTGTACCTATAGATAGTGTGTGTACCTATAGATAGTGTGTGTACCTGTAGATAGTGTGTGTACCTGTAGATAGTGTGTGTTCCTGTAGATAGTGTGTGTACCTGTAGATAGTGTGTGTACCTGTAGATAGTGTGTGTTCCTGTAGATAGTGTGTGTACCTATAGATAGTGTGTGTACCTATAGATAGTGTGTGTACCTATAGATAGTGTGTGTACCTATAGATAGTGTGTGTACCTGTAGATAGTGTGTGTTCCTGTAGATAGTGTGTGTTCCTGTAGATAGTGTGTGTTCCTGTAGATAGTGTGTGTACCTGTAGATAGTGTGTGTTCCTGTAGATAGTGTGTGTTCCTGTAGATAGTGTGTGTACCTGTAGATAGTGTGTGTTCCTGTAGATAGTGTGTGTTCCTGTAGATAGTGTGTGTTCCTGTAGATAGTGTGTGTACCTGTAGATAGTGTGTGTACCTGTAGATAGTGTGTGTACCTGTAGATAGTGTGTGTACCTGTAGATAGTGTGTGTACCTGTAGATAGTGTGTGTTCCTGTAGATAGTGTGTGTACCTGTAGATAGTGTGTGTACCTGTAGATAGTGTGTCCAGGCTGACTACCAGGGTCATAGCTGACTCGAACATGTCCCTCATGGAGCTCCACAGCCATTGGCTTGTTGTCTCCATTATACAGCAGGATACCGTTATCCTCCGCTGTCGACACCTGGGGAACACACACAGGTCAGAATGTGTGTGTGTGCGCACACGTGTGTTTTCCTCTGTGTGTGTATGCACATCTATGTCTATGTGGGCATGTGTGTGGGCGTGTGTGTGGTCGTGTGGGCGTGTGTGTGTGTGCGCATTAGGGTGATTGCATGTCCTGGAATGTGCGGGACAGTCACGCATTTTGCTCTTATGACAAGGCCTAGAGACTATATGATAAGGCCTAGAGACTATATGATAAGGCCTAGAGACTATATGATAAGGACAAGAGACTATATGATAAGGACAAGAGACTATATGATGACAAGAGACTATATGATAAGGACAAGAGACTATATGATAAGGACAAGAGACTATATGATAAGGACAAGAGACTATATGATAATGACAAAAGACTATATGATGACAAGAGACTATATGATAAGGACAAGAGACTATATGATAAGGACAAGAGACTATATGATAAGGACAAGAGACTATATGATAAGGCCTAGAGACTATATGATAAGGCCTAGAGACTATATGATAAGGACAAGAGACTATATGATAAGGACAAGAGACTATATGATGACAAGAGACTATATGATAAGGACAAGAGACTATATGATAAGGACAAGAGACTATATGATAATGACAAAAGACTATATGATAAGGACAAGAAACTATATGATAAGGACAAGAGACGACATGATGACTATATGATAAGTACAAGAGACTATATGATAAGGACAAGAGACTATATGATAAGGACAAGAGGCTATATGATGACTATATGATAAGTACAAGAGACTATATGATGACTATATGATAAGGATAAGAGACTATATGATAAGAACAAGAGACTATATGATAAGGACAAGAGACTATATGATAAGGACAAGAGACTATATGATAAGGACAAGAGACTATATGATGACTATATGATAAGGACAAGAGACTATATGATAAGGATAAGAGACTATATGATAAGTAGAAGAGACTATATGATGACTATATGATAAGGATAAGATACTATATGATAAGGATAAGAGACTATATGATAAGGACGTGGTGCTGGTGATGTTAAACACTTCTCCAATCATTGTTGAGATCTTATATTCTGCGAAGTACAAGACGAGACCTGGGCAAATGTTATATCATCAACCAATCACATTTGTCAAATCCTTTCAGGCTAAATTCCAGATAAACTTGGAGAGGACAGTTAACTACTTACAAAAGGTGTGTGTTTAATGAAGAGCTACAAAAGTATGAAAATAACCGTATTAGACTGACAGATATGAGGTCATTCATTTCATCAAACTTGTGAGACTCTCCATGCTCATTAGTTTCTCATTCAACATCTGTGCTGCTACTTCACTCAAACCTGTTGAAAAGCCTCCCTTCCTGACTCTTCCCCGAGACCAACCAGAAATATTCCCTTGGCCAAATATTCACAGATTTTCATAAAAAAAGTGGCCTCTCATTTATCACCAACACTTGCACGAGGCAAAAGAGTAGGCTTACGTGAGCTTCAGTTAGCTCGCTCAGTGCAGCAGGAGTGTGTGTGTGTGTATGTGTGTGTGTGTGTGTGTGTGTGTGATTACCTGCAGTGTGATGTTGGCCTGAGGCCAGTTCTTCAGGTCAGACAGCTGTAGGTAAGAATCTCTATTCACGAAGTTCACACTGACCAGCTTCTCACAACGCACACCCTCGAACCCCGGCAGACACTGGCACAGCGCAGTACCGCCTCTGTCCACACAGGGGGCGCTGTTCTGACAGCGAGCCCGCTCACAGGGAGATGGAGGAGGAGGTGGCACCTCACACAACACACCACTAGGGGGCGGAAGAGGGGGGGAGAATTACTACGGACCACAACATACGACATAAGGTATGTAAGGACTAAGATCTGGCCCTAACGCCTGAGAAAAGCATGCAGACATCTGGAGTCCTGAGGGGTGTTCCACAAGGGAAATAGTCTGTAAACATTAACTAACACATTCCACTTGTTCTGTGTTCCAGTCTGAGAAGGTTGTGTGCTGTGAACGTGTGTGTTTCTATTTCATGTTGTAAGAATAGAAATCAATTGCACTTATAAAATCCACAGTAATCCATAAAAAAAATGTGCTAATATAACATTTAGGAATGTTCATTCAAATTGTTCAACTGAAATTGTTAACATGTTGGCCCTCAAACTGAACCCTTAATGAACCCACCTCTTATGTACGACAGTACTGAGACAAGGAGAGACCAACTTATTATGACACATCTAAGGGCACTAATAGTTTCCACATTTACACCTGTGTGTGTGTGTCTTACCTGTACCCCTGAGGGCAGGTGCAGGTGTATCCATCCACCTGGTCCACACACACCGCTCCATTCTGACAGTCCTGATCCTCACACTCATCATAGTTCACACTGCAGTCACCCCCCACGAAGCCTGGGGAACACGCACACCTGGACACACACATGTAGAACATGAACATGTGTACCAGTGTGTGTGTGTGTGTGTGCGTCTGTGTGTAGTCACCTGGGGCCTGTAGTGGTGCTGCTGCAGGTAGAGTGTTGCTGACAGGGGTTTCTACCAGGAGAGCACACATCCTCCTCTTCCTCACACAACAGCCCTGAGAAAGAGAGAAAGAGAGAGAGAGAGAAAGAGAGAGAGACACAGAGAGAGAGACAGAGAGAGAGAGAGAGAGACAGAGAGAGAGAGAGAGAGAGAGAGAGAGAGAGACAGAGAGAGAGAGAGAGAGAGAGACATAGAGATGTTTAGTTTTAAATTATTATCAATTCAAAATGATCTTTATGAAAGTAATATATCTATATATTATGTGCCACAGTTGTTTTGTCTATAGAATGTCCTGAGAGAATGTCTATAGAATGTCCTGAGAGAATGTCTATAGAATGTCCTGAGAGAATGTCCTGAGAGAATGTCCTGAGAGAATGTCTATAGAATGTCCTGAGAGAATGTCTATAGAATGTCCTGAGAGAATGTCCTGAGAGAATGTCCTGAGAGAATGTCTATAGAATGTCCTGAGAGAATGTCTATAGAATGTCCTGAGAGAATGTCTATAGAATGTCCTGAGAGAATGTCTATAGAATGTCCTGAGAGAATGTCTATAGAATGTCCTGGGAGAATGTCTATAGAATGTCCTGGGAGAATGTCTATAGAATGTCCTGAGAGAATGTCTATAGAATGTCCTGAGAGAATGTCTATAGAATGTCCTGAGAGAATGTCTATAGAATGTCCTGGGAGAATGTCTATAGAATGTCCTGGGAGAATGTCTATAGAATGTCCTGAGAGAATGTCTATAGAATGTCCTGAGAGAATGTCTATAGAATGTCCTGAGAGAATGTCTATAGAATGTCCTGGGAGAATGTCTATAGAATGTCCTGAGAGAATGTCTATAGAATGTCCTGGGAGAATGTCTATAGAATGTCCTGGGAGAATGTCTATAGAATGTCCTGAGAGAATGTCTATAGAATGTCCTGAGAGAATGTCTATAGAATGTCCTGGGAGAATGTCTATAGAATGTCCTGAGAGAATGTCTATAGAATGTCCTGAGAGAATGTCTATAGAATGTCCTGAGAGAATGTCTATAGAATGTCCTGGGAGAATGTCTATAGAATGTCCTGAGAGAATGTCTATAGAATGTCCTGAGAGAATGTCTATAGAATGTCCTGAGAGAATGTCTATAGAATGTCCTGGGAGAATGTCTATAGAATGTCCTGAGAGAATGTCTATAGAATGTCCTGAGAGAATGTCTATAGAATGTCCTGAGAGAATGTCTATAGAATGTCCTGAGAGAATGTCTATAGAATGTCCTGAGAGAATGTCTATAGAATGTCCTGAGAGAATGTCTATAGAATGTCCTGAGAGAATGTCTATAGAATGTCCTGAGAGAATGTCTATAGAATGTCCTGGGAGAATGTCTATAGAATGTCCTGAGAGAATGTCTATAGAATGTCCTGAGAGAATGTCTATAGAATGTCCTGAGAGAATGTCTATAGAATGTCCTGGGAGAATGTCTATAGAATGTCCTGAGAGAATGTCTATAGAATGTCCTGAGAGAATGTCTATAGAATGTCCTGAGAGAATGTCTATAGAATGTCCTGGGAGAATGTCTATAGAATGTCCTGAGAGAATGTCTATAGAATGTCCTGAGAGAATGTCTATAGAATGTCCTGAGAGAATGTCTATAGAATGTCCTGAGAGAATGTCTATAGAATGTCCTGGGAGAATGTCTATAGAATGTCCTGAGAGAATGTCTAAAGAATGTCCTGAGAGAATGTCTATAGAATGTCCTGGGAGAATGTCTATAGAATGTCCTGAGAGAATGTCTATAGAATGTCCTGAGAGAATGTCTATAGAATGTCCTGAGAGAATGTCTATAGAATGTCCTGAGAGAATGTCTATAGAATGTCCTGAGAGAATGTCTATAGAATGTCCTGGGAGAATGTCTATAGAATGTCCTGAGAGAATGTCTATAGAATGTCCTGAGAGAATGTCTATAGAATGTCCTGAGAGAATGTCTATAGAATGTCCTGAGAGAATGTCTATAGAATGTCCTGGGAGAATGTCTATAGAATGTCCTGAGAGAATGTCTATAGAATGTCCTGGGAGAATGTCTATAGAATGTCCTGGGAGAATGTCTATAGAATGTCCTGAGAGAATGTCTATAGAATGTCCTGAGAGAATGTCTATAGAATGTCCTGAGAGAATGTCTATAGAATGTCCTGAGAGAATGTCTATAGAATGTCCTGGGAGAATGTCTATAGAATGTCCTGGGAGAATGTCTATAGAATGTCCTGAGAGAATGTCTATAGAATGTCCTGAGAGAATGTCTATAGAATGTCCTGAGAGAATGTCTATAGAATGTCCTGGGAGAATGTCTATAGAATGTCCTGGGAGAATGTCTATAGAATGTCCTGAGAGAATGTCTATAGAATGTCCTGAGAGAATGTCTATAGAATGTCCTGAGAGAATGTCTATAGAATGTCCTGGGAGAATGTCTATAGAATGTCCTGAGAGAATGTCTATAGAATGTCCTGGGAGAATGTCTATAGAATGTCCTGGGAGAATGTCTATAGAATGTCCTGAGAGAATGTCTATAGAATGTCCTGAGAGAATGTCTATAGAATGTCCTGGGAGAATGTCTATAGAATGTCCTGAGAGAATGTCTATAGAATGTCCTGAGAGAATGTCTATAGAATGTCCTGAGAGAATGTCTATAGAATGTCCTGGGAGAATGTCTATAGAATGTCCTGAGAGAATGTCTATAGAATGTCCTGAGAGAATGTCTATAGAATGTCCTGAGAGAATGTCTATAGAATGTCCTGGGAGAATGTCTATAGAATGTCCTGAGAGAATGTCTATAGAATGTCCTGAGAGAATGTCTATAGAATGTCCTGAGAGAATGTCTATAGAATGTCCTGAGAGAATGTCTATAGAATGTCCTGAGAGAATGTCTATAGAATGTCCTGAGAGAATGTCTATAGAATGTCCTGAGAGAATGTCTATAGAATGTCCTGAGAGAATGTCTATAGAATGTCCTGGGAGAATGTCTATAGAATGTCCTGAGAGAATGTCTATAGAATGTCCTGAGAGAATGTCTATAGAATGTCCTGAGAGAATGTCTATAGAATGTCCTGGGAGAATGTCTATAGAATGTCCTGAGAGAATGTCTATAGAATGTCCTGAGAGAATGTCTATAGAATGTCCTGAGAGAATGTCTATAGAATGTCCTGGGAGAATGTCTATAGAATGTCCTGAGAGAATGTCTATAGAATGTCCTGAGAGAATGTCTATAGAATGTCCTGAGAGAATGTCTATAGAATGTCCTGAGAGAATGTCTATAGAATGTCCTGGGAGAATGTCTATAGAATGTCCTGAGAGAATGTCTAAAGAATGTCCTGAGAGAATGTCTATAGAATGTCCTGGGAGAATGTCTATAGAATGTCCTGAGAGAATGTCTATAGAATGTCCTGAGAGAATGTCTATAGAATGTCCTGAGAGAATGTCTATAGAATGTCCTGAGAGAATGTCTATAGAATGTCCTGAGAGAATGTCTATAGAATGTCCTGGGAGAATGTCTATAGAATGTCCTGAGAGAATGTCTATAGAATGTCCTGAGAGAATGTCTATAGAATGTCCTGAGAGAATGTCTATAGAATGTCCTGAGAGAATGTCTATAGAATGTCCTGAGAGAATGTCTATAGAATGTCCTGAGAGAATGTCTATAGAATGTCCTGGGAGAATGTCTATAGAATGTCCTGAGAGAATGTCTATAGAATGTCCTGAGAGAATGTCTATAGAATGTCCTGAGAGAATGTCTATAGAATGTCCTGAGAGAATGTCTATAGAATGTCCTGAGAGAATGTCTATAGAATGTCCTGAGAGAATGTCCTGAGAGAATGTCCTGAGAGAATGTCTATAGAATGTCCTGAGAGAATGTCTATAGAATGTCCTGAGAGAATGTCCTGAGAGAATGTCTATAGAATGTCCTGAGAGAATGTCCTGAGAGAATGTCTATAGAATGTCCTGAGAGAATGTCTATAGAATGTCCTGGGAGAATGTCTATAGAATGTCCTGAGAGAATGTCTATAGAATGTCCTGGGAGAATGTCTATAGAATGTCCTGAGAGAATGTCCTGAGAGAATGTCTATAGAATGTCCTGAGAGAATGTCTATAGAATGTCCTGAGAGAATGTCCTGAGAGAATGTCTATAGAATGTCCTGAGAGAATGTCCTGAGAGAATGTCTATAGAATGTCCTGAGAGAATGTCCTGAGAGAATGTCTATAGAATGTCCTGAGAGAATGTCCTGAGAGAATGTCTATAGAATGTCCTGAGAGAATGTCCTGAGAGAATGTCTATAGAATGTCCTGAGAGAATGTCTATAGAATGTCCTGAGAGAATGTCCTGAGAGAATGTCTATAGAATGTCCTGAGAGAATGTCCTGAGAGAATGTCTATAGAATGTCCTGAGAGAATGTCCTGAGAGAATGTCTATAGAATGTCCTGAGAGAATGTCCTGAGAGAATGTCTATAGAATGTCCTGAGAGAATGTCTATAGAATGTCCTGAGAGAATGTCCTGAGAGAATGTCTATAGAATGTCCTGAGAGAATGTCCTGAGAGAATGTCTATAGAATGTCCTGAGAGAATGTCCTGAGAGAATGTCTATAGAATGTCCTGAGAGAATGTCTATAGAATGTCCTGAGAGAATGTCCTGAGAGAATGTCTATAGAATGTCCTGGGAGAATGTCTATAGAATGTCCTGGGAGAATGTCTATAGAATGTCCTGAGAGAATGTCTATAGAATGTCCTGGGAGAATGTCTATAGAATGTCCTGAGAGAATGTCCTGAGAGAATGTCTAGAGAGAATGTCTATAGAATGTCCTGGGAGAATGTCTATAGAATGTCCTGAGAGAATGTCTAGAGAGAATGTCTATAGAATGTCCTGGGAGAATGTCTATAGAATGTCCTGAGAGAATGTCTATAGAATGTCCTGGGAGAATGTCTATAGAATGTCCTGGGAGAATGTCTATAGAATGTCCTGGGAGAATGTCTATAGAATGTCCTGGGAGAATGTCTATAGAATGTCCTGGGAGAATGTCTATAGAATGTCCTGGGAGAATGTCTATAGAATGTCCTGGGAGAATGTCTATAGAATGTCCTGGGAGAATGTCTATAGAATGTCCTGGGAGAATGTCTATAGAATGTCCTGAGAGAATGTCTATAGAATGTCCTGGGAGAATGTCTATAGAATGTCCTGAGAGAATGTCTATAGAATGTCCTGAGAGAATGTCTAAAGAATGTCCTGAGAGAATGTCTATAGAATGTCCTGGGAGAATGTCTATAGAATGTCCTGGGAGAATGTCTATAGAATGTCCTGAGAGAATGTCTAGAGAGAATGTCTATAGAATGTCCTGAGAGAATGTCTAAAGAATGTCCTGAGAGAATGTCTATAGAATGTCCTGGGAGAATGTCTATAGAATGTCCTGGGAGAATGTCTATAGAATGTCCTGGGAGAATGTCTATAGAATGTCCTGAGAGAATGTCTATAGAATGTCCTGGGAGAATGTCTATAGAATGTCCTGGGAGAATGTCTATAGAATGTCCTGAGAGAATGTCTATAGAATGTCCTGAGAGAATGTCTATAGAATGTCCTGGGAGAATGTCTATAGAATGTCCTGGGAGAATGTCTATAGAATGTCCTGGGAGAATGTCTATAGAATGTCCTGAGAGAATGTCTATAGAATGTCCTGAGAGAATGTCTATAGAATGTCCTGAGAGAATGTCTATAGAATGTCCTGGGAGAATGTCTATAGAATGTCCTGGGAGAATGTCTATAGAATGTCCTGGGAGAATGTCTATAGAATGTCCTGGGAGAATGTCTATAGAATGTCCTGAGAGAATGTCTATAGAATGTCCTGGGAGAATGTCTATAGAATGTCCTGAGAGAATGTCTATAGAATGTCCTGAGAGAATGTCTATAGAATGTCCTGAGAGAATGTCTAAAGAATGTCCTGAGAAAATGTCTATAGAATGTCCTGAGAGAATGTCTATAGAATGTCCTGAGAGAATGTCTATAGAATGTCCTGGGAGAATGTCTATAGAATGTCCTGAGAGAATGTCTATAGAATGTCCTGGGAGAATGTCTATAGAATGTCAATAGAGAATGTCTATAGAATGTCTAGAGAGAATGTCTAGAGAGAATGTCTAGAGAGAATGTCTATAGAATGTCCTGAGAGAATGTCTAAAGAATGTCCTGAGAGAATGTCTAAAGAATGTCAATAGAGAATGTCTATAGAATGTCTAGAGAGAATGTCTAGAGAGAATGTCTAGAGAGAATGTCTATAGAATGTCCTGAGAGAATGTCTAGAGAGAATGCCTAGAGAGAATGCCTAGAGAGAATGCCTAGAGAGAATGTCTAGAGAGAATGTCTAGAGAGAATGTCTAGAGAGAATGCCTAGAGAGAATGCCTAGAGAGAATGTCTAGAGAGAATGTCTAGAGAGAATGTCTAGAGAGAATGTCTAGAGAGAATGCCTAGAGAGAATGCCTAGAGAGAATGTCTAGAGAGAATGTCTAGAGAGAATGTCTAGAGAGAATGTCTAGAGAGAATGCCTAGAGAGAATGTCTTTAAATTGTCTAGAGAGATTGTCTAGAGAGAATGTCTTTAACATGTCTAGAGAGAATGTCTTTAACATGTCTAGAGAAAATGTCTAGAATGTTTAGAGAGAATGTCTAGAGAAAATGTATTTAGAATGTTTAGAGACAATGTCTAGAGAATGTCAATAGAATCTCTATGTCTATATATCATACCAATGTAGAAGGGAGGACAGAAGCAGGTGTAGTTGCCTACTCCGTCCACACAGGTTGCACCATTCTCACATCCGTGGTCCTCACAGTCATCTACATCCACCTCACAGAACGATCCATGGAAACCCACCAGGCATGAACAACTGGAGAGGGGAAAGACTGGTCAGTGTGTGTTTATGTATGTGTGTGTATGTGTAGGGGCGCAACTTTGGTTTTAGAACATCATTTTAAAAATGATAATTATCCAGTCAGATGAACATTCCTAACAGCCTACATGACCACTCAGAGGCATCCACATGGTTCTAAAGCACACCGTTGTCTCTGTATTTAAACATAATCACATTCCAATGATAAAACTGTGTGTGTAGGGGGGGGGGGGGTGTTCTCACCGTCCGTAGCGAAAGTTGTGCCCCTGTGTGTGTGTGTGTATATGGGTGTGTTTATGTGTGTGTGTATAGAGTGGGCCCAGTGTGTGTTTGTATATGTGTGTGTAGTGTGGACCCAGTGTGTGTGTGTGTGTGTGTGTGTGTGTGTGTGTGTGTGTATATGTGCTACCTGAATCTCCTTGTCTGTTCGTCACTGATGCAGGTTCCTCCATTTGTGCATGGGTTACTGGCACACACATCCACTGGAGTCTCACAGTATTTACCCTGTAAAACACACACACACTTTCATTATATCTGTGGATTATATACATTACTATTTTCATTTGGGTATTCTCTACTATAATAATATGTTTTAATACTATTTTCAATAGAGCATTCTCTACTATAATAATACATTTTATTACTATTTTCATTTGGGTATTCTCTACTATAATAATATATTTTAATACTATTTTCAATAGAGTACTCTACTATAATAATATATTTTAATACTATTTACAATAGGGTATTCTCTACTATAATAATACATTTTAATACTATTTACAATAGGGTATTCTCTACTATAATAATATATTTTATTACTATTTTCAATAGGGTATTCTCTACTATAATAATATGTTTTAATACTATTTTCAATAGGGTATTCTCTACTATAATAATATATTTTAATACTATTTTCAATAGGGTATTCTCTACTATAATAATATATTTTAATACTATTTACAATAGAGCATTCTCTACTATAATAATACATTTTATTACTATTTTCATTTGGGTATTCTCTACTATAATAATATGTTTTAATACTATTTTCAATAGGGTATTCTCTACTATAATAATATGTTTTAATACTATTTTCAATAGGGTATTCTCTACTATAATAATATGTTTTAATACTATTTTCAATAGAGTACTCTACTATAATAATATATTTTAATACTATTTACAATAGAGCATTCTCTACTATAATAATACATTTTATTACTATTTTCATTTGGGTATTCTCTACTATAATAATATGTTTTAATACTATTTTCAATAGGGTATTCTCTACTATAATAATATATTTTAATACTATTTACAATAGAGCATTCTCTACTATAATAATACATTTTATTACTATTTTCATTTGGGTATTCTCTACTATAATAGCACATTTTAATACTATTTTCAATAGGGTATTCTCTACTATAATAATATATTTTAATACTATTTTCAATAGGGTATTCTCTACTATAATAATACATTTGATTACTATATTCAATAGGGTATTCTCTACTATAATAATACATTTTAGAGGATTTTAGAGTGACATAAAAACCACTCCATCCAGTCATATCCTGTTATATTGGGTGCAGGTTTATCTCACTGTGTATAACTGGATTAGTTGAATAGATCAGTGTTCTGCTATGATTGGGGACAGTGGTGGGTTCTTACCGTGAAGCCTGGTGCACACACACATGTGTAGAGTTCTACAGGGTCAGACTGACACACACCGTGGTTCTGACAGGGCCCAGACACACATGGACTACACTTAGCCTGGACAGACGTCTCCACTGGACCTGGGGACGGAGAGAAGAACAACTGGAATTTGACTGGGGTCCCTACTAGCTGACGTCATCTTTCTGGGGTCCCTACTAGCTGGCTCCATCTTTCTGGGGTCCCTACTAGCTGACGCCATCTTTCTGGGGTCCCTACTAGCTGGCTCCATCTTTCTGGGGTCCCTACTAGCTGGCTCCATCTTTCTGGGGTCCCTACTAGCTGACGTCATCTTTCTGGGGTCCCTACTAGCTGGCTCCATCTTTCTGGGGTCCCTACTAGCTGACGTCATCTTTCTGGGGTCCCTACTAGCTGGCTCCATCTTTCTGGGGTCCCTACTAGCTGGCTCCATCTTTCTGGGGTCCCTACTAGCTGACGCCATCTTTCTGGGGTCCCTACTAGCTGACGTCATCTTTCTGGGGTCCCTACTAGCTGGCTCCATCTTTCTGGGGTCCCTACTAGCTGACGTCATCTTTCTGGGGTCCCTACTAGCTGACGTCATCTTTCTGGGGTCCCTACTAGCTGGCTCCATCTTTCTGGGGTCCCTACTAGCTGGCTCCATCTTTCTGGGGTCCCTACTAGCTGGCTCCATCTTTCTGGGGTCCCTACTAGCTGGCTCCATCTTTCTGGGGTCCCTACTAGCTGACGTCATCTTTCTGGGGTCCCTACTAGCTGGCTCCATCTTTCTGGGGTCCCTACTAGCTGGCTCCATCTTTCTGGGGTCCCTACTAGCTGGCTCCATCTTTCTGGGGTTCCTACTAGCTGACGTCATCTTTCTGGGGTCCCTACTAGCTGATGCCATCTTTCTGGGGTCCCTACTAGCTGGCTCCATCTTTCTGGGGTCCCTACTAGCTGGCTCCATCTTTCTGGGGTCCCTACTAGCTGGCTCCATCTTTCTGGGGTCCCTACTAGCTGGCTCCATCTTTCTGGGGTCCCTACTAGCTGGCTCCATCTTTCTGGGGTCCCTACTAGCTGGCTCCATCTTTCTGGGGTCCCTACTAGCTGACGTCATCTTTCTGGGGTCCCTACTAGCTGATGCCATCTTTCTGGGGTCCCTACTAGCTGACGCCATCTTTCTGGGGTCCCTACTAGCTGACGTCATCTTTCTGGGGTCCCTACTTGCTGGCTCCATCTTTCTGGGGTCCCTACTAGCTGGCGCCATCTTTCTGGGGTCCCTACTAGCTGATGCCATCTTTCTGGGGTCCCTACTAGCTGGCTCCATCTTTCTGGGGTCCCTACTAGCTGACGCCATCTTTCTGGGGTCCCTACTAGCTGACGCCATCTTTCTGGGGTCCCTACTAGCTGACGCCATCTTTCTGGGGTCCCTACTAGCTGACGTCATCTTTCTGGGGTCCCTACTAGCTGGCTCCATCTTTCTGGGGTCCCTACTAGCTGACGCCATCTTTCTGGGGTCCCTACTAGCTGACGCCATCTTTCTGGGGTCACTACTAGCTGACGCCATCTTTCTGGGGTCCCTACTAGCTGACGCCATCTTTCTGGGGTCCCTACTAGCTGACGCCATCTTTCTGGGGTCCCTACTAGCTGACGCCATCTTTCTGGGGTCCCTACTAGCTGACGCCATCTTTCTGGGGTCCCTACTAGCTGACGCCATCTTTCTGGGGTCCCTACTAGCTGACGCCATCTTTCTGGGGTCCAATGAAAATAAGAAGAGATTACCTTTCACTCCTTTTTCTATTGACTCTCTCATTATTGGGTTTTCTTTCCATTCCTCCCCTGTACCTTTCTATTTTCTCACCCATTCTATCGCCATCTTCTATCCCTTCTTTTACACTCCTTTAATCGATCTCTCTCTCTCCCATCTCTTCCTCTTCACCTTACAAAAGCCAGCCCCCCCCCCTCCCTCCTCTCCATTCCCTCCTCTCCCTTCCCTCCCTCCCTCTCCCTCCTCTCCCTTACCTCCTCTCCCTTCCCTCCCTCCCTCTCCCTCCTCTCCCTTCCCTCCCTCCCTCTCCCTCCTCTCCCTCCCTTACCCAGACATTCAAACTTGGTCTCAGGTGTGGTGAGCAGCAGTTTTCCCTCCATGCCCATTGGTCCGGCACAGCGGGCGATGCCAGGCTCCTTGTACCCACTCTTCACCCAGTCAGACAGCCAGCGCAGATGACA
Source organism: Oncorhynchus mykiss (assembly GCF_013265735.2). NCBI lineage: Eukaryota > Metazoa > Chordata > Actinopteri > Salmoniformes > Salmonidae > Oncorhynchus > Oncorhynchus mykiss. Next base: position 7,866,266 of record NC_048577.1, on the reverse strand, counting down.
GTCACAGTACAGGGGGTTGGCACCGATTGCCCTGGGGGTTAGAGGTCAAAGATCCGGGTGGAAGGGTTAAGGTCAGTCGCTCAATTAATCAATCAGACTGACAGCCAATTCAGATGAAAGTCAGGTGGACAAGTACAGGCATGCTCTGAATGTGGTGTAATACTTTCAACTACCACAAGAGGGGGTCCTCTTGCCTCAAATACAGTTAAAGCTGCAATATGTAACTTTTTGGCCATTCCAATTGAAAGCAAGTCTAAGAACCAGGAAATATAAAAGCAATTTTTGCATAGTGCACCTTTAAGTTCCATCACTTTAACATGAGACACTGAATAGAAGGGAATCAGAGCATTTCTGTTGAAAGTTGTCATAGGACAGCAACCTGTTCTGGGGGCAGTTCCTCCACATACAACACTATAATTAACCCCTGTAAGGATCTGTATCAAAAAAACTAAATGTTTCTAATGTTTCTATTCAGTGATGTTGAATGTCTGGGAACCTCTGTGCCACCGCATGTTACAGTACATCAATGGAACTAGATGTGCTAGTATGTGAGGTAGAGTATTACATTAATAACCCAGGCTAACCTGCTGTATCCCCTGTTTCTCTCTTTACTCTCAACACAAGGTCAACAGACATGGACCTCTGTAGTGACACGATCCCTTCCTCCCTTTCTCTCCTCCATCAATCCTTCACTCCGACCCTTTTAGCTTGTCCCAGACAGGTCACGCTTCCTCGAACACACCACTGGAGACACACACACACACACACACACACACACACACACAAACACACACACACACACACACACACACACACACACACACACACACACTCCCTCAGTCATGCGTGTCTTTATTGCCAATCCAATACCACGCCCTCTGACTGGGAAAGCACTTGACTCTGACATAGATAGGAGAGGGTGCAGGCGGTCACTGCTAAGCGTGCTGAGTGGGATAATGTGCACACACACATGACAAATACACAAAGGAAACACACACTCACAGGTGAGACAGGGAGGCCACATCACTGAAGATCCCCTCCAGTAGTTCAGAGATGTCGTTACCATGAAGAGATCTGGGACAGAGAAACACAAAACATGTTATTATTAAGGCTCTGTGTGTGTGTGTGTGTGCGTGTGTGTGTGTGCGTGTGTGTGTGTGCGTGTGTGTGTGTGTGTGTGTGTGTGTGTGTGTGTGTGTGTGTGTGTGTGTGTGTGTGTGTGTGTGTGTGTGTGTGTGTGAGAGAGTGTGTGTGTGTGTGTGAGAGAGAGAGAGTGTGGGGGGGGGTTCAGCCCTTACAGTAGTCTTAGAGAGCGTAGTCCAGCCAGGGCCAGAGGAGGGATGCAGCGTAGAGAGTTGTAACTCAGGATGCTGGAACACAAGAACACAGTCAGGAGAAGAACACACAGAGACACTTATTACATGATGAACATTCTACACTTCTAATATAACATTCTATGACAGGACACTAGTCTAGATACAGTGTCTAGATACAGTGTGAGGATGATGAACATTCTACAGTTCTAATATAACATTCTAAGACAGGACACTAGTCTAGATACAGTGTCTAGATACACTAGTCTAGATACAGTGTGAGGATGAAGAACATTCTACAGTTCTAATATAACATTCTATGACAGTACACTAGTCTAGATACAGTGTCTAGATACACTAGTCTAGATACAGTGTCTAGATACACTAGTCTAGATACAGTGTCTAGATACACTAGTCTAGATACAGTGTCTAGATACACTAGTCTAGATACAGTGTCTAGATACACTAGTCTAGATACAGTGTCTAGATACACTAGTCTAGATACAGTGTCTAGATACACTAGTCTAGATACAGTGTCTAGATACACTAGTCTAGATACAGTGTCTAGATACACTAGTCTAGATACAGTGTCTAGATACACTAGTCTAGATACAGTGTCTAGATACACTAGTCTAGATACAGTGTCTAGATACACTAGTCTAGATACAGTGTCTAGATACACTAGTCTAGATACAGTGTCTATATACACTAGTCTAGATACAGTGTCTAGATACACTAGTCTAGATACAGTGTCTAGATACACTAGTCTAGATACACTAGTCTAGATACAGTGTCTAGATACACTAGTCTAGATACAGTGTCTAGATACACTAGTCTAGATACAGTGTGAGGGTGATGAACATGAGGAGAAGTATTTTCAAGAGATTACATGTTTTGTTGTTTAACCTTTTTTGTTTTTCAGATAATTGTCTTCTGATTAATTATTGTGTGTGTTTGTTTTTCCCTGTGTGTGTGTGTGTGTGTGTGTGTGTGTGTGTGTGTGTGTGTGTGTGTGTGTGTGTGTGTGTGTGTGTGTGTGTGTGAGAGAGAGACTCACAGGGTGGTGAGCTGGCTCATATTGGAGAAGGAGGAGTCAGACAGGGAGCTGATTCTGTTGTTACTCAGATCTCTGGAACAGCAAGGGTTAAAAACAACCACTACTTAAACATAATGACTTTGTTAAAAACAACCACTACTTAATAAACATAATGACTTTATGTTAAAAACAACCACTACTTAAACATAATGACTTTGTTAAAAACAACCAACACTTTAGTTATCTACAGTTATCCAGTTAGATCCACATAGTGCCATTCAGAAAGTATTCAGACCCTTTCACTTTTCCCACATTTTGTGACGTTAAAGACATATTACTAAAAATGATTAAATATATATTTTTCCTCAGCAATCTACACACAATACCCTGTGATGACAAAATGAAAATAGTTTTTAGATTTATTTTCAAATTATTTTATTTTATTTATTTTGTAACGTATTTACATTAGTATTCAGACCGTTTGCTATGAGATTCCAAATTGAGCTCAGCTGCATCCTGTTTTCATTGATCATCCTTGAGATGTTTCTATAGCTTGATTGGAGTCCACCTGTGGTAAATTCAATTGATTGGACATGATTTGGAAAGGCACCTGTCTATATAAGGTCCCACAGTTGACAGTGCATGTCAGAGCAAAAACCAAGCCATGTGGTTGAAAGAATTGTCCGTAGAGCTCTGAGACAGGATTGTTTCGAGGCACAGATCTGGGGGAGGGTACCAAAAAATGTCTGCAGCATTGAAGGTCCCCAAGAACACAGTGGCCTGCATCATTCTTAAATGGAAGACGTTTGGAACCACAAAGACTCTTCCTTAGAGCTGGCCGCCAGGCCAAACTGAGCAATCGGGGGAGAAGGGCCTTGGTCAGGGAGGTGACCAAGAACCCGATGGTCACTCTGACAGAGCTCCTCTGTGGAGATGGGAGAACCTTCCAGAAGGACAACCATCTCTGCAGCATTCTACCAAACAGGCCATTATGGTAGAGTGGCCAGACAGAAGCTACTCCTCAGTAAAAGTCACATGACAGCCAGCTTGGAGTTTTCCAAAAGGCACCTAAAGACTCTCAGACAATGAGAAACAAGATTCTCTGGTCTGATGAAACCAAGATTGAACTATTTGGCCTGAATGCCAAGCATCACGTCTGGAGTAAACCTGGCACCATCCCTACGGTGAAGCATGGTGGTGGCAGCATCATGCTGTGGGGATGTTTTTCAGCGGCAGGGACTGGGAGACTCTGGAGAGACCTGAAAATAACTGTGCAGCAACGCTCCCCATCCAACCTAACAGCGGTTAAGGGGATCTGTAGAGAGGAATGGGAGAAACTCCCCAAATACGTACCCCAAAAGACTGGAGGCTGTAATCGCTGCCAAAGGTGTTTCAACAAAGTACTGAGTAAAGGGTCTGAATACTTATGTAAATTTGATATTTCCGTTTTTTGCCTTGTCATTTTTGGGTATTGTGTCTAGATTGATGAGGGGGGAAAACGATTTAATTAATTTTAAAATAAGGCTGTAACATAACAAAATGTGGAAAAAGTCAAGGGTCTGAATACTTTCCAAATGCACTGTAGTCTGTGTCCCAGTTAAATGGCACCCTATCCCCTTTATAGGGCACTACTTTTGACCAGAGCCTGGGCAATTGTCAAAAGTAGTGCACTACATAGGGAATAGGGTGCCATCTGAGACGTATCCATCCTGTTAATGCAGTTTATTACCCATCATCAGACACTCAGCAGCAACCCTCCTCCGATACACTTCATATCCCATCTCAACAGAATAAAGGCTTTTTGTGTCAAATGGAGGTGTTAAGTGAATAACCATTAACCCACTCTGGTCTATCAGAGGTAGCTATGAGCTGGTGGATTGTGGGTTGGATAATGCTGTTGTTGACTGGAGTGGAGTCAAGTGCAGAGCAGGTTCCATATCGCCACCTGCTGGTCATGGTTACACATTGGACTGTAGAGAAACCACTAGAACTGTTCTGGTCCTAGAGAGCTACATTGTGCACATGTTTTTGTTCCAGCACAGCTCTAAAACAACCGATTAAGCTAATGAAGGTCTGTTGTGCTGGGTTGTAACAGAAACCTGTAAACCTGGACAACTACAAATACCTGGGTGTCTGGTTAGACTGTAAACTCTCCTTCCAGACTCACATTAAGCATCTCCAATCCAAAATTAAATCTAGAATCGGCTTCCTATTTTGCAACAAAGCATCCTTCACTCATGCTGCCAAACATACCCTCGTAAAACTGACCATCCTACCGATCCTCGACTTCGGCGATGTCATTTACAAAATAGCCTCCAACACTCTACTCAACAAATTGGATGCAGTCTATCACAGTGCCATCCGTTTTGTCACCAAAGCCCCATATACTACCCAGCACTGCGACCTGTATGCTCTCGTTGGTTGGCCCTTGCTTCATACTCGTCACCAAACCCATTGGCTCAAGGTCATCTACAAGTCTGCTAGGTAAAGCCCCGCCTTATCTCAGCTCACTGGCCGCCATAGCAGCACACACCCGTAGCACGCACTCCAGCAGGTATATCTCACTGGTCACCCCCAAAGCCAATTCTTTCTTTGGTCGTCTTTCCTTCCAGTTCTCTGCTGCCAATGACTGGAACGAACTGCAAAAATCACTGAAGCTGGAGACTCATATCTCCCTCACTAGCTTTAAGCACCAGCTGTCAGAGCAGCTCACGGATCACTGCACCTGTACATAGCCCATCTGTAAATAGCCCATCCAACTACCTCATCCCCTACTGTATTTATTTATTTATTTATCTTGCTCCTTTGCACCCCAGTATCTCTACATGCACATTCATCTTCTGCACATCTACCATTCCAGTGTTTAATTGCTATATTGTATTTACTTCACCACCATGGCCTATTTATTGCCTTAACTCCCTTATCTTACCTCATCTGCACACACTGTATAAATACTTTTTCTACTGTATTATTGACTGTATGTTGGTTTATTCCATGTGTTACTCTGTGTTGTTGTTTGTGTCGAACTGCTTTGCTTTATCTTGGCCAGGTCGCAGTTGTAAATGAGAACTTGTTCTCAACTAGTCTACCTGGTTAAATAAAGGTGTTCTCCACTAGTCTACCTGGTTAAATAAAGGTGTTCTCAACTAGTCTACCTGGTTAAATAAAGGTGTTCTCCACTAGCCTCCCTGGTTAAATAAAGGTGTTCTCCACTAGTCTACCTGGTTAAATAAAGGTGTTCTCAATTAGCCTACCTGGTTAAATAAAGGTGTTCTCCACTAGTCTACCTGGTTAAATAAAGGTGTTCTCCACTAGTCCACCTGGTTAAATAAAGGTGTTCTCCACTAGTCTACCTGGTTAAATAAAGGTGTTCTCCACTAGTCTACCTGGTTAAATAAAGGTGTTCTCAATTAGCCTACCTGGTTAAATAAAGGTGTTCTCAATTAGCCTACCTGGTTAAATAAAGGTGTTCTCCACTAGTCTACCTGGTTAAATAAAGGTGTTCTCAATTAGCCTACCTGGTTAAATAAAGGTGTTCTCCACTAGTCTACCTGGTTAAATAAAGGTGTTCTCCACTAGTCTACCTGGTTAAATAAAGGTGTTCTCCACTAGTCTACCTGGTTAAATAAAGGTGTTCTCAATTAGCCTACCTGGTTAAATAAAGGTGTTCTCCACTAGTCTACCTGGTTAAATAAAGGTGTTCTCCACTAGTCTACCTGGTTAAATAAAGGTGTTCTCCACTAGTCTACCTGGTTAAATAAAGGTGTTCTCCACTAGTCTACCTGGTTAAATAAAGGTGTTCTCAATTAGCCTACCTGGTTAAATAAAGGTGTTCTCAACTAGTCTACCTGGTTAAATAAAGGTGTTCTCCACTAGTCTACCTGGTTAAATAAAGGTGTTCTCCACTAGTCTACCTGGTTAAATAAAGGTGTTCTCAATTAGCCTACCTGGTTAAATAAAGGTGTTCTCCACTAGTCCACCTGGTTAAATAAAGGTGTTCTCCACTAGTCTACCTGGTTAAATAAAGGTGTTCTCCACTAGTCTACCTGGTTAAATAAAGGTGTTCTCCACTAGTCTACCTGGTTAAATAAAGGTGTTCTCCACTAGTCTACCTGGTTAAATAAAGGTGTTCTCCACTAGTCTACCTGGTTAAATAAAGGTGTTCTCAATTAGCCTACCTGGTTAAATAAAGGTGTTCTCCACTAGTCTACCTGGTTAAATAAAGGTGTTCTCCACTAGTCTACCTGGTTAAATAAAGGTGTTCTCCACTAGTCTACCTGGTTAAATAAAGGTGTTCTCCACTAGTCTACCTGGTTAAATAAAGGTGTTCTCCACTAGTCTACCTGGTTAAATAAAGGTGAAATATAATGAATAAAACACTCTGTAGGGACCAGGACCCTGCTTGGTGACCTCTAGGACACAGTACACCTTTGTAAAGTACGGTATCAGTGAGAGGATCAGTAACACAGTCATGGGGACCTAAGCCCAGGAACACCACTGACCATGCAGTAACAGACACAGTAACAGACAGTAATGGTTAACTCACACCAGACACACTAGCAGACACAGTAACAGACAGTAATGGTTAACTCACACCAGACACACTAGCAGACACAGTAACAGACAGTAATGGTTAACTCACACCAGACACACTAGCAGACACAGTAACAGACAGTAATGGTTAACTCACACCAGACACACTAGCAACCACAGTAACAGACAGTAATGGTTAACTCACACCAGACACACTAGCAGACACACTAACAGACAGTAATGGTTAACTCACAACAGACACACTAGCAGACACACTAACAGACAGTAGTGGTTAACTCACAACAGACACACTAGCAGACACACTAACAGACAGTAATGGTTAACTCACAACGGACACACTAACAGACACACTAACAGACAGTAATGGTTAACTCACAACAGACACACTAACAGACAGTAATGGTTAACTCACAACAGACACACTAACAGACAGTAATGGTTAACTCACAACAGACACACTAGCAGACACAGTAACAGACAGTAATGGTTAACTCACAACAGACACACTAACAGACAGTAATGGTTAACTCACAAGAGACACACTAACAGACAGTAGTGGTTAACTCACAACAGACACTCACAACAGACACACTAACAGACAGTAGTGGTTAACTCACAACAGACACACTAACAGACAGTAATGGTTAACTCACAACAGACACTCACAACAGACGCTCACAACAGACACACTAACAGACAGTAATGGTTAACTCACAACATACACTCACAACAGACACACTAACAGACAGTAGTGGTTAACTCACAACACACACACTAACAGACACACTAACAGACACACTAACAGACACACTAACAGACAGTAATGGTTAACTCACAACAGACACTCACAACAGACACACTAACAGACAGTAATGGTTAACTCACAACATACACACTAACAGACAGTAGTGGTTAACTCACAACAGACACACTAACAGACAGTAGTGGTTAACTCACAACAGACACACTAACAGACAGTAATGCTTAACTCACAACAGACATACTAACAGACACACTAACAGGCAGTAATGGTTAACTCACAACAGACACACTAGCAGACACACTAACAGACAGTAATGGTTAACTCACAACGGACACACTAACAGACACACTAACAGACAGTAGTGGTTAACTCACAACAGACACACTAGCAGACACACTAACAGACAGTAATGGTTAACTCACAACGGACACACTAACAGACACACTAACAGACAGTAATGGTTAACTCACAACAGACACACTAACAGACAGTAATGGTTAACTCACAACAGACACACTAACAGACAGTAATGGTTAACTCACAACAGACACACTAGCAGACACAGTAACAGACAGTAATGGTTAACTCACAACAGACACACTAACAGACAGTAATGGTTAACTCACAAGAGACACACTAACAGACAGTAGTGGTTAACTCACAACAGACACTCACAACAGACACACTAACAGACAGTAGTGGTTAACTCACAACAGACACACTAACAGACAGTAATGGTTAACTCACAACAGACACTCACAACAGACGCTCACAACAGACACACTAACAGACAGTAATGGTTAACTCACAACATACACTCACAACAGACACACTAACAGACAGTAGTGGTTAACTCACAACACACACACTAACAGACACACTAACAGACACACTAACAGACACACTAACAGACAGTAATGGTTAACTCACAACAGACACTCACAACAGACACACTAACAGACAGTAATGGTTAACTCACAACATACACACTAACAGACAGTAGTGGTTAACTCACAACAGACACACTAACAGACAGTAGTGGTTAACTCACAACAGACACACTAACAGACAGTAATGCTTAACTCACAACAGACATACTAACAGACACACTAACAGGCAGTAATGGTTAACTCACACCAGCTGCAGGTGTTTGAAGGTGGACAGTTCCCTGGGCACCATGCTGAATTGGTTCCCATCCAGATACCTGAGAGGATGAGGAGGAGGAGGAGACTGTGGTTAAACAAAGTAACTAAGTTATACCAGCTATTAGTCAGTAAGCCTTGTCCTAGCCAGAACAGACTACAGGGTTATACCTACCTATTAGTCAGTAAGCCTTGTCCTAGCCAGAACAGACTACAGGGTTATACCTACCTATTAGTCAGTAAGCCTTGTCCTAGCCAGAACAGACTATAGGGTTATACCTACCTATTAGTCAGTAAGCCTTGTCCTAGCCAGAACAGACTACAGGGTTATACCTACCTATTAGTCAGTAAGCCTTGTCCTAGCCAGAACAGACTACAGGGTTAAACCTACCTATTAGTCAGTAAGCCTTGTCCTAGCCAGAACAGACTACAGGGTTATACCTACCTATTAGTCAGTAAGCCTTGTCCTAGCCAGAACAGACTACAGGGTTATACCTACCTATTAGTCAGTAAGCCTTGTCCTAGCCAGAACAGACTATAGGGTTATACCTACCTATTAGTCAGTAAGCCTTGTCCTAGCCAGAACAGACTACAGGGTTATACCTACCTATTAGTCAGTAAGCCTTGTCCTAGCCAGAACAGACTACAGGGTTATACCTACCTATTAGTCAGTAAGCCTTGTCCTAGCCAGAACAGACTACAGGGTTATACCTACCTATTAGTCAGTAAGCATTGTCCTAGCCAGAACAGACTACAGGGTTAAACCTACCTATTAGTCAGTAAGCCTTGTCCTAGCTAGAACAGACTACAGGGTTAAACCTACCTATTAGTCAGTAAGCCTTGTCCTAGCCAGAACAGACTATAGGGGTATACCTACCTATTCAGACAGGTAATACGTTATATAACTAAGTGCTAACTGGTGAACTGAGCATGTAAGAAAAGTGTATTGCAGATCTCTAAGCCCTAACCCCAAGCACCCTTCCCTTTGTCTCCTGCCCCCTTTCCCTGACCCCTGACCTCTAACCCCAGTCTGTGACTTACAGTTCAGTGACGTTGCGGGGCAACCCCTTGGGCAGGGCCTGGAGGTGTTTGTTACTACAGCGGACCACCGTCTCTGTACAGGTACACTCAGTGGGACACTGAGGACGAGCTACACAGCTACTCTCCTCCAATACTGCACCTGGGAGAGAAGGGAGACGACTTTAAATATTTAGAAATGTAATATGATCAATGAAATTATAAAATCTCTCTGTGTCCTTGTGTGTGATGTGTGTTTCTGCGTGAGTCCGTGCGTGTGTGTGTGTGTCGTACCGTCGTCACAGCGGAAGTCTGGTGCAGCTACGTCCTGTAGTGGGATCTCTCTGAGGAAGGAGGGGCTCTGGCAGCGAGGGTTCCCTGTTACGATTCGTCTAGAACGAAGCCACGCCCCCAACCACGCCAGACGACAGTCACAGTTAAACGGGTTGGCCAACAAGTTCCTGAGGGAGTGAGAGGGAGGAAGACAGAGGGAGAAAGAGGTGGGGGGAGAGAGAGACGTGGAGGGAAGAGAGAGGCGGGGGTAAGAGAGAGAGGTGGGGGTAAGAGAGAGAGACAGGTGGGGGTAAGAGAGAGAGGTGGAGGGAAGAGAGAGAGGTGGAGGGAAGAGAGAGGCGGGGGTAAGAGAGAGAGGTGGGGGTAAGAGAGAGAGGTGGGGGAGAGAGAGAGAGATGGGGGTAAGAGAGAGAGGTGGGGGTAAGAGAGAGAGACAGGTGGGGGTAAGAGAGAGAGGTGGAGGGAAGAGAGAGAGGTGGAGGGAAGAGAGAGGCGGGGGTAAGAGAGAGAGGTGGAGGGAAGAGAGAGGCGGGGGTAAGAGAGGGAGGTGGGGGGGAGAGAGAGAGGTGGAGGGAAGAGAGAGGTGGGGTAAGAGAGAGAGGTGGGGTAAGAGAGAGAGGTGGGGGGAGAGAGAGAGGTGGAGGGAAGAGAGAGGTGGGGGTAAGAGAGAGAGGTGGGGGAGAGAGAGAGGTGGAGGGAAGAGAGAGGCGGGGGTAAGAGAGAGAGGTGGGGGGAGAGAGAGAGGTGGAGGGAAGAGAGAGGTGGGGGTAAGAGAGAGAGGTGGGGGTAAGAGAGAGAGGTGGAGGGAAGAGAGAGGTGGGGTAAGAGAGAGAGGTGGAGGGAAGCGACAGGTGGGGGGAGAGAGAGAGGTGAGAGGAGAGAGAGAGGTGGAGGGAAGAGAGAGGTGGGGGGAGAGAGAGAGAGGTGGGGGGAAATAGGGGGAGAGAAAGAGAGCGAGAGTGTGAGAGATAAAGAGAGGCAGTCAGTCTATAACAGAGTTCTTAAACTTTTCAAGGATGATTTGTGAATGTGTGTATGTGTGTCTTACAGTGTAGAGAGGTGGGGCAGTGTGTCGAAGGCCCCAGGCATTATGGTGTGGAGCTGGTTGTCATAGAGAGACAACAGGCGGACGTTGGCCAGACCAGTGAAGCTGCCGTTATGGATACAGCTGATACGGTTGTTCCTCAACATCCTACAACACACAGAGAGACACTGTAGTCATTGGCAGCATTTTATATTGATGATGACAATTACTCTTCAATACTTTTGGGTTGACCAGTTTCATTATTGCAATAATTAAATCGATATTAAATAAAGATGATTGTTTGAAGAAATGACAAGTCTCACTCAGTATGAATTTCCACGGCAAATAGCAATAAGGCACATTGGGGGTTTGTGGTATATGGCCAACATACCACAGCTAAGGATTGTGTCCAGGCACTCCGCAGTGCGTCGTGCATAATGACCGGCCCTTGGCCGTGCTATATTTGGCCATATACCACACCTCCTCAGGCCTTATTACTTAAATAATTGATGATAATAATTATGATTAAGATGAAAATGGTGACTATGAAAACGATGATGATCATGATAATGGTGATGATAATGATAATGATGTTAATGGGGATAATGACGATGGCAATGGTAATTATAATAATTGTAATGATAATGATGATAATTACATATGATAATGCTGATGATGATGATATGCGGCAGTAGTTTATGTGTCGGGGGCCTAGGGTCAGTCTGTTATATCTGGAGTATTTCTCATGTCTTATCCAGTGTCCTGTGTGAATTTAAGTATGCTCCCTCTAATTCCCTCTCTCTTTCTCTCCTCTCGGACCTGAGCCCTAGGACCATGCCTCAGGACTACCTGGCCTGATGACTCCTTGCTGTCCCCAGTCCACCTGGTTGTGCTGCTGATCCTGTTTCAACTGTTCTACATCTGCATTCCTTGCTGTTTGGGGTTTTAGGTTGGGTTTCTGTATAGCACTATGTGACATCGGCTGATGTAAAAAGGGCTTTATAAATACATTTGATTGATTGATGATAATAATGATCATCATGATCATAATGATGATGATCATGATGAAGGTGCTAACTCACAGCATGCGGACGCCGCCCATGCCCCTGAACATGGTCCCTCTGACAGAGTCCAGGTGATTGGCTGTCAGGTGGAGCTCCATGACAGACCCCGCCCCCTCAAACACTCCGTCCTCAATCTCTGAGATCTTGTTGTTGCTAAGGTTACTGAAAAACACAGATTATGCTTGTTACAAACAACAAACCAATGGTCAACTGAATTATCCAATAACATACAAGACAAGTGGCCTTTTATGGTTACTAATGAATAGATATAAATTCCTTTTAGAAATATTATGCCTTGTTACAGTGTATTTAATAATTATATTATTATTAAAATGTTTATGAATAAATGTGATGAACTAATACCCCCCAAAAAATCTAAAACTTCAGAAGTAAATTGAGAGAGCGTACATTTTCTTGAGCTGAGAGAGGGTCTTGAAGACGCCGGTGGCTTCCAGCACTGAGATGTCATTGTTGTTGAGACGCCTGAGACAGGAGGAGAAAACTGTCAGAGAACAGACAGAAAGCAGCAATAGATAACAGTATACTGTGTGTGTGTCCTTACAGCTCGGTGGTAGAGGCAGGTAGGTGTTGGGGGAACTTGGTGAGACGGAGGTTAGAGCAGTCCACTACGTTAGCTTCACAGCGACACTTAGCAGGACACACTGGCTTACTGTTACACTCATTATTCAGACGGGTGTCTTCTGTACCTGGTCACATTTAACACACACAGAACACACTGTATTATCACATACAACACACTGTATTATCACATACAACACACTGTATTATCACATACAACACACTGTATTATCACATACAACACACTGTATTGTCACATAGAACACACTGTATTATCACATAGAACACACTGTATTATCACATAGAACACACTGTATTGTCACATAGAACACACCGCATTATCACATAGAACACACCGCAGTATCACATAGAACACACTGCATTATCACATAGAACTCACCGTATTATCACATAGAACACACCATATTATCACACAGAACACACTGTTTACATACCACCACAGACTGAGGCTGGCACTAAGACAGCATTGAATGAGCTGTATTCCGCCATAAGCAAACAAGAAACCACTCACCCAGAGGCGGTACTCCTAGTAGCCAGGGACTTAAATGCAGGGAAACTTAAATCCGTTTTACCAAATTTCCACCAGCATGTTAAATGTGCAACCAGAGAGGGGAAAAAAACTCTGGCCCACCTTTACTCCACACACAGAGACGCCTACAAAGCTCTACCTCGCCTTCCATTTGGCAAATCTGACCATAATTCTATCCTCCTGATTCCTGCTTACAAGAAAAAATTAAAGCAGGAAGCACCAGTGACTCAGTCTATAAAAAAAGTGATCAGATGAAGCAGATCCTAAGCTACAGGATTGTTTTTCTAGCACAGACTGGAACATGTTCCGGGATTCCTCAGATGGCATTGAGGAGTACACCACATCAGTCACTGGCTTTATCAATAAGTGCATCGATGATGTCGTCCCCACAGTGACCGTACGTACATACCCCAACCAGAAGCCATGGATTACAGGCACCATCTGCACTGAGCTAAAGGGTAGAGCTGCCGCTTTCAAGGAGCAGGACTCTAACCCGGAAGCTTATAAGAAATCCCACTATACCCTCCGTCGAACCATCAAACAGGCAAAGCATCAATACAGGACTAAGATAGAATTGTACTACACCGGCTCTGAAGCTCGTCGGATGTGGCAGGGCTTGCAAACCATTACAGACTGCAAAGGGAAGCAGAGCCGAGAGCTGCCCAGTGACACGAGCCTACCAGACGAGCAAAACTACTTATATACTTGCTTCAAGGCAAATAACACTGAAACATGCATGACAGCACCAGCTGTTCCAGAAGACTGTGTGATCACTCTCTCCACAGCCGATGTGAGTAAGACCTTTAAACAGGTCAACATTCACAAGGCCGCAGGGCCAGAAGGATTACCAGGACGTGTACTGCGAGCATGCGCTGACCAACTGGCAAGTGTCTTCACTGACATTTTCAACCTCTCCCTGTCTGAGTCTGTAATACCAACATGTTTTAAGCAGACCACCATAGTGCCTGTGCCCAGGAACACTAAGGTAACCTGCCTAAATGACTACCAACCTGTAGCACTGACGTCTATAGCCATGAAGTGCTTTGAAAGGCTGGTCATGGCTCACATCAACACCATTATCCCAGAAACTCTAGACCCATTACAATTTGCATACCGCACCAACAGATCCACAGATTATGCAATTTCTATTGCACTCCACACTGCCCTTTCCCACCTGGACAAAAGGAACACCTATGTGAGAATGCTATTCATTGACTACAGCTCAACGTTCAACACCATAGTGCCATCAAAGCTCATCCATAAGCTAAGGACCCTGGGACTAAACACCTCCCTCTGCAACTGGATCCTGGACTTCCTGACGGTGGTAAGGGTGGGTAACAACACATCCACCACGCTGATCCTCAACACAGGGACCCCTCATGAGTGTGTGCTCAGTCCCCCCCTGTACTCCCTGTTCACTCATGACTGCACTGCCAGGCACAGCTCCAACACCATCATTAAGTTTGCAGATGACACAACAGTGGTAGGACTGATCACCGACAACGACGAGACCGCCTATAGGGAGGAGGTCAGAGACCTGGCCATGTGGTGCCAGGACAACAACCTCTCCCGCAACATGATCAAGACAAAGGAGATGATTGTGGACTACAGGAAAAAGAGGACCGAAAGCATCCTGACTGGTTGCATCACTGGCTGGTACGGCAACTGCTCAGCCTCCGACCGCAAGGCACTACAGAGGATAGTGCAAACGGCCCAGTACATCACTGGAGCCAAGCTTCCTGCCATCCAGGATCTCTATACCAGGTGGTGTCAGAGGAAGGCCCTAAAAATAGTCAAAGACTCCAGCCACCCTAGTCATAAGACTGTTCTCTTTGCTACCGCACAGCAAGCGCTACCAGAGCACCAAATCTAGGTCCAAGAAGCTTCTAAACAGCTTCTACCCACAAGCCATTAGACTCCTGAACATCTAATCAAATGGCTACCCAGACTATTTGCATTGCCCCCCCCCCCCCACCCCCTCTTTTACACCGCTGCTACTCTCTGTTATCATCTATTGATAGTCACTTTAATAACTCTACCTACATGTTCATATTACCTCAATTACCTAAACTAACCGGTGCCCCCGCACATTTACTCTGTACCAGTACCCCCTGTACATAGTCTCACTATTGTTATTTTACTGCTGCTCTTTAATTACTTGTTACTTTTATTTCTTATCCGTATTTTTTTCAACTGCCTTGTTGGTTAGGGGTTCGTAAGTAAGCATTTCACTGTAAGGTCTACCTACACCTGCTGTATTCGGCGCATGTGACTACTAAAATTTGATTTGATCACATAGAACACACTGTATTATCAAATATAACATACTGTATTTAGATATACTGTGCAACACAAGTAGAATTAGGGTTGCTAATGTCCGGTAACTTTCACAAATGTCCCAAGTTTCCCAGAAACCCAAGTGAAATGTTCCTGGAATCAGGAGGGAATAAGCACAAAACCTGGGAATTTTGGGAAAGTTCCCAGATCTTTGCAACCCTACATAGAACACAGTGTAGTATTTTCATACCCAGTTACTGTTTAGCGTCCAACATGCCTGGACACTACACAGAAGTCACAGTTCATTTGACATGTTGTATACGTCACACATGAGCAGGTCCAATGTGCAGGACAGATACAGATATACAGTATAATATAATACAGTATGTATATACAGAAGTACAGATATACAGTATAATATACTACAGTATGTATATACAGAAGTACAGATACACAGTATAATATACTACAGTATGTATATACAGAAGTACAGATATACAGTATAATATACTACAGTATGTATGTACAGAAGTACAGATACAGATATACAGTATAATATAATACAGTATGTATATACAAAAGTACAGATATACAGTATAATATACTACAGTATGTATATACAGAAGTACAGATATACAGTATAATATACTACAGTATGTATATACAGAAGTACAGATACAGATATACAGTATAATATACTACAGTATGTATATACAGAAGTACAGATATACAGTATAATATACTACAGTATGTATATACAGAAGTACAGATATACAGTATAATATACTACAGTATGTATATACAGAAGTACAGATACAGATATACAGTATAATATACTACAGTATGTATATACAGAAGTACAGATACAGATATACAGTATAATATACTACAGTATGTATATACAGAAGTACAGATATACAGTATAATATACTGCAGTATGTATATACAGAAGTACAGATACAGATATACAGTATAATATACTACAGTATGTATATACAGAAGTACATATACGGATATGTAGAACTAACACACACGTACCTGGGATGTGGTACTGCTCCTTAGCTACCATGGAAACAGAAAAACAAATTAAGTTTAATGACAGTTTAAGGAGGATGGCATCAGGATATAGAATATTAATATATACTGTAAAATGCAGTAGCTTTGTGATTTGTCGAATGTTTGTTTTCCTACTCTAAGATAGATATATCTATATCTCTGATGAATAAGAAAGCAGCAGCTCCTGGCCCTGTAACGCAGTTATGTATGAAACAGAAAACAATATGTCATCTCCATGGTATCATGCTTTAACATGACTCTACGTAATGCCTTATAACCTGTCATAACCTGTATCAGCTCTAAAGCACACAGATCAAGGAGCCGTTAATGGTTTCACTGGAGCTGGGTTGGCAGATAACGCTGGCAGATAATGCTGGCCTATAACGCTGGCAGATAATGCTGGCAGATAATGCTGGCCTATAACACTGGCCTATAACGCTGGCAGATAATGCAGGCCTATAACGCTGGCAGATAATGCTGGCCTATAACGCTGGCAGATAACGCTGGCCTATAACGCTGGCAGATAACGCTGGCAGATAACGCTGGCAGATAACGCTGACAGATAACGCTGGCCTATAACGCTGGCAGATAACGCTGGCAGATAATACTGGCCTATAACGCTGGCAGATAATGCTGGCCTATAACGCTGGCAGATAATGCTGGCCTATAACGCAGTCAGATAATGCTGGCCTATAACGCAGTCAGATAATGCTGGCCTATAACGCTGGCAGATAATGCTGGCCTATAACGCTGGCAGATAATGCTGGCCTATAACGCAGTCAGATAACGCTGGCCTATAACGCTGGCAGATAATGCTGGCCTATAACGCTGGCAGATAATGCTGGCCTATAACGCTGGCAGATAATGCTGGCCTATAACGCTGGCAGATAATGCTGGCCTATAACGCAGTCAGATAATGGTGGCCTATAACGCTGGCAGATAATGTTGGCCTATAACGCTGGCAGATAATGTTGGCCTATAAAGCTGGCAGATAATGTTGGCCTATAACGCTGGCAGATAATGCTGGCCTATAACGCAGTCAGATAATGCTGGCCTATAACGCTGGCAGATAATGCTGGCCTATAACGCGGGCAGATAATGCTGGCCTATAACGCAGTCAGATAATGCTGGCCTATAACGCTGGCAGATAATGCTGGCCTATAACGCTGGCAGATAATGTTGGCCTATAACGCTGGCAGATAATGTTGGCCTATAACGCTGGCAGATAATGTTGGCCTATAACGCTGGCAGATAATGCTGGCCTATAACGCAGTCAGATAATGCTGGCCTATAACGCTGGCAGATAATGCTGACCTATAACGCTGGCAGATAATGCTGGCCTATAACGCTGGCAGATAATGCTGGCCTATAATGCTGGCCTATAACGCAGTCAGATAATGCTGGCCTATAACGCTGGCAGATAATGCTGGCCTATAACGCTGGCAGATGAAGGGAAAGAGTGCCGTGTGTGTGCTGGGACGGAGCCTGGCATAAGTTGGAACAAGGTGATGTAGCTAGACACACACACACACACTGCAGACACACATACACACACACACACGTGTGACAGACACACACCAGAGCAGCGGAACTTCTTGCTCTTGATCTGCCCGATGCGTTTGTTGGCCAGTCTGCGTGGGCTGGCACAGCGGGCACCGCTGGTCTCTATGGGGTTGGACCTCAGGTAGTCTGCCAGCCATTTCAGGTTACAGTCACACACAAACGGGTTCTGGGCCAGGTGACTAGGGGGAGAGAGGGGTCAGAGGTCAGATTTTAAAAGAATATGGAGGGCCCAACCACTTCTGGTTTTGTTTCTACCTGGTAGTTAATTGATTCCAGGTCCTGGTCTCCCAAAACACTTCTGGTTTTGTTTCTACCTGGTAGTTAATTGATTCCAGGTCCTGGTCTCCCAAAACACTTCTGGTTTTGTTTCTACCTGGTAGTTAATTGATTCCAGGTCCTGGTCTCCCAAAACACTTCTGGTTTTGTTTCTACCTGGTAGTTAATTGATTCCAGGTCCTGGTCTCCTCAAACACTTCTGGTTTTGTTTCTACCTGGTAGTTAATTGATTCCAGGTCCTGGTCTCCTCAAACACTTCTGGTTTTGTTTCTACCTGGTAGTTAATTGATTCCAGGTCCTGGTCTCCCCAACCACTTCTGGTTTTGTTTCTACCTGGTAGTTAATTGATTCCAGGTCCTGGTCTCCTCAAACACTTCTGGTTTTGTTTCTACCTGGTAGTTAATTGATTCCAGGTCCTGGTCTCCTCAA
>NC_048577.1:7594829-7844829 GCF_013265735.2 Oncorhynchus mykiss | reverse complement strand
TAGGAAGTAGACAGTACAGTGCACTACATAGGGAATAGGGTATGATCAAGGAAGTAGACAGTATAGTGCAATACATAGGGTATGATTTAGGAAGTAGACAGTACAGTGAAATACATAGGGAATAGGGTATGATCTAGGAAGTAGACAGTATAGTGTACTACACAGGGAATAGGGTATGATTTAGGAAGTAGACAGTACAGTGCACTACATAGGGAATGGGGTATGATTTAGGAAGTAGACAGTACAGTGCACTACATAGGAAATATGGTATGATTTAGGAAGTAGATAGTACAGTGCACTACATAGGGAATATGGTGTGATTTAGGATAGTGCACTACACAGGGAATAGGGTATGATCTAGGATGTAGACAGTACAGTTCACTACATAGGGGATAGGGTATGATTTAGGAAGTAGACAGTTTTGTGCACTACATAGGGAATAGGGTATGATTTAGGAAGTAGACAGTACAGTTCACTACACAGGGGATAGGGTATGATCTAGGAAGTAGACAGTACAGTTCACTACATAGGGAATAGGGAATGATTTTGGAAGTAGACAGTTTTGTGCACTACATAGGGTATGATTTAGGAAGTAGACAGTACAGTGCACTATATGGTATGATTTAGGAAGTAGACAGTATTGTGCACTACATAGGGAATGATTTTGGAAGTAGACAGTACAGTGCACTACATAGGGTATGATTTAGGAAGTAGACAGTGTTGTGCACTACACAGGGAATAGGGTATGATTTAGGAAATAGACAGTACAGTGCACTACATAGGGTATGATTTAGGAAGTAGACAGTATAGTGCACTACATAGGGTATGATTTAGGAAGTAAACAGTACAGTGCACCACATAGGGAATAGGGTATGATCTAGGAAGTAGACAGTACAGTGCACTACATAGGGAATAGGGTATGATCTAGGAAGTAGACAGAATTGTACTTACAGCAGTTCTAGAGAGCCAAGACCCTCAAACAGTCCTCTGGGGAGATCTGTGATCTTATTACCATATAGAACCCTGTAGAGACCATATAGAATATGACTCAGTACTATACCAGTAACACTATGACAATATTACCATACAGAACCCTGTAGAGACTATATAGAATAAGACTGAGTACTATACCAGTAACACCATGACAATATTACCATACAGAACCCTGTAGAGACCTTATAGAATAAGACTGAGTACTATACCAGTAACACCATGACAATATTACCATACAGAACCCTGTAGAGACCATATAGAATAAGACTGAGTACTATACCAGTAACACCATGACAATATTACCATACATAACCCTGAAGAGACCTTATAGAATAAGACTGAGTACTATACCAGTAACACCATGACAATACTAGACAACATGGAGCTCAGGATTCTGTTGCCCCATCTGGCTCATATCACTCATAAGAGGGAACTGGAACACACCCAGACTAAAAGGCACGGCACGGTCCCATTCATCCCAGACAGGGCTATCCCCTAAGGGGACACTTACCAACTACCAACCCCTCCTCCTCCCCTGGACCCCCACAGAAAACAAACACACACACTGTCTCCCAGACCTCCCATTGAGGCTGATTCAGTAGGACACATAAAATAAGGACTGTCTGTTTAACTCTATATAAACCCTATACATTATTCACAATGATATGTACACACACACTCCCTCATGATCATGTATTTGCTACAGATGTGTATAACACAGACAGAGACATGTCAACACATACGTTAGTACACACAGACTGGCAGACACACAGACTGACAGATACACAGACATAAAGAGAGAAAGACAGACACACCCACTGATGGCGAAACACACACACAGACACACACACTGATGGCGACACACACACACACTGATGGCGACAAACACACACACTGATGGCGACACACACACTGATGGCGACACACAGACACACACTGATGGCGAGACACAAACTGATGGCGACACACAGACACTAATGGCTACACACACACTGATGGCGACACGCACACTGATGGCGACACACAGACACACACTGATGGCGACACACAGACACACACTGATGGCGACACACAGACACACACACTGATGGCGACACACAGACACACACTGATGCAAACAGACTCACAGCGAGTTGAGGGCTCTCAGGCCTTGGAAAACATCGGGAGCAATCTCTGATATCTGATTGTTACTCAAATCTCTGGAAAGAAGGAACAACAACAGTGTTACAGTGAGAACCATGACCTTTGACCTCACACTCTCTCTGACGTCGCCACTTAATGACATCTCCTTTAGGGGTCTGCTTCCTAAATGGCACACTATTCACTATATAGTGCACTACCTTGGACCAGGCCACTATTCACTATATAGTGCACTACTTATGACCAGGCCAAATAGGAGTCTGGTCAAAGTAGTGCCCTATATAGAGAATAGGATGCCATTTCTCATTTGGGATGCAGCAGACACTGTAAATGCATCCTACAACCTTGGGGAGCTGATATAAACCATGCAGAAGAGAAAAACCACAAGAGGACCAGACTAAGGGGAGGTCTCCTGGGTTCTAGCCCACAGAAGAGCTCCTGTGTTGGGCCGCAGAGGTCCAAACCCTCTCCTGGATTAGATGGCATTTTTTCTTTCTTTAAAAAAAAAACTTTATATATACAGGTTTTTTCTCATTGAGATAACATCTCTTTTCCAAGAGAGACCTGGTCCAATAGCAGCAGGGGGAACAGCGTTTCAGACAAAACAACTTAGACACTAACACAACATTAAACCAAACTGTAAACACATACAGTACAACAAAAACATTCCACGTAAAAAACACTAAAGTCTTGACTACAAACAGCTGTCCCAAAGACAATTACACTCTTCTATGATATCTACATCGATCAAGTGTTTAAACTCCCCCAGTGTGTGTGTTAAGGTACTTTAACAGAATGATGAAATTCAAACGTGTGCACACACACACACACACACACACACACACACACACACACACACACACACACACACACACACACACACACACACACACACACACACACTAACCCTCCACTTCCTACCCCTCATCCTGCCTTAAACCCCCCCTCGCCCTGGCTCACAGAGAGTTCAACTAAAGGGCTCCAAAAACCAGTAGCAGATAACAGATAAGATTCTTACTGTATATAATCACTCTGTAGGGTAAGAGGGTAGGAGACGGGGTTAGGGGGGTGTGTGTAGAGGTCAAAGGTGGAAGGTCAGGAGTTGTATTTGATTTTATTAGGATATCTTTTAGTGCTCATTAGGACTAATCTAAGAGTCCTTAAACGTAAAATAAATAAATAATAGGATCACATTTTCACATACAAAAAGACGACCATAGTCAACCATAGTCCTGCACAACCTTCCAAATTATTATATTTAAATGGTTCTAAAGTATTACTTGATTTTATATATTGAAAGGCTTCTGGTTTGCACAGATAAAGTATTATATTTCTTTATTGTACTAAATAAAATGTTATTTAGCCTATTTGTCTTTTCTGTCTGGAAAACACATAGATGGGGGACAATCTATTCCTCGTATTGACTGAATGTCTGTCTCTTACCAACTGAAGAGAGTTTGTCTGTTTTAAATGGTGGCCAATCTATTCCTCGTATTGACTGAATGTCTGTCTCTTACCAACTGAAGAGAGTTTGGCTGTTTTAAATGGTGGCCAATCTATTCCTCGTATTGACTGAATGTCTGTCTCTTACCAACTGAAGAGAGTTTGGCTGTTTTAAATGGTGGCCAATCTATTCCTCGTATTGACTGAATGTCTGTCTCTTACCAACTGAAGAGAGTTTGGCTGTTTTAAATGGTGGCCAATCTATTCCTAGTATTGACTGAATGTCTGTCTCTTACCAACTGAAGAGAGTTTGGCTGTTTTAAATGGTGGACAATCTATTCCTCGTATTGACTGAATGTCTGTCTCTTACCAACTGAAGAGAGTTTGGCTGTTTTAAATGGTGGCCAATCTATTCCTAGTATTGACTGAATGTCTGTCTCTTACCAACTGAAGAGAGTTTGGCTGTTTTAAATGGTGGCCAATCTATTCCTCGTATTGACTGAATGTCTGTCTCTTACCAACTGAAGAGAGTTTGGCTGTTTTAAATGGTGGCCAATCTATTCCTCGTATTGACTGAATGTCTGTCTCTTACCAACTGAAGAGAGTTTGGCTGTTTTAAATGGTGGACATTGTGAAATAAACAAGCACGTTTTTTTCTTCTTCACTTATCTTGTTGCTTAATGACCAACCAAGAGCGTTGATCATGACTCCAACAGAAGAACCACATCTCCACCTTAAAACAATCCTTGCTGCTTTGTTCTGTTCAATCTGCAGCCTCCTAACTTCACATGCTGATGCATTTCCCCAGACCACAGAACAGTAGTTCACCTGACTACCAATTAATGCTTGGGTTGTTTGACCACAGAACAGTAGTTTACCTGACTCCCAATTAATGCTTGGGTTGTTTGACCACAGAACAGTAGTTTACCTGACTCCCAATTAATGCTTGGGTTGTTTGACCACAGAACAGTAGTTTACCTGACTCCCAATTAATGCTTGGGTTGTTTGACCACAGAACAGTAGTTCACCTGACTCCCAATTAATGCTTGGGTTGTTTGACCACAGAACAGTAGTTTACCTGACTCCCAATTAATGCTTGGGTTGTTTGACCACAGAACAGTAGTTCACCTGACTCCCAATTAATGCTTGGGTTGTTTGACCACAGAACAGTAGATTACCTGACTCCCAATTAATGCTTGGGTTGTTTGACCACAGAACAGTAGTTTACCTGACTCCCAATTAATGCTTGGGTTGTTTGACCACAGAACAGTAGTTCACCTGACTCCCAATTAATGCTTGGGTTGTTTGACCACAGAACAGTAGTTTACCTGACTCCCAATTAATGCTTGGGTTGTTTGACCACAGAACAGTAGTTTACCTGACTCCCAATTAATGCTTGGGTTGTTTGACCACAGAACAGTAGTTTACCTGACTCCCAATTAATGCTTGGGTTGTTTGACCACAGAACAGTAGTTTACCTGACTCCCAATTAATGCTTGGGTTGTTTGACCACAGAACAGTAGTTCACCTGACTCCCAATTAATGCTTGGGTTGTTTGACCACAGAACAGTAGATTACCTGACTCCCAATTAATGCTTGGGTTGTTTGACCACAGAACAGTAGATTACCTGACTCCCAATTAATGCTTGAGTTGTTTGACCACAGAACAGTAGTTTACCTGACTCCCAATTAATGCTTGAGTTGTTTGACCACAGAACAGTAGTTTACCTGACTCCCAATTAATGCTTGGGCTGTTTTCTTAAGAATCTTTCCCAGTAAATATTATATCCTTCTGATCATGCATGCAGTTTTATTTGACATTTTTACATAGATGAGCTATTTGAGACGACCACGATAAGCAGTTGTCTAGCTGCACCCCTCAGTTGGTTTCTACCACTTCCTCAATTTGTACTCCCCCATACTTAATTGCATCCCATGCTGTGTTGGCCTTTTCCTGATGGAACAGACCAACATAACCATAGGTTTCTTGGTGTGCAAAACAAATTTGTTCTGGCAAACCCAATCCCTGATATTTCCCAGATCTACTTGTAGAACTTGCTGTACCTGTTGAACCGATTGTCTTGTTGTATACATTGCAGTATCATCTGTAAACATAGCAGCTTGAGTTTCAGATGAGGCACAAGGAAGGTCGTTGGTATATGTTAAGTAAAGGGGGTTGACTAGTTACATTCTGCGCAGCTTCTTGTAGGAGGTGAAGGCCCCAGGAGGAACTGACTTGATGCCATTCTGCTCCAGACGACTAGGAGGGAGAGAAGGAGGGAAGGAAAAGGGAGAGAGTGAGGGAAGGAAAAGGGAGAGAGTGAGGGAAGGAAAAGGGAGAGAGTGAGGGGAGGAAAAGGGAGAGAGTGAGGGGAGGAAAAGGGAGAGAGTGAGGGGAGGAAAAGGGAGAGAGTGAGGGAAGGAAAAGGGAGAGAGTGAGGGAAGGAAAAGGGAGAGAGTGAGGGGAGGAAAAGGGAGAGAGTGAGGGAAGGAAAAGGGAGAGAGTGAGGGAAGGAAAAGGGAGAGAGTGAGGGAAGGAAAAGGGAGAGAGTGAGGGAAGGAAAAGGGAGAGAGTGAGGGAAGGAAAAGGGAGAGAGTGAGGGGAGGAAAAGGGAGAGATTGAGGGGAGGAAAAGGGAGAGAGTGAGGGGAGGAAAAGGGAGAGAGTGAGGGGAGGAAAAGGGAGAGAGTGAGGGGAGGAAAAGGGAGAGAGTGAGGGAAGGAAAAGGGAGAGAGTGAGGGAAGGAAAAGGGAGAGAGTGAGGGAAGGAAAAGGGAGAGAGTGAGGGGAGGAAAAGGGAGAGAGTGAGGGGAGGAAAGAAGAGAGATGGCGGGAGACAGAGGGGAGGAGAAGGGAGGGGGAGAGACCCATTGGCAATGAGATTCATTCAAATTACACCCATGTAAGATATAGGAGAAACGTAGGTTAGTCTCTCTTTCTCTGTGTGTGTGTGTGTGTAAGTATGTGTGTGTTTTGTGTGTGTGAGAGACAGGAAATGTTGAGGGTATCAGACACAGTTTGACATATTTGTGTGACTGGAGCCGTTAGCTGACCAGGGGAATGCTCACCTGTTAAACTGCCAAACCACTCAGACTGCAGCATTAAACTACTAACCCCTCTGTCTGTCTCTCTCTCCTTCTGTCTGTCTCTCTCTCTCTCCTTCTGTCTGTCTCTCTCTCTCTCCTTCTGTCTATCTGTCTCTCCTTCTGTTTGTCTGTCTCTCCTTCTGTTTGTCTGTCTCTATCTCCTTCTGTCTGTCTCTCTCTATCTGTCTCTCCTGTCTGTCTCTCTCTCCTTCTGTCTGTCTCTCTCTCCTTCTGTCTGTCTCGCTCTCTCTCCTTCTGTCTATCTGTCTCTCCTTCTGTCTGTCTCTCTCTCCTTCTGTCTGTTTCTCTCTCCTTCTGTCTGTCTCTCTCTGCTTCTGTCTGTCTCTCTCCTGTCTGTCTCTCTCTCCTTCTGTCTGTCTCTCTCCCCTTCTGTCTGTCTCTCTCCCCTTCTGTCTGTCTCTCTCCCCTTCTGTCTGTCTCTCTCCCCTTCTGTCTGTCTCTCTCTCCTTCTGTCTGTCTGTCTCTCCTTCTGTCTGTCTCTCTCTCCTTCTGTCTCTCTCTCTCTCTCTCTCTCCTTCTGTCTATCTGTCTCTCCTGTCTGTCTCTCTCTCCTTCTGTCTGTCTGTCTCTCTCTCCTTCTGTCTATCTGTTTCTCCTGTCTGTCTCTCTCTCCTTCTGTCTGTCTGTCTCTCTCTCCTTCTGTCTATCTGTTTCTCCTGTCTGTCTCTCTCTCCTTCTGTCTGTCTCTCTCTGCTTCTGTCTGTCTCTCTCCTGTCTGTCTCTCTCCTGTCTGTCTGTCTCTCTCCTGTCTGTCTGTCTCTCTCTCCTTCTGTCTGTCTCTCTCTCCTTCTGTCTGTCTCTCTCCTCCTGTCTGTCTCTCTCTCCTCCTGTCTGTCTCTCTCTCCTCCTGTCTGTCTCTCTCTCCTCCTGTCTGTCTCTCTCTCCTCCTGTCTGTCTCTCTCTCCTCCTGTCTGTCTCTCTCTCCTTCTGTCTGTCTCGCTCCTGTCTCTCTCTCTCTCTCTCTCTCCTTCTGTCTGTCTCTCCTTCTGTCTGTTATTCTTCTGAGAAAGTCCCTCTTTCTCTCTCTAACCTCAAACACATTCTACTATTTCCTCATCCTCCTCTCACCATCTCTCTCTTTTTCTCTCCCTCCTGTCTGAGTGTGTGTGTGTGTGTGTGTGTGTGTGTGTGTGTGTGTGTGTGTGTGTGTGTGTGTGTGTGTGTGTGTGTAATTGTGCATGTGTGTGTCCTTCAGGTCTAAGAGGTTAAACCCAGGGAGATGTTAAGCTGAGAGATGAGCCTGTGTAAAAGTCTAGGGTTAAGTGTCCATATATGGACATGGTCGGTGTGGAGGGGCGATGTGGTAAGCTGCTGTCAGGGAATAGAAATATCCTTTCTAGAGCAGCTCTGATGCATTAATGATACACACACACACAACTCTTACTGGTCAGATGGCCACATATTCATCTGATTGGATAAACTGTAGCATATACATATATTAATACAGGATATCCAATGACACACAGAGATATCTTATTGGTCAGCGGGCCACCATATTAGTATGCAATGACAATCATGATGATTATACAGTATTTATATGGCCCATGAACAGTATGAATGGTCATATGTGGTGTGGTTATTCTACGTGGTGTGGTTATTCTATGTGGTGTAGTTATTCTACATGGTGTGGTTATTCTGTATGTTGTGGTTATTCTACGTGTTGTGGTTATTCTACGTGGTGTGGTTATTCTACATGGTGTGGTTATTCTACATGGTGTGGTTATTCTACATGGTGTGGTTATTCTGTATGTTGTGGTTATTCTACGTGGTGTGGTTATTCTACGTGGTGTGGTTATTCTACATGGTGTGGTTATTCTACATGGTGTGGTTATTCTATATGGTGTGGTTATTCTACGTGGTGTGGTTTTCCAAGTGGTGTGGTTATTCTATATGGTGTGGTTATTCTACGTGGTGTGGTTATTCTACGTGGTGTGGTTATTCTACATGGTGGATTTATTCTACATGGTGTGGCTATTCTTTATGGTGTAGTTATTCTATATGGTGCAGTTATTCTACATGGTGCGGTTATTCTACATGGCATGGTTATTCTATATTGGTGAGGTTATTCTGTATGGTGTGGTTATTCTATATGGTGCAGTTATTCTACATGGTGCGGTTATTCTATGTGGTGTAGTTATTCTATATTGGTGTGGTTATTCTGTGTGGTGTGGTTACTCTATATGGTGCAGTGATTCTATATGGTGAAGTTATTCTATATGGTGCGGTTATTCTGTATGGTGCGGTTATTCTGTATGGTGCGGTTATTCTGTATGGTGTGGTTATTCTGTATGGTGCGGTTATTCTATATGGTGCGGTTATTCTGTATGGTGTGGTTATTCTGTATGGTGTGGTTATTCTGTATGGTGTGGTTATTCTGTATGGTGTGGTTATTCTATATGGTGTGGTTATTCTGTATGGTGTGGTTATTCTGTATGGTGTGGTTATTCTGTATGGTGCGGTTATTCTGTATGGTGCGGTTATTCTATATGGTGCAGTTATTCTATATGGTGCAGTTATTCTATATGGTGCAGTTATTCTGTATGGTGCGGTTATTCTGTATGGTGCAGTTATTCTGTATGGTGTGGTTATTCTGTATGGTGTGGTTATTCTGTATGGTGTGGTTATTCTGTATGGTGTGGTTATTCTGTATGGTGTGGTTATTCTGTATGGTGTGGTTATTCTGTATGGTGCGGTTATTCTGTATGGTGCGGTTATTCTATATGGTGTGGTTATTCTACGTGGTGTGGTTTTCCAAGTGGTGTGGTTATTCTATATGGTGTGGTTATTCTATGTGGTGTGGTTATTCTACGTGGTGTGGTTATTCTACATGGTGTGGTTATTCTACATGGTGTGGTTATTCTACATGGTGGATTTATTCTACATGGTGTGGCTATTCTTTATGGTGTAGTTATTCTATATGGTGCAGTTATTCTACATGGTGCGGTTATTCTACATGGCATGGTTATTCTATATTGGTGAGGTTATTCTGTATGGTGTGGTTATTCTATATGGTGCAGTTATTCTACATGGTGCGGTTATTCTATGTGGTGTAGTTATTCTATATTGGTGTGGTTATTCTGTGTGGTGTGGTTACTCTATATGGTGCAGTGATTCTATATGGTGAAGTTATTCTATATGGTGCGGTTATTCTGTATGGTGCGGTTATTCTGTATGGTGCGGTTATTCTGTATGGTGTGGTTATTCTGTATGGTGTGGTTATTCTGTATGGTGCGGTTATTCTATATGGTGCGGTTATTCTGTATGGTGTGGTTATTCTGTATGGTGTGGTTATTCTGTATGGTGTGGTTATTCTATATGGTGTGGTTATTCTGTATGGTGTGGTTATTCTGTATGGTGCGGTTATTCTGTATGGTGCGGTTATTCTGTATGGTGCGGTTATTCTGTATGGTGCGGTTATTCTATATGGTGCAGTTATTCTATATGGTGCAGTTATTCTATATGGTGCAGTTATTCTGTATGGTGCGGTTATTCTGTGTGGTGTGGTTACTCTATATGGTGCAGTGATTCTATATGGTGAAGTTATTCTATATGGTGCGGTTATTCTGTATGGTGCGGTTATTCTGTATGGTGCGGTTATTCTGTATGGTGTGGTTATTCTGTATGGTGTGGTTATTCTGTATGGTGCGGTTATTCTATATGGTGCGGTTATTCTGTATGGTGTGGTTATTCTGTATGGTGTGGTTATTCTGTATGGTGTGGTTATTCTGTATGGTGTGGTTATTCTATATGGTGTGGTTATTCTGTATGGTGTGGTTATTCTGTATGGTGTGGTTATTCTGTATGGTGCGGTTATTCTGTATGGTGCGGTTATTCTATATGGTGCAGTTATTCTATATGGTGCAGTTATTCTATATGGTGCAGTTATTCTGTATGGTGCGGTTATTCTGTATGGTGCAGTTATTCTGTATGGTGTGGTTATTCTGTATGGTGTGGTTATTCTGTATGGTGTGGTTATTCTGTATGGTGCGGTTATTCTGTATGGTGCGGTTATTCTGTATGGTGTGGTTATTCTGTATGGTGTGGTTATTCTGTATGGTGAGGTTATTCTGTATGGTGAGGTTATTCTGTATGGTGTGGTTATTCTGTATGGTGTGGTTATTCTGTATGATGTGGTTATTTTGTATGGTGAGGTTATTCTGTATGGTGTGGTTATTCTGTATGGTGTGGTTATTCTGTATGGTGTGGTTATTCTGTATGGTGCGGTTATTCTGTATGGTGTGGTTATTCTGTATGATGTGGTTATTCTGTATGGTGCGGTTATTCTGTATGGTGCGGTTATTCTATATGGTGCAGTTATTCTGTATGGTGTGGTTATTCTATATGGTGTGGTTATTCTGTATGGTGTGGTTATTCTGTATGGTGCGGTTATTCTGTATGGTGTGGTTATTCTGTATGATGTGGTTATTCTGTATGGTGCGGTTATTCTGTATGGTGCGGTTATTCTATATGGTGCAGTTATTCTGTATGGTGTGGTTATTCTATATGGTGTGGTTATTCTGTATGGTGTGGTTATTCTGTATGGTGCGGTTATTCTGTATGGTGCAGTTATTCTGTATGGTGCGGTTATTCTGTATGGTGTGGTTATTCTGTATGGTGCGGTTATTCTGTATGGTGTGGTTATTCTGTATGGTGTGGTTATTCTGTATGGTGTGGTTATTCTGTATGGTGCGGTTATTCTGTATGGTGTGGTTATTCTGTATGGTGTGGTTATTCTGTATGGTGAGGTTATTCTGTATGGTGAGGTTATTCTGTATGGTGTGGTTATTCTGTATGGTGTGGTTATTCTGTATGATGTGGTTATTTTGTATGGTGAGGTTATTCTGTATGGTGTGGTTATTCTGTATGGTGTGGTTATTCTGTATGGTGTGGTTATTCTGTATGGTGCGGTTATTCTGTATGGTGTGGTTATTCTGTATGATGTGGTTATTCTGTATGGTGCGGTTATTCTGTATGGTGCGGTTATTCTATATGGTGCAGTTATTCTGTATGGTGTGGTTATTCTATATGGTGTGGTTATTCTGTATGGTGTGGTTATTCTGTATGGTGCGGTTATTCTGTATGGTGCAGTTATTCTGTATGGTGCGGTTATTCTGTATGGTGTGGTTATTCTGTATGGTGCGGTTATTCTGTATGGTGTGGTTATTCTGTATGGTGCGGTTATTCTATATGGTGCGGTTATTCTGTATGGTGTGTGATGTCTCAATGACCCTACTGTTTTGGCTGTTTTTGTGATGCAGAATAGACATTGGTCTCAATGGGATTTCCTGCTTAAATGAAGGTTAAATGAATAATTCAAATAAATCAATACAAAACACCAGTAAGTAAATTGACCCGGTGTGGTGATGAGCATGAACTGACCATGTCGACGGTCTCAGATCTCACTCATGGCTTCGAGGGGGTGAGCAGGTATGGCAACCTCGTACCTTATAAACCATAGTTAAAGCTTTGTGGTCTTGTTGACCGTGTGTGGTCATGCTGACCGCGTGCAGGACTCACATCTCAGTCATGGCTTCAGGCAGGTGAGCAGGTATGGCAGTGAGGCCCTTGCCTCTACAGTCTACGATGTTGTTACTACAGGAACACATGGGAGGACAGGAGCCAGACGCCAGGCTACACGGCTGGACAAATGCACTGTCACTCTGACCTGGAGAGAGAGAGTGAGAGAAAGAGAGAGAAAGACAAAGGGAGAGAGCGAGAGAGCGCGAGCGAGGAAGAGAAAAAGAGAGAGAGAGTTTAGAATGAGAGAGAGTGATTATTGTGTATTATTGTATGATTATTAGTTGCTATGTAAATACCAGGTGATTTCTGGACAGTAAATAAAAGTCATACCAAGGGAAGGACATGGCATAGAAAGGCTCCACACAAAATCTAGTGCTGTATCTCAGCTGGTGAACTCTAACCTCTGTCTTACCTGAGCAGGGGACCTCTACAGGTAAACTCTACCCTCTAACCTCTGACCTCTGTCTTACCTGAGCAGGTGACCTCTACAGGTAAACTCTACCCTCTAACCTCTGTCTTACCTGAGCAGGTGACCTCTACAGGTAAACTCTACCCTCTAACCTCTGACTTACCTGAGCAGGTGACCTCTACAGGTAAACTCTACCCTCTAACCTCTGACTTACCTGAGCAGGTGACCTCTACAGGTAAACTCTACCCTCTAACCTCTGACTTACCTGAGCAGGTGACCTCTACAGATACACTTTACACTCTAACCTCTGACCCCTGTCTTACCTGAGCAGGTGACCTCTACAGGTAAACTCTATCCTCTGACCCCTGCCTTACCTGAGCAGGTGACCTCTAAAGGTAAACTTTACACTCTAACCTCTGACCCCTGTCTCACCTGAGCAGGTGACCTCTACAGGTAAACTCTATCCTCTGACCCCTGCCTTACCTGTGAAGGTGACCTCTACAGGTAAACTCTATCCTCTGACCCCTGCCTTACCTGAGCAGGTGAACTCTACAGGTAAACTCTATCCTCTGACCCCTGCCTTACCTGAGCAGGTGAACTCGTTCTTCTGCAGTTCAGCCAGGTTGAGTCCCCTGAGGGTTGGAGGGGAGCTGCACTGTGTGTACAGACCCAGGGTGGGCCTCTGTCTCAGCCAGGGAGACAGCCAGGACAGGTGACAGTCACACCTCAGACTGTTAGAGTGGAGACGACTGGAGGGAGAGGAAGAAGGAGGTTTATTGTCCAATGTACCAGGATGTCAAAGGAAATGTGTATTGTGCTTTCCCAACCCTCTGAAAAACACAGAAAGGTTGGTGTAGAGGGTAACCACTTGGAGAGAGAGGGAGAGGAGGGGGGATCCCTTACCCATCTCTCACTGAGACTCTCACTCCAAACCATCATCTGCACACACACACGCACTGTCTGAACCAGTTTCCCCCATACTGTTGTAGCCCTATACTCTAACCCTAACTCTCAGCTTTAACAATGGAGGGGATTCTAGTTGTGTGTGTGTGTGTGTGTGTGTGTGTGTGTGTGTGTGTGTGTGTGTGTGTGTGTGTGTGTGTGTGTGTGTGTGTGTGTGTGTGTGTGTGTGTGTGATTTTCAGGGGCTTAACAGTTTGATTTCCAGGGGCGTCTGTCGTTGGACAGTTTGTTGACAGGAGCTTGGTGCCTTGAAGTCCCAGCAAATCCCCCACAACCCTTCTGTGGTGGGTGGAAGGGGACCAAGTCTCCTGAGAATGGGCCTGGGGGTTTGGGTCCCCCCCAAGAGGCTGGGCCTTTTCTGAGACAGCGCTACATCTCTGATTGACTGGTTTAATGGGTACAGAGGCATTCATACAAGATGTGTGTATCTGAAGTGTGTTTCTCACTAGCGGTTGGCTCAGACACATTTCAGTAGGCATCTGCCTCTGATTCCAACGGTTGCATGTTCAAATCCACTGATAGAACGTTGTTCTTGATATTTTAGTTTTGAGCCCATCTCAAACCTGAAACATTCAGAGTTAACGCCCTTAAAGCTGCAATATGTCACTTTTTGGGTGCCCCGACCAAATTCACATAGACATTGTTATTGAAACAAGTCCAAGGAGCAGTAGATCTGTTCTATGTGCACTACTTCTATGCTTCCCGTGCCTAAATTACATGTTTGCGTCATTTACTTTTGGTTTAGCTTCAAACAGCTGAAAATACAATATACTTGCTTATTTAAAATCACATACATTAGGCATTAGCAACCAGGAAATGGCGGAGCGATTTCTGCATATTGCATCTTTAAGAATTTGGAATTAATGCCTGAACACAACCCTTACCTTAAATATTCAGAGTTAATACCTGAACTTAAGCTTAAACACTTTGAAATGTGACGTTTGGGAAACATGGATGAAGGTGTAATTCTGACATGAGACTGTGAGAGCTGGTTGGCTATGTGTGGCCTGTCAGACTCAGACTCTTCCACACTGATCTTAGGTCAGTTTTGTGTTTTCACCCTAATGGATAAGTTTCGGAAAGGGTGACCAAAGTCCGTATTCTTATAGCATCTCAGAGTAGGAGTACTGGTCTACAATCAGTTTTCCCTTCAAGATCATAATGAATTAGATCACATGGACAAGGGGGACCTGATCCTAGATCTGCACCTGTAGGGGTATCTTCATCCTGATCTGTTTATACAATAACTGTGTCACTGAGTAGTAGTGATGGGGAAAAAACATAGTTGCATATCACAATATTATTCTTGACATTATATACAGTAAATACACATTGACTCCAAGTATGGATTTGTAAAAAACAGGTAGTGTTAACTAGTGATAGTCGGCTGTAGCTGCGCCAAAACTAATCTAAACAAAATGTTCTCCTGCTCTCTGGTCTCTCTGCAGCAGACGCATAGCGAGCGATATGTTCCCAGATAGCACAGTCTGCCCAACGTGGGCTCGATGTCTCCCGGGTACATTGGGAAGATGCCGTTTACACAGTGTTCGCTCATTGCCAAGACGTCTTACAGATGTACAGTTCTACATTCTACAGTTCTGCATTCTACAGTTCTACATTCTACAGTTCTACATTCTACAGTTCTACATCGTTTACGCGTCGGTCAGACATCAACATTCTATTCTGATGTCTCTCTGACATCTTCCCAATGGGAAAACATTCCCCAAACAACACATTCCCCACGCAATTTGATATGTCGGCCACCTAAGTGTCATGAGTTCCCTGGCAGTGCATGTTATCTGGGTTTGAACATCAAATCACAATCAAATTGCAGAATCGAATAACAATTCATCTAGAATCGTGAGAATCGCAATACATCTAGAATCACAATGCATCTAGAATCATGAGAATCACAATACATCTAGAATCACAATGCATCTAGAATCATGAGAATCACAATACATCTAGAATCACAATGCATCTAGAATCATGAGAATCACAATACATCTAGAATCACAATACATCTAGAATCACAATACATCTAGAATCACAATACATCTAGAATCACAATACATCTAGAATCATGAGAATCACAATACATCTAGAATGGTGAGAATCGTAATACATATTGAATCGGCACCAAAGTGTCATGAGTTCCCTGACAGTCCTACTGAGTAGTGAGCAGAGAGGGACTCACAAGGTGTGTAATTTGGGCATGTGGTTGAAGCTGGAGACTGGAATGCTGCTTATGTTGTTGTTGTTCAATGTGCTGCCGAGAGAGAGAGAGAGAGAGAGAGAGAGAGAGAGAGAGAGAGGGGGGGGGGGGAAAGAGGGATGAAAGAGGGAATGAGAGAGAGGGGGAGAGAGGAGAGAGGGAGAGAAAAAGAGAAAGGGAGAGAAAGAGGGAGAGAGAAAGAGAGAGAGGGAAAGAGAGAAAGAGAGAGAGAGAGAGAGAGAGAGGGAAAGACAGAGGTAAAGGAAAAGAAAGAAAGAGAGAGAGAGGGATAGAGAGAGAGAGAGAGGGAAAGACAGAGGCAAAGGAAAAGAAAGAAAGAGAGAGAGCAATAGAGAGAGAGTGTGAGAGAGAGAGAGAGAGAGAGAGAGAGAGAGAGAGAGAGAGAGAGGGAAAGACAGAGGCAAAGGAAAAGAAAGAAAGAGAGAGAGGGATAGAGAGAGAAAGAGATAATATTAGTTGACATTCCTTAGGAGAAGAAAGCTGCACACAGACACAGTCTCTCTCTATAATACTTACAGAACCTCCAGAGTTCTCAGAGCACGGAAGGCCCCCTCCTCGATGCAAGTGATGTGGTTCTTATCCAGTTGACTGTAGACACAAAACACATATAATGGCTTCCATGAGAGAGAGAGAGAGAGAGAGAGAGAGAGAGAGACAGAGACAGAGACAGAGACAGAGAGAGAGAGAGTGTGTGAGAGTGTGTGTGTCACTCACAGGTTCCTGATGTCCGTGGCCCCTCTGAAAGCTCTCCTGGGAATGGCTTGGATAGCATTCTCACTAAGGTCCCTGAGAAGGAATGAGGGAGGGAGGGGGTGCGAGAGAGAGAAAAAAAATGGGAAAAAGAAGGAAAGACAATTTAAACAAAGTG
This sequence comes from Oncorhynchus mykiss, assembly GCF_013265735.2. Lineage (NCBI taxonomy): Eukaryota > Metazoa > Chordata > Actinopteri > Salmoniformes > Salmonidae > Oncorhynchus > Oncorhynchus mykiss. The sequence continues at coordinate 7,828,152 of NC_048577.1, read as the reverse complement.
TAGCTTTTCCAATGTGAAATTCATGTAGAAAGAAAAGAGCTATGAAAAGAAGAAGAGTACGGATCAGAGTGTGGATCTGTGTGGATCAGACATTGTGGATCGGTGTGGATCAGACATTGTGGATCAGACATTGTGGATCGGTGTGGATCAGACAGTGTGGATCAGACAGTGTGGATCAGACAGTGTGGATCAGACAGTGTGGATCAGACAGTGTGGATCAGACAGTGTGGATCAGACAGTGTGGATCAGACAGTGTGGATCAGTGTGGATTTGACAGTGTGGATCAGACAGTGTGGATCAGACAGTGTGGATCAGACAGTGTGGATCAGACAGTGTGGATCAGTGTTGATCGGTGTAGCGCAGACAGCGTGGATCGGTGTGGAGCAGACAATGTAGATCGGTGTAGAGCAGATAGTGTAGATCAGTGTAGAGCAGACAGTGTAGATCAATGTGGAGCAGACAGTGTAGATCAATGTGGAGCAGACAGTGTTGATCAGTGTGGAGCAGACAGTGTAGATCAGTGTGGAGCAGACAGTGTAGATCAGTGTGGAGCAGACAGTGTAGATCAATGTGGAGCAGACAGTGTAGATCAGTGTAGAGCAGACAGTGTAGATCAATGTGGAGCAGACAGTGTTGATCAGTGTGGAGCAGACAGTGTAGATCAATGTAGAGCAGACAGTGTAGATCAGTGTGAAGCAGACAGTGTAGATCAGTGTGGAGCAGACAGTGTAGAGCAGACAGTGTTGATCAGTGAAGAGCAGACAGTGTAGATCAATGTGGAGCAGACAGTGTTGACAATTGTGGAGCAGACAGTGTTGATCAGTGTGGAGCAGACAGTGTTGATCAGTGTAGAACAGACAGTTTAGATCAGTGTGGAGCAGACAGTGTTGATCAGTGTAGAGCAGACAGTGTTGATCCGTGTGGAGCAGACAGTGTAGATCAGTGTGGAGCAGACTGTGTAGATCAGTGTGGAGCAGACAGTGTAGATCAGTGTAGAGCAGACAGTGTTGATCAGTGTGGAGCAGACAGTGTTGATCAGTGTAGAGCAGACAGTTTAGATCAGTGTGGAGCAGACAGTGTAGATCAGTGTAGAGCAGACAGTGTAGATCAGTGTAGAGCAGACAGTGTTGATCCGTGTGGAGCAGACAGTGTAGATCAGTGTGGAGCAGACTGTGTAGATCAGTGTGGAGCAGACAGTGTAGATCAGTGTAGAGCAGACAGTGTAGATCAGTGTGGAGCAGACTGTGTAGATCAGTGTGGAGCAGACAGTGTAGATCAGTGTAGAGCAGACAGTGTTGATCAGTGTAGAGCAGACAGTGTTGATCCGTGTGGAGCAGACAGTGTAGATCAGTGTAGAGCAGACAGTGTTGATCAGTGTTTGAGCAGACAGTGTTGATCAGTGTAGAGCAGACAGTGTAGATCAGTGTGGAGCAGACAGTGTAGATCAGTGTAGAGCAGACAGTGTAGATCAGTGTGGAGCAGACTGTGTAGATCAGTGTGGAGCAGACAGTGTAGATCAGTGTAGAGCAGACAGTGTTGATCAGTGTAGAGCAGACAGTGTTGATCCGTGTGGAGCAGACAGTGTTGATCAGTGTTTGAGCAGACAGTGTTGATCAGTGTAGAGCAGACAGTGTTGATCAGTGTAGAGCAGACAGTGTTGATCAGTGTGGAGCAGACAGTGTTGATCAGTGTGGAGCAGACAGTGTTGATCAGTGTAGAGCAGACAGTGTGGAGCAGACAGTGTTGATCAGTGAAGAGCAGACAGTGTAGATCAATGTGGAGCAGACAGTGTTGACAATTGTGGAGCAGACAGTGTTGATCAGTGTGGAGCAGACAGTGTTGATCAGTGTAGAACAGACAGTTTAGATCAGTGTGGAGCAGACAGTGTTGATCAGTGTAGAGCAGACAGTGTTGATCCGTGTGGAGCAGACAGTGTAGATCAGTGTGGAGCAGACTGTGTAGATCAGTGTGGAGCAGACAGTGTAGATCAGTGTAGAGCAGACAGTGTTGATCAGTGTGGAGCAGACAGTGTTGATCAGTGTAGAGCAGACAGTTTAGATCAGTGTGGAGCAGACAGTGTAGATCAATGTGGAGCAGACAGTGTAGATCAGTGTAGAGCAGACAGTGTAGATCAATGTGGAGCAGACAGTGTTGATCAGTGTGGAGCAGACAGTGTAGATCAATGTAGAGCAGACAGTGTAGATCAGTGTGAAGCAGACAGTGTAGATCAGTGTGGAGCAGACAGTGTAGAGCAGACAGTGTTGATCAGTGAAGAGCAGACAGTGTAGATCAATGTGGAGCAGACAGTGTTGACAATTGTGGAGCAGACAGTGTTGATCAGTGTGGAGCAGACAGTGTTGATCAGTGTAGAACAGACAGTTTAGATCAGTGTGGAGCAGACAGTGTTGATCAGTGTAGAGCAGACAGTGTTGATCCGTGTGGAGCAGACAGTGTAGATCAGTGTGGAGCAGACTGTGTAGATCAGTGTGGAGCAGACAGTGTAGATCAGTGTAGAGCAGACAGTGTTGATCAGTGTGGAGCAGACAGTGTTGATCAGTGTAGAGCAGACAGTTTAGATCAGTGTGGAGCAGACAGTGTAGATCAGTGTAGAGCAGACAGTGTAGATCAGTGTAGAGCAGACAGTGTTGATCCGTGTGGAGCAGACAGTGTAGATCAGTGTGGAGCAGACTGTGTAGATCAGTGTGGAGCAGACAGTGTAGATCAGTGTAGAGCAGACAGTGTAGATCAGTGTGGAGCAGACTGTGTAGATCAGTGTGGAGCAGACAGTGTAGATCAGTGTAGAGCAGACAGTGTTGATCAGTGTAGAGCAGACAGTGTTGATCCGTGTGGAGCAGACAGTGTAGATCAGTGTAGAGCAGACAGTGTTGATCAGTGTTTGAGCAGACAGTGTTGATCAGTGTAGAGCAGACAGTGTAGATCAGTGTGGAGCAGACAGTGTAGATCAGTGTAGAGCAGACAGTGTAGATCAGTGTGGAGCAGACTGTGTAGATCAGTGTGGAGCAGACAGTGTAGATCAGTGTAGAGCAGACAGTGTTGATCAGTGTAGAGCAGACAGTGTTGATCCGTGTGGAGCAGACAGTGTTGATCAGTGTTTGAGCAGACAGTGTTGATCAGTGTAGAGCAGACAGTGTTGATCAGTGTAGAGCAGACAGTGTTGATCAGTGTGGAGCAGACAGTGTTGATCAGTGTGGAGCAGACAGTGTTGATCAGTGTAGAGCAGACAGTGTGGAGCAGACAGTGTTGATCAGTGAAGAGCAGACAGTGTAGATCAATGTGGAGCAGACAGTGTTGACAATTGTGGAGCAGACAGTGTTGATCAGTGTGGAGCAGACAGTGTTGATCAGTGTAGAACAGACAGTTTAGATCAGTGTGGAGCAGACAGTGTTGATCAGTGTAGAGCAGACAGTGTTGATCCGTGTGGAGCAGACAGTGTAGATCAGTGTGGAGCAGACTGTGTAGATCAGTGTGGAGCAGACAGTGTAGATCAGTGTAGAGCAGACAGTGTTGATCAGTGTGGAGCAGACAGTGTTGATCAGTGTAGAGCAGACAGTTTAGATCAGTGTGGAGCAGACAGTGTAGATCAGTGTAGAGCAGACAGTGTAGATCAGTGTAGAGCAGACAGTGTTGATCCGTGTGGAGCAGACAGTGTAGATCAGTGTGGAGCAGACTGTGTAGATCAGTGTGGAGCAGACAGTGTAGATCAGTGTAGAGCAGACAGTGTAGATCAGTGTGGAGCAGACTGTGTAGATCAGTGTGGAGCAGACAGTGTAGATCAGTGTAGAGCAGACAGTGTTGATCAGTGTAGAGCAGACAGTGTTGATCCGTGTGGAGCAGACAGTGTAGATCAGTGTAGAGCAGACAGTGTTGATCAGTGTTTGAGCAGACAGTGTTGATCAGTGTAGAGCAGACAGTGTAGATCAGTGTGGAGCAGACAGTGTAGATCAGTGTAGAGCAGACAGTGTAGATCAGTGTGGAGCAGACTGTGTAGATCAGTGTGGAGCAGACAGTGTAGATCAGTGTAGAGCAGACAGTGTTGATCAGTGTAGAGCAGACAGTGTTGATCCGTGTGGAGCAGACAGTGTTGATCAGTGTTTGAGCAGACAGTGTTGATCAGTGTAGAGCAGACAGTGTTGATCAGTGTAGAGCAGACAGTGTTGATCAGTGTGGAGCAGACAGTGTTGATCAGTGTGGAGCAGACAGTGTTGATCAGTGTAGAGCAGACAGTGTGGAGCAGACAGTGTTGATCAGACAGTGTGGAGCAGACAGTGTTGATCAGTGTGGAGCAGACAGTGTAGATCAGTGTGGAACAGACAGTGTGGAGCAGACAGTGTGGACAAGACAGTGTTGATCAGTGTAGAGCAGACAGTGTTGATCATTGTGGAGCAGACAGTGTTGATCAATGTGGAGCAGACAGTGTTGATCATTGTGGAGCAGACAGTGTTGATCATTGTGGAGCAGACAGTGTTGATCAGTGTGGAGCAGACAGTGTTGATCAGTGTAGAGCAGACAGTGTGGAGCAGACAGTGTGGAGCAGACAGTGTAGAGCAGACAGTGTTGATCATTGTGGAGCAGACAGTGTTGATCAGTGTAGAGCAGACAGTGTTGATCAGTGTAGAGCAGACAGTGTAGAGCAGACAGTGTGGAGCAGACAGTGTTGATCAATGTGGAGCAGACAGTGTTGATCAATGTGGAGAAGACAGTGTTGATCAGTGTAGAGCAGACAGTGTGGAGCAGACAGTGTGGAGCAGACAGTGTAGAGCAGACAGTGTTGATCATTGTGGAGCAGACAGTGTTGATCAGTGTGGAGCAGACAGTGTTGATCAGTGTAGAGCAGACAGTTTAGATCAGTGTGGAGCAGACAGTGTTGATCAGTGTGGAGCAGACAGTGTGGAGCAGAGAGTGTTGATCAATGTGGAGCAGACAGTGTTGATCAGTGTGGAGCAGACAGTGTAGATCAGTGTGGAGAAGACAGTGTGGAGCAGACAGTGTGGAGAAGACAGTGTTGATCAGTGTAGAGCAGACAGTGTAGAGCAGACAGTGTAGAGCAGACAGTGTAGATCAGTGTGGAGAAGACAGTGTGGAGCAAACAGTGTGGAGAAGACAGTGTTGATCAGTGTAGAGCAGACAGTGTAGAGCAGACAGTGTAGAGCAGACAGTGTAGAGCAGACAGTGTAGATCAGTGTGGAGCAGACAGTGTTGATCAGTGTAGAGCAGACAGTGTAGATCAATGTGGAGCAGACAGTGTAGATCAGTGTAGAGCAGACAGTGTAGATCAGTGTGGAGCAGGCAGTGTAGAGCAGACAGTGTAGATCAATGTGGAGCAGACAGTGTAGCGCAGACAGTGTAGATCAGTGTGGAGCAGACAGTGTAGAGCAGACAGTGTAGATCAGTGTAGAGCAGACAGTGTAGATCAGTGTGGAGGAGACAGTGTAGATCAGTGTAGAGCAGACAGTGTAGATCAATGTGTGGCAGACAGTGTTGATAAGTGTGGAGCAGACAGTGTAGATCAGTGTAGAGCAGACAGTGTAGATCAGTGTAGAGCAGACAGTGTAGATCAGTGTGGAGCAGACAGTGTAGAGCAGACAGTGTAGATCAATGTGGAGCAGACAGTGTAGAGCAGACAGTGTAGATCAGTGTGGAGCAGACAGTGTAGAGCAGACAGTGTAGATCAGTGTAGAGCAGACAGTGTAGATCAGTGTGGAGGAGACAGTGTTGATCAGTGTGGAGCAGACAGTGTTGATCGGTGTGGAGCAGACAGTGTTGATCAGTGTAGAGCAGACAGTGTAGAGCAGACAGTGTTGATCAGTGTAGAGCAGACAGTGTTTATCAGTGTTTGAGCAGACAGTGTTGATCAGTGTAGAGCAGACAGTGTTGATCAGTGTGGAGCAGACAGTGTTGATCAGTGTAGAGCAGGCAGTGTAGAGCAGACAGTGTTAATCAGTGTGGAGCAGACAGTGTAGAGCAGACAGTGTGGAGCAGACAGTGTGAAGCAGACAGTGTGAAGCAGACAGTGTGGAGGAGACAGTGTTGATCAGTGTAGAGCAGACAGTGTAGAGCAGACAGTTAGGGGCAGACAGTGTGGAGCAGACATTGTGGAGCAGACAGTGTAGAGCAGACAGTGTAGAGCAGACAGTGTAGAGCAGACAGTGTTTATCAGTGTGGAGCAGACAGTGTGTAGCAGACAGTGTATAGCAGACAGTATAGAGCAGACAGAGTAGAGCAGACAGTGTAGCGCAGACAGTGTTGATCAGTGTGGAGCAGACAGTGTGAAGCAGACAGTGTAGAGCAGACAGTGTAGATCAGTGTGGAGCAGACAGTGTTTATCAGTGTGGAGCAGACAGTGTGTAGCAGACAGTGTAGAGCAGACAGTGTAGAGCAGACAGTGTAGAGCAGACAGTGTAGCGCAGACAGTGGGAGCAGATAGTGTTGATCAGTGTGGAGCAGACAGTGTGGAGCAGACAGTGTAGAGCAGACAGTGTAGATCAGTGTGGAGCAGACAGTGTTGATCAGTGTAGAGCAGACAGTGTTGAGCAGACAGTGTTGATCAGTGTAGAGCAGACAGTGTAGAGCAGACAGTGTAGAGCAGACAGTGTGGAGCAGACAGTGTGGAGCAGACAGTGTGGAGCAGACAGTGTGGAGCAGACAGTGTAGTAATTGGTGGCTGTGTTTCCACCCAGAGACCAGTCGTATCTGTTCTATCGCACTGTGTTTGGTAATGTAAAGTGCACACACAGACCAGGAACTAGGGACTGGGCCCCTGGCTCCCTCTCTCTTCCTCTGTCTCCCTCTCTATCGCTCACTCACTTCTCCTTGTACTCTCTTCTCTCTTTCTATTTTCATCCCTTTCAGTCTACCACTCCTCTCTCCTCTCTCCATCCCTCCGTCTCTCTCCCTCCTCTCTGTCTCTCTCCATCCCTCCGTCTCTCTCCCTCCTCTCTGTCTCTCTCCATCCCTCCGTCTCTCTCCCTCCTCTCTGTCTCTCTCCATCCCTCCGTCTCTCGCCCTCCTCTCTGTCTCTCTCCATCCCTCCGTCTCTCTCCCTCCTCTCTGTCTCTCTCCATCCCTCCGTCTCTCTCCCTCCTCTCTGTCTCTCTCCATCCCTCCGTCTCTCTCCCTCCTCTCTGTCTCTCTCCATCCCTCCGTCTCTCTCCCTCCTCTCTGTCTCTCTCCATCCCTCCGTCTCTCTCCCTCCTCTCTGTCTGTCTGTTCCACACCATTACCACTAGGTCTCCATCATGATGTTATCTTAATGTGTTCCCCCGGCCCTGGGGCCTAGACGCCGGCAGGAAGCCTGGGCCCGCGGAGACTGAGCCACCCCAGGGAGGGCCCACTACAGCCTGGGTATACTCCATTTGGCGAGGGGAACCACAGGGTTGTCTATGTTTGTTTGTCTGTGTGTGTGTGTGCGCCCAGGTGCATGCACGTTCGCATGTGTGTAGATAATGTGTCATTCCCTGGAGGATTTCAAACACACTATTAACCTCCCGACCAGCCCACTGAGACTATCAGAGCAGCCCACAGAGACTGAGACTATCAGACCGCCCCACTGAGACTAAGACTATCAGAGCAGCCCACTGAGACTAAGATTATCAGAGCAGCCCACTGAGACTGAGACTATCAGACTAGCCCACTGAGACTGAGCCTATCAGAGCAGCCCACTGAGACTATCAGAGCAGCCCACTGAGACTATCAGAGCAGCCCACTGAGACTATCAGATCAGCCCACTGAGACTATCAGAGCAGCCCACTGAGAATATCAGAGCAGCCCACTGAGACTATCAGAGCAGCCCACTGAGACTATCAGATCAGCCCACTGAGACTATCAGAGCAGCCCACTGAGACTATCAGAGCAGCCCACTGAGACTATCAGAGCAGCCCACTGAGAATATCAGAGCAGCCCACTGAGACTATCAGAGCAGCCCACTGAGACTATCAGAGCAGCCCACTGAGACTATCAGAGCAGCCCACTGAGACTATCAGAGCAGCCCACTGAGAATATCAGAGCAGCCCACTGAGACTATCAGAGCAGCCCACTGAGACTATCAGAGCAGCCCACTGAGACTATCAGAGCAGCCCACTGAGACTATCAGAGCAGCCCACTGAGACTATCAGAGCAGCCCACTGAGAAAGATGGGGATGTAGAGGATGATAGATTGAATGATGATGGATATAGTGGAAGAGTGGAATGGAGTGAGTGAAAGTGAGGGATGGATATAGTGGAAGAGTGTAATAGAGTGAGGGAAAGTGAGGGATGGATATAGTGGAAGAGTGGAATGGAGTGAGTAAAAGTGAGGGATGGATATAGTGGAAGAGTGGAATGGAGTGAGTGAAAGTGAGGGATGGATATAGTGGAAGAGTGGAATTGAGTGAGGGAAAGTGAGGGATGGATATAGTGGAAGAGTGGAATGGAGTGAGGGAAAGTGAGGGATGGATATAGTGGAAGAGTGGAATGGAGTGAGTAAAAGTGAGGGATGGATATAGTGGAAGAGTGGAATGGAGTGAGTAAAAGTGAGGGATGGATATAGTGGAAGAGTGGAATGGAGTGAGTAAAAGTGAGGGATGGATATAGTGGAAGAGTGGAATGGAGTGAGTAAAAGTGAGGGATGGATATAGTGGAAGAGTGGAATGGAGTGAGTAAAAGTGAGGGATGGATATAGTGGAAGAGTGGAATGGAGTGAGGGAAAGTGAGGGATGGATATAGTGGAAGAGTGGAATGGAGTGAGTAAAAGTGAGGGATGGATATAGTGGAAGAGTGGAATGGAGTGAGGGAAAGTGAGGGATGGATATAGTGGAAGAGTGGAATGGAGTGAGGGAAAGTGAGGGATGGATATAGTGGAAGAGTGGAATGGAGTGAGGGAAAGTGAGGGATGGATATAGTGGAAGAGTGGAATGGAGTGAGGGAAAGTGAGGGATGGATATAGTGGAAGAGTGGAATGGAGTGAGGGAAAGTGAGGGATGGATATAGTGGAAGAGTGGAATGGAGTGAGGGAAAGTGAGGGATGGATATAGTGGAAGAGTGGAATGGAGTGAGGGAAAGTGAGGGATGGATATAGTGGAAGAGTGGAATGGAGTGAGGGAAAGTGAGGGATGGATATAGAGAATGAAAGAGAAACACTGCTAGGTGGATAATGGGTGAAAGGGAAAGAGTGTATGAGACACAGAGAAAGAGTGTATGAGAGAGAGAGAAAGAGAGAGAAAGAGTGAGAGAAGGATGGATAAAGTGAGAGAGGGAGTGGAGTGGGTGAGAGATTGGTTGCGATCACGCACAGTTTTTCTGCCTCATTTCAGATTGAGGTCAGAGTCAGTGAACCAACACATAGACAGACACACAGCAGGGAGTCGAGAGAGAGAGAGATAGAGAGAGAGACGGATATGGGAATTTGAGAGAGAGAGAAAGAGAGAGAGAGAGAGAGAGATGGGAATTTTAGAGAGAAAGAGAGAGAGATGTGAGAATTGGAGGGTGAGAAAGGGGGTGAGAGATGGAGAGGGTGTAAATGGATTTTGGGGAGAGATATAGAACATGGATGTATGGATCTAAGGTCAAATGTAGGTTCGCTTTCTCTCTCATCTCTACCCGATCATCTCTCTCCCTCCCTCATCTCTACCGGATCATCTCTCTCTCATCTCTCTCCCTCCCTCATCTCTACCTGATTATCTTTCTCCCTCATCTCTACCTGATCATCTCTCTCCCTCCCTCATCTCTACTTGATCATCTCTCTCCCTCCCTCCCTCATCTCTACCTGATCATCTCTCTCCCTCCCTCATCTCTACCTGATCATATCTCTCTGATCAATTTACTTCAAGGGGCTTTATTGGCATGGGAAACATGTGTTAACATTGCCAAAGCAAGTGAGGTAGATAATATACAAAAGTGAAATAAACAATAAAAATGAACAGTAAACATTACACATACAGAAGTTTCAAAACAATAAAGACATTACAAATGTCATATCATATATATATATATATATATATATATATATATATATATATATATATATATATATATAGATATAGATATATATATATATATATATATATATATATATACTGTATATACAGTGTTGTAACAATGTACAAATAGTTAAAGTACACAGGGAAAATAAATAAACATAAATATGGATTGTATTTACAATGGTGTTTGTTCTTCACTGGTTGACCTTTTCTTGTGGCAACATGTCACACATCTTGCTGCTGTGATGGAACACTGTGGTATTTCACCCAGTAGATATGGGAGTTTATCAAAATTGGGTTTGTTTTCTAATTCTTTGTGGATCTGTGTAATCTGAGGGAAATATGTGTCTCTAACATGGTCATACATTTGGCAGGAGGTTAGGAAGTGCAGCTCAGTTTCCACCTCATTTTGTGGGCAGTGAGCACATAGCCTGTCTTCTCTTGAGAGCCATGTCTGCATACGGCGGTCTTTCTCAATAGCAAGGCTATGCTCACTGAGTCTGTACATAGTCAAAGCTTTCCTTCATTTTGGGTTAGTCACAGTGTACTCTCTGTTTAGGGCCAAATAGTATTCTAGTTTGCTCTGTTTTTTGTTAATTCTTTCCAATGTGTCAAGTTATTATCTTTTTGTTTTCTCATGATTTGATTGGGTCTAATTGTGTTGCTGTCCTGGGACTCTGTGGGGTGTGTTTGTGTTTGTGAACAGAGCCCCAGGACCAACTTGCTTAGGGGACTCTTCTCCAGGTTCATCTCTCTGTAGGTGATGGCTTTGTTATGGAAGGTTTGGGAATCGCTTCCTTTTAGGTGGTTGTAGAATTTAGCTGCTCTTTTCTGGATTTGATAATTAGTGGGTATCGGGCTTTTTTTGCTCTGCATGCATTATTTGGTGTTCTATGTTGAACACACTATATTTTAGCAGAATTCTGCATGCACAGTCTCAATTTGGCTTGTCCCATGTTGTGAATTCTTGTTTGGTGAACAGACCTCACAACCATAAAGGTTAGTGGGTTCTATAACTGATTCAAGTATTTTTAGCCAGATCCTAATTGGTCTCTATGTCTCTCTCCCTCTGTGTCTCTCTCTCTCTCTCTGTCTCTCTCTCTCTGTGTCTATCTTTGTGTCTCTCGCTCTCTCGGTGTCTCTCTCTCTCGGTGTCTCTCTCCCTCTGTGTGTCTCTCTCCCTCTGTGTGTCTCTCTCCCTCTGTGTGTCTCTCTCCCTCTGTGTGTCTCTCTCCCTCTGTGTGTCTCTCTCTCTCGGTGTCTCTCTCTCTCTCTCGGTGTCTCTCTCTCTCGGTGTCTCTCTCTCTCGGTGTCTCTCTCCCTCTGTGTCTCTCTCTCTCTGTGTCTCTCTCCCTCTGTGTCTCTCTCCCTCTGTGTCTATCTCTGTGTCTCTCTCCCTCTGTGTCTCTCTCTCTCTCTCTGTGTCTCTCCCTCTGTGTGTCTCTCTCCCTCTGTGTGTCTCTCTCCCTCTGTGTGTCTCTCTCCCTCTGTGTGTCTCTCTCTCTCTCTCTGTGTCTCTCTCCCTCTGTGTATCTCTCTCCCTCTGTGTGTCTCTCTCCCTCTGTCTCTCTCTCCCTCTGTGTGTCTCTCACCCTCTGTGTGTCTCTCTCCCTCTGTCTCTCTCTCTCTCTCTGTGTCTCTCTCCCTCTGTGTGTCTCTCTCCAAGGCTGTAGAGGTGATATGAGGAACTAGCTGGTTCTGAACAGCTGGACTGGGTTTCAGAACACCACTCCTCTTCTCTTGTATCTCCTCACAGCTCCTTGTCAAATCAGATCACATTCACACTGATACTCCATGCCCAGTTGCCCAAGTGGTTCCAGGTGTGTGTGTGTGTGTGTGTGTGTGTGTGTGTGTGTGTGTGTGTGACAGGCATCCCACAGTGAGAGGAAGAGAGGGGATGAAGGAGAATGTATTTTACCATGGACACTAATCCAGGGAGAAACTAATGAAAGACAACCTTTGGATGACACGTAACATTAGGCAGCATTACACACACACACACACACACACAAACACACAATTGGAGATGCCTCGACAGGCGCTCTGTTGCTAGGACACGATGTGGTACCATCTGGATATTATGTTTACAGGAGAGACACAGAGACTATGAGGTTTGGTCACAGCTGGGCCCGCTGTGTGTGTGTGTGTGTGTTTGTGTGTGTGTGTGTGTGTGTAATGCTGCCTAATGTTACGTGTCATCCAAAGGTTGTCTTTCATTAGTTTCTCCCTGGATGCCTGGCATGTTAGATTAGTGTCCATGGTAAAATACATTCTCTCTTCCTCTCACTCTGTGGTGTGCGTTTGGTGTGTGTGTAGCGTGTGTGTGTGTAGTGTGTGTGTTGTAATGTGTATGGTGTGTGTAGTGTATCTGTGGTGTGTGTACGTAGTACGTAGTATGTGTGGTGTGTGTAGTGTGTGTGTGGGTGTGTAAGGCATGTGTGTGTAGCGTGTATGTGGTATGTGTGTGTGGTATGTGTGTGTGTGTGTGGGTATGGTGTGTGTAGTGTATCTGTGGTGTGTGTATGTACTATGCATGTGGTGTGTGTAGTGTGTGTATGGGTGTTTGTGTATGTGTGTGTATGGGTGTGTAGTGTGTGTGTGGTGTGTGTGTGTGTAGTGTGTGTGTGGTGTGTGTGTGTGGTGTGTGTGTATGGGTGTGTAGTGTGTGTGTGGTGTGTGTGTGTGTGTGGTGTGTGTGTGTAGTGTGTGTGTGTAGTGTGTGTGAGAGAGCATCATGTTATATTTACTCTATTCATCTCTTTATCTCGCTCTCTTTATCTCTCTCCCTCTTTCAGTCTCTCTTATCCTCTCATTGTTCATCCATCTCTCCTGTCTTCTCAGTCTCTGCAATTCTTTGTAGTGGTCATTCTTCCGACTCTTCGTCTCTCTTTCTTCCCTCCTCCTCCTCTTCATCAGTAGACTGTGCTCAGTAGAGGGTGAGAAAGGTAAACTTCCCCGCTGGCTGTGTGTGAACTCAGATCTCACCTCTCAGTCCCTCTCTGTGATGTGTGTTGGTGTGTAAACTCTCCTGACCCCACTGTCCCACTCCGCTCCTCCCCAAACACATGAGGTCACTCTCCAAAGACTTACAGGACCCTAATACAGCCTCCACCTATTCTACTCCCCCTCTCTGATGACTGACCCCCCCCCCCTCTCTGACGTCCCACACCTTCCCTCCTCTGACGCCCCACACCTTCCCTCCTCTGACGCCCCACACCTTCCCTCCAATGACGCCCCACACCTTCCTCTCTCCCCCTCCACTCTCTTCCTCTCTTCCTCTCTCCCCCTCCACTCTCTTCCTCTCTCCCCCTCCACTCTCTTCCTCTCTCCCCCTCCACTCTCTTCCTCTCTCCCCCTCCACACCTTCCTCTCTCCCCCTCCACTCTCTTCCTCTCTCCCCCTCCACTCTCTTCCTCTCTCCCCCTCCACTCTCTTCCTCTCTCCCCCTCCACTCTCTTCCTCTCTCCCCCTCCACTCTCTTCCTCTCTCCCCTTCCACTCTCCCCTTCCACTCTCTTCCTCTCTCCCCCTCCACTCTCTTCCTCTCTACCCCTCCACACCTTCCTCTCTCCCCCTCCACTCTCTTCCTCTCTCCCCTTCCACTCTCTTCCTCTCTCCCCTTCCACTCTCTTCCTCTCTCCCCCTCCACTCTCTTCCTCTCTCCCCCTCCACTCTCTTCCTCTCTCCCCCTCCACTCTCTTCCTCTCTCCCCCTCCACTCTCTTCCTCTCTCCCCCTCCACTCTCTTCCTCTCTCCCCCTCCACTCTCTTCCTCTCTCCCCCTCCACTCTCTTCCTCTCTCCCCTTCCACTCTCTTCCTCTCTCCCCTTCCACTCTCCCCCTCCACTCTCTTCCTCTCTCCCCCTCCACTCTCTTCCTCTCTCCCCCTCCACTCTTCCTCTCTTCCCCTCCACTCTCTTCCTCTCTTCCCCTCCACTCTCTTCCTCATCTCTCACACCTTCCTCAATCCTCTCACCTCACTAATCTCCAGTCATCAACCCTTCGCTCAAACAGACTTCTCCCTTTCTGTCCCTCCTCTCTCAACACCTTCCCTCTATTCTGATTCTCTACAGCCCAACATACCCTATTGTACTACTGTAATTAACTCTCTTCTTTCTCAAGCCCAGACTCACCAGGGTCCTCGTGGAGTAACTCTCCTCTTTCTCAAGCCCAGACTCACCAGGGTCCTCGTGGAGTAACTCTCCTCTTTCTCAAGCCCAGACTCACCAGGGTCCTCGTGGAGTAACTCCCCCTTTCACTCTCACCCCTCCCGCCAACCTCCTCCATTCGCTCACCAACTCCCACAACCTCTCACTTCCTCTCTCCCCTCCATCACAACCTCTCCCTCCATCACAACGTCTCCCTTCCTCTCTCCCCCTCCATCACAACCTCTCCCTCCATCACAACCTCTCCCTCCATCACAACCTCTCCCTTCCTCTCTGCCCCTCCATCACAACCTCTCCCTCCATCACAACCTCTCTCTTCCTCTCTGCCCCTCCATCACAACCTCTCTTCCTCTCTGCCCCTTCATCACAACCTCTCTCTTCCTCTCTGCCCCTCCATCACAACCTCTCTTCCTCTCTGCCCCTCCATCACAACCTCTCTCTTCCTCTCTGCCCCTCCATCACAACCTCTCTTCCTCTCTGCCCCTCCATCACAACCTCTCTCTTCCTCTCTGCCCCTCCATCACAACCGCTCCCTCCATCACAACCTCTCCCTTCCTCCATCACAACCTCTCCCTTCCTCTCTCTCCATCCATCACAACCTCTCCCTTCCTCTCTCCCCTCCATCACAACCTCTCCCCCCATCACAACCTCTCCTTTCCTCTCTCTCCCTCCATCAGAACCTCTCTCTCCCTCCATCACAACCTCTCCCTTCCTCTCTCTCCCTCCATCACAACCTCCCCCTTCCTCTCTCTCCCTCCATCACAACCTCTCCCTTCCTCTCTCTCCCTCCATCACAACCTCCCCCTCCATCACAACCTCTCCCTTCCTCTCTCTCCCTCCATCTCACCTCCTGTCTTCTCTCCTCATCCTTCATCTCTATAGACTCCCTTGCTAGACCTCTACTCTCAACTCCAGACATTCCTCCTCATCCTTTCCTCCTCTTCTTACAGGGAGGGCAGATGGCCAAGTCAGACGGTGTCACCCCCGACAACCTCTAAATATTTGATCTCCATTTTAAACTCTGTCTGTTCCCCTTTTAACCCCTCACAGACTGACACACACCTTGAATAAGTAATTTGTGAGAGAAAGCGACAGAGACAGAGACAGAGACAGAGACAGACAGACAAAAGCGATGTACAACAGGAAAGAGGAGACATATTGTTAAACTGTTAGACGGGTCATTCTGGAGGCAACTTACAGTCGACTGTGGAACCACAAGTTGCTCATTGTAGTTGGTAATATATCATAACCACTCTGACCTTGGGCACAGAGTTCACACTTCCTGTCTGTTACACACACACACACACTGGCACGAATGCCTGTACGCACGCACGCACACACACACACACACACACACACACACGCACGCACGCACACAACCACGCACACACCGGCACGAATGCCTGTACGCACGCACACACACACACACACACACACACCATCTCTGTGCTTGCAGGTATGCGCCACAGGAGTATGAACCCGACTAACATGTAAACTCTGCTTACCCCCTGACACAGACGTCTCTTGGATGTCTGATACTCACACTCAGAGACACAAACTGTCCCTCTCTCAGAGACACAAGCTGTCCCTCTCTCAGAGACACAAGCTGTCCCTCTCTCAGAGACACAAGCTGTCCCTCTCTCAGAGACACAAGCTGTCACTCTCTCAGAGACACAAGCTGTCACTCTCTCAGAGACACAAGCTGTCACTCACAGAGACACAAGCTGTCACTCACAGAGACACAAGCTGTCCCTCTCTCAGAGACACAAGCTGTCACTCTCACAGACACAAGCTGTCACTCTCACAGACACAAGCTGTCACTCTCACAGACACAAGCTGTCACTCACAGACACAAGCAGTCACTCACAGACACAAGCTGTCACTCTCTCAGAGACACAAGCTGTCACTCTCTCAGAGACACAAGCTGTCACTCTCTCAGAGACACAAGCTGTCACTCTCTCAGAGACACAAGCTGTCCCTCTCACAGAGACACAAGCTGTCCCTCTCACAGAGACACAAGCTGTCCCTCTCTCAGAGACACAAGCTGTCCCTCTCTGAGACACAAGCTGTCCCTCTCTGAGACACAAGCTGTCCCTCTCTGAGACACAAGCTGTCCCTCTCTGAGACACAAGCTGTCCCTCTCTCAGAGACACAAGCTGTCCCTCTCTCAGAGACACAAGCTGTCCCTCTCTCAGAGACACAAGCTGTCCCTCTCTCAGAGACACAAGCTGTCCCTCTCTGAGACACAAGCTGTCCCTCTCTGAGACACAAGCTGTCCCTCTCTCAGAAGACACAAGCTGTCCCTCTCTCAGAAGACACAAGCTGTCACTCTCTGAGACACAAGCTGTCCCTCTCTCAGAGACACAAGCTGTCCCTCTCTCAGAAGACACAAGCTGCCACTCTCTCAGAAGACACAGGCTGTTACACTCTCAGAAGACACAAGCTGTCCCTCTCTCAGAGACACAAGCTGTCACTCTCTCAGAAGACACAAGCTGTCCCTCTCTCAGAGACACAAGCTGTCCCTCTCTCAGAGACACAAGCTGTCCCTCTCTCAGAGACACAAGCTGTCCCTCTCTGAGACACAAGCTGTCCCTCTCTGAGACACAAGCTGTCCCTCTCTCAGAAGACACAAGATGTCCCTCTCTCAGAAGACACAAGCTGTCACTCTCTGAGACACAAGCTGTCCCTCTCTCAGAGACACAAGCTGTCCCTCTCTCAGAGACACAAGCTGTCACTCTCTCAGAAGACACAGGCTGTTACACTCTCAGAAGACACAAGCTGTCCCTCTCTCAGAGACACAAGCTGTCACTCTCTCAGAAGACACAAGCTGTCCCTCTCTCAGAGACACAAGCTCTCACACAGACTGAAATCTGTTATAATAAGAGGAATGTCCTCAGACAACTCATACAACTTGAAAAAAAAAAACACATCCTTGACTATGTCCAGACTCAGTGAGCGTAGCCTTGCTATTGAGAGAGGAGGCCATAGCCGGTCATGTTTGGAGAGCCAGGTCTGCCTGTGTGCCCACTGCCACACAGTGAGATGGGAACCGAGCTACGCTCTAAGACTTTCTGTCATTTCAACAGGGAAACACTGTAGGACGCACAGTACAATACCACACATGGGTTTTACAGCATTCATGCTGTAGATTGCACTGCATCATGGGTAAAATGCTGAAAAACACTGGTATTAACTCATTTGGATGCCTCCGGTAAAAAATGCCTCTAACATGCTGTATTTCTTTACAGTAATAGCGTATGCCTACTGTAGACTCAAATGATCCGTTTCAGGAGCCAGCCTCATGTTTTCAGGTGAGACTCGTGAAGCTCAGACTATTTGAGTAAATATCATGTTGAAGCAGCTGAGAAGTGTAAAACTATTTCAGCAGCTGCTGGGTAGGTACGCTAACCTGTTCATGTTTCCACCACAAGGAACGGCCTCTGTTTGTCTTGTTTCTATCAGTTGAAAAGATGACCCGTATTTTTCAGATTGACTGGCCACATTTAGCTGTCTTGTATTTGTTCAATGACTCGGTTGATGACATAAAGTAAAGTGTATTCAGAAAGTATTCAGACACCTTTCCCTTTCCCACATTCTGTTACGGAACAGCCTTATTCTAAATGGATTACAGACAACGTCTTCATCAATCCACACACCCCATAATGACAAAGCATTATGTGACGGAACAGCCTTATTCTAAATGGATTACAGACAACGTCTTCATCAATCCACACACAACACCCCATAATGACAAAGCATTATGTGATGGAACAGCCTTATTCTAAATGGATTACAGACAACGTCTTCATCAATCCACACACCCCATAATGACAAAGCATTATGTGACGGAACAGCCTTATTCTAAATGGATTACAGACAACGTCTTCATCAATCCACACACAACACCCCATAATGACAAAGCATTATGTGACGGAACAGCCTTATTCTAAATGGATTACAGACAACGTCTTCATCAATCCACACACAACACCCCATAATGACAAAGCCAAAAACGTTTTATTTTTATTTTGTACATGTTTGCAAATCTATTAAATAAAATTTAACCGGAAAACCTTATTTACATAAGTATTCAGACCTTCTGCTATGAGACTCGAAATTGAGCTCAGGTGCATCCTGTTTCCATTGATCATCCATGAGATGTTTCTACAACTTTAATAAATTCAATTGATTGGACATGATTTGGAAAGGCACACACCTGTCTATATAAGGTCTCACAGTTGACAGTGCATGTCAGAGCAAAAACCAAGCCATGAGGTGGAAGGAATTGTCCGTAGAGCTCCGAGACAGGATTGTGTCGAGGCACAGATCTGGGGAAGGGAACCAACACATTTCTGCAGCATTAAAAGGTCCCCAAGAACACAGTGGCTCCATCATTCTTAAATGGAAGAAGTTTGGAACCACCAAGACTCTTCCTAGAGCTGGCCACCCGGCCAAACTGTGCAATTGGCGGGGGAAGAGCATTGGTCAGGGAGGTGACCAAGAACCCGATGGGCACTCTGAATGAGCTCCAGAGTTCCTCTGTGAACATGGGAGAACCTTCCAGAAGGACAACCATCTCTGCAGCACTCCACCAATCAGGCCTTTATGGTAGAGTGGCCAGACGGAAGCCACTCCTCAGTAAAAGGCACATGACAGCCCGCTTGGAGTTTGCCAAAAGGCACATAAAGACTCTCAGACCATCAGAAACAAGATTCTATGTTCTGATGAAACCAAGATTGAACTCTTTTGCCTGAATGCCAAGCATCACATCTGGAGGAGTCTGGCACCATCCCTACGGTGAAGCATGGTGGTGGCAGCATCATGCTGTGGGGATGTTTTTCCGCAGCAGGGACTGGGAGACTAGTCAGGATCGAGGGAAAGATGAACAGAGCAAAATACAGAGAGATCCTTGATGAAAACCTGCTCCAGAACGCTCAGGACCTCAGACTGGGGTGAAGATTCACCTTCCAACAGGACACTGACCCTAAGCACAAAGCCAAAACAACGCAGGAGTGGCTTCGGGAGAAGTCTCTGAATGTCCTTGAGTGGCCCAGCCTGAGCCAGAGCCAGAGCCAGAACTTAAACCTGATCAAACCTCTCTGGAGAGACCTGAAAATAGCTGTGCAGCGACTCTCCCCATCCAACCTGACAGAGCTTGAGATGATCTGCAGAGAAGAATGAGAGAATCTCCCCAAATACAGGTGTGCCAAGCTTGTAGCGTCATACCCAAGAAGACTCAAGACTGTAATCGCTGCCAAAGGTGCCTCAACAAAGTACTGAGTAAACTGTCTGAATACTTATGTACATGTAATATTTCAGTTTGTATGTTTAAGAAACGTAGAAGTTTGTTTGCTTTGCCATTATGGGTTATTGAGTGTACATTGATGAGGGGGAAAACTATTTAATCAATTTTAGAGTAAGGCTGTAATGTAACAAAATGTGGAAAAAGTCAAGGGGTCTGAATACTTTCCAAATGCACTGTATATATGCAGTTGGTTCAAATCAACCCAAACTGCATGACAAGGTGACCCAGAAGAAGCCAGCTGTTTGTCCCCTACCTTGCCCCTTTCTTCCAGGAGCTCACTGAGTTTCAATGAAGACCTCTAGTCAGGTCAGTACACACACACACACGCCACCAGCTCGACATGTGTCTCGTCCCATGTCTTTTTACCCACAGAGTAACAACCCTGACGCTCTCTGTCTCTCATCACATTCCTTCTTTTCTATGCTTGTCCTGGGGTTGAGAAGAGCTGACCAATCAGACTGGAGGTTTGTTTACGGAGCCCCGTGAGGAACATCTGATGCTGCGCTGACTTCTCTCTCCTGGATGCTCTCCGGCCCAAACTGTCCCGTATGTTCCCCCACCTCTGAACCCCTGATCACAGATGGGGCTGCATCACAGCCCGGTACGGTAACTCCAGGCAACTCCGGCGCCGCGCACCGCTAGGTGCTTCAGAGGGCGATACGCGCAGCCGAATGCACCACTGGCTGCACACTGCCTGCCCTCCAGGACACCGACTGTACAACACCAGGTGTCGAAGGAAAGCAAAGAAGATCGTCAGTCATTTTTCTTTACAATACTGTTCTCCTTACTGTAAAACAGTACAGCAAGGATGCTGTGATATGTGTTTACAGTAAGGAAAATACATATGTAAAACATATTACAGGATCTCTGCTGTAAAGGAAAATGACAGTCTTAAGCTGGCCACTGTGGGGCCAGTATACACTTCCTAACCTCCTGCCAAATGAATGGCCACTGTGGGGCCAGTATACACTTCCTAACCTCCTGCCAAATGAATGGCCACTGTGGGGCCAGTATACACTTCCTAACCTCCTGCCAAATGAATGGCCACTGTGGGGCCAGTATACACTTCCTAACCTCCTGCCAAATGAATGACCACAGAGTCATGTTTCCCACAGAACACACAGACCCACAAAGACTGAAAACAAATCAAGCATTGATAAACTCCCATATTTGTTAGGAGAAATACCGCAGTGTGCAATTACAGCAGCGAGATTTGTGGCCCGTTGCCATGAGAAAAGGGAAACCAGTGGAGCACAAACAACATGGTAAATACAACCCATATTTATCTGTTTATTTATCTCCCCTTTCGTACTTCAGCTACTTGCACATTGTTACAACCACAATTATATAACGTTTGAAAGGTCTATGTCTATTCTTTTAAAAGGTTTGTGTAACTGCTACAGTAGAGTGTAATGTTTACTGATGGTTTATTGTCTATTCTTTTAAAAGCCTTGTGTAACTGCTACAGTAGAGTGTGATGTTTACTGATGGTTTATTGTCTATTCTTTTAAAAGGTTTGTGTAACTGCTACAGTAGAGTGTAATGTTTACTGATGGTTTATTGTCTATTCTTTTAAAAGGTTTGTGTAACTGCTACAGTAGAGTGTAATGTTTACTGATGGTTTATTGTCTATTCCATTTGCTTTGGCAAAGGAAACACATGTTTCCCGTGCTAATAAAGACCATTAAATATGAGAGAGAGAAAAATGGGGAGAAAATGAAAGAATGTCATTACTCCTCAGAGACAGGACAGGACAGGACAGACCGGACCAGACCAGACCGGACAGGACAGACCAGACAGGACAGACCAGACCAGACAGGACCAGACCAGACCAGACCGGACAGACAGTTCTCCATTCAGACATTGTATCATTGATCTTCTAACAGAGCTGAATGATAAAATCAACCTAGTGCTACAGTCTCCCTGCTTTAACTACTGATTTAAATACATTCACACCCGTTTCCTTTAGTTCCACAAGGCATTAGGGGACCTCATCACCAGCTGTGTTCTCTCTGTGTGTGCATCCATGCGTGTGTGACTCACAGTGTCTGTATACTGTGTGGGGGTGTGAAGGTGTGTGAGCATCTGTGTGTGTGAGAGAGTGTGTGTGTGTGTGTGTGTGTGTGTGTGTGTGTGTGTGTGTGTGTGTGTGTGTGTGTGTGTGTGTGTGTGTGTGTGTGAGAGAGAGTGGGAAATCAACAATAATTTCAATAGCAGTTCAAGAGCTTCTGACAGCTTCTAATACTGTTGTGGTCATTGAATAACTCCCTCCCTCCCTCCCTCCCTGGCCTCCCTCCCGCTCCTCCTCCCTGCCCTCCCTCCCTCTCCTCCTCCCTACCCTACCTCCCTACCTCCCTCTCCCCCTCCCCTCCCTGCTCTCCCTCTCCTCCTCCCTGTCCTCCCTCCCTCTCCTCCTCCCGGTCCTTCCTCCCTCTCCTCCTCCCGGTCCTTCCTCCCTCTCCTCCCTCCCTCTCCTCCTCCCTGTCCTCCCTCTCCACCTCCCTGCCCTCCCTCCCTCTCCTCCTCCCTGCTCTCCCTCTCCTCCTCCCTGTCCTTCCTCCCTCTCCTCCTCCCTGTCCTCCCTCCCTCTCCTCCTCCCTGTCCTCCCTTCCTCTCCTCCTCCCTGTCCTCCCTCTCCACCTCCCTGCCCTCCCTCCCTCTCCCCCCTCCCTGTCCTCCCTTATGGCTTGGGGGTAGAAGCTGTTAAGAAGCCTTTTGGACCTAGACTTGGCGCTCCGGTACCTCTTGTCGTGCGGTAGCAGAGAGAACAGTCTATGACTGGGGTGGCTGGAGTCTACAGAGTTTCAGTCAGAGTGAATTCACATGGACAGACTGGAACCTAACTAGAACACGTTCAAAGGAACAGAACACACACCACACACAGGCGGTGGCTCAAATGGTTCCCTACACCCTTTAGAGTGTATTTCTTTTGACCAGGGCCCATAGCAGTAAACTGGAAAGGGGACAGGGTGTCATTTGGGACATTGTTGTTACACATTCAAAGGAGCCCGCAGGCACATCCACAAATATATACACACATACATACAGTACATACTGACCATCCACAAATATATACACACATACATACAGTACATACTGCACATCCACACATATATACACACAGTAAATACTGCACATCCACAAATATATACACACATATATACAGTACATACTGCACATCCACAAATATATACACACATACATACAGTACATACTGCACATCCACAAATATATACACACATATATACAGTACATACTGCACATCCACAAATATATACACACATACATACAGTACATACTGCACATCCACACATATATACACACAGTAAATACTGCACATCCACAAATATATACACACATACAGTACATACTGCACATCCACAAATATATACACACATACATACAGTACATACTGCACATCCACAAATATATACACACATACATACAGTACATACTGCACATCCACAAATATATACACACATATATACAGTACATACTGCACATCCACAAATATATACACACACACACATACAGTACATACTGCACATCCACAAATATATACACACATACAGTACATCCACAAATATATACACACATACATACAGTACATACTGCACATCCACAAATATATACACACATATATACAGTACATACTGCACATCCACAAATATATACACACATACAGTACATCCACAAATATATACACACATACATACAGTACATACTGCACATCCACAAATATATACACACACACACATACAGTACATACTGCACATCCACAAATATATACACACATACAGTACATACTGCACATCCACAAATATATACACACACACATACAGTACATACTGCACATCCACAAATATATACACACACACATACAGTACATACTGCACATCCACAAATATATACACACATACATACAGTACATACCGCACATCCACAAATATATACACACATACAGTACATACTGCACATCCACAAATATATACACACATACAGTACATACTGCACATCCACACATATATACACACATACATACAGTACATACTGCACATCCACAAATATATACACACATACAGTACATACTGCACATCCACAAATATATACACACATACATACAGTACATACTGCACATCCACAAATATATACACACATACAGTACATACTGCACATCCACAAATATATACACACATACACACAGTACATACTACACATCCACAAATATATACACACATACATACAGTACATACTACACATCCACAAATATATACACACATACATACAGTACATACTGCACATCCACAAATATATACACACATACATACAGTACATACTGCACATCCACAAATATATACACACATACATACAGTACATACTGCACATCCACAAATATATACACACATACAGTACATACTGCACATCCACAAATATATACACACATACACACAGTACATACTACACATCCACAAATATATACACACATACATACAGTACATACTGCACATCCACAAATATATACACACATATATACAGTACATCCACAAATATATACACACATATATACAGTACATACTGCACATCCACAAATATATACACACATATATACAGTACATACTGCACATCCACAAATATATACACACATACATACAGTACATACTGCACATCCACAAATATATACACACATACAGTACATACTGCACATCCACAAATATATACACACATATATACAGTACATCCACAAATATATACACACATATATACAGTACATACTGACCATCCACAAATATATACACACATCCATACAGTACATACTGCACATCCACAAATATATACACACATACACACAGTACATACTACACATCCACAAATATATACACACATACATACAGTACATACTACACATCCACAAATATATACACACATACATACAGTACATACTGCACATCCACAAATATATACACACATACATACAGTACATACTGCACATCCACAAATATATACACACATATATACAGTACATCCACAAATATATACACACATACAGTACATACTGCACATCCACAAATATATACACACATCCATACAGTACATACTGCACATCCACAAATATATACACACATACACACAGTACATACTACACATCCACAAATATATACACACATACATACAGTACATACTACACATCCACAAATATATACACACATACATACAGTACATACTGCACATCCACAAATATATACACACATATATACAGTACATCCACAAATATATACACACATACAGTACATACTGCACATCCACAAATATATACACACACACACATACAGTACATACTGCACATCCACAAATATATACACACATATATACAGTACATCCACAAATATATACACACATACAGTACATACTGCACATCCACAAATATATACACACACACACATACAGTACATACTGCACATCCACAAATATATACACACATACAGTACATACTGCACATCCACAAATATATACACACATACATACAGTACATCCACAAATATATACACACATACAGTACATACTGCACATCCACAAATATATACACACACACACATACAGTACATACTGCACATCCACACATATATACACACATACATACAGTACATACTGCACATCCACAAATATATACACATACATACAGTACATACTGCACATCCACAAATATATACACACATACAGTACATACTGCACATCCACAAATATATACACACATACATACAGTACATCCACAAATATATACACACATACAGTACATACTGCACATCCACAAATATATACACACACACACATACAGTACATACTGCACATCCACACATATATACACACATACATACAGTACATACTGCACATCCACAAATATATACACACAGTAAATACTGCACATCCACACATATATACACACATACATACAGTACATACTGACCATCCACAAATATAAACACACAGTACATACTGCACATCCACACATATATACACACATACATACAGTACATACTGACCATCCACAAATATAAACACACAGTACATACTGCACATCCACACATATATACACACATACATACAGTACATACTGACCATCCACAAATATAAACACACAGTACATACTGCACATCCACACATATATACACACATACATACAGTACATACTGCACATCCACAAATATATACATACATACAGTACATACTGCACATCCACAAATATATACACACATACATACAGTACATACTACACATCCACAAATATATACACACATACAGTACATACTGCACATCCACAAATATATACACACATACAGTACATACTGCACATCCACAAATATATACACACAGTACATACTGCACATCCACAAATATATACACACAGTACATACTGCACATCCACAAATATATACACACATACATACAGTACATACTGCACATCCACAAATATATACACACATACATACAGTACATACTGCACATCCACAAATATATACACACATACATACAGTACATACTGCACATCCACAAATATATACACACATATATACAGTACATACTGCACATCCACAAATATATACACACATACAGTACATACTGCACATCCACAAATATATACACACATATATACAGTACATACTGCACATCCACAAATATATACACACATACAGTACATACTGCACATCCACAAATATATACACACATACATACAGTACATACTGCACATCCACAAATATATACACACATACAGTACATACACAGTGTAAATGCACATGTTCAGAAGACCACACACACACACACACACACACACACACACACACACACACACACACACACACACACACACACACACACACAAGAACCTTGGAAAGGGTGTGACCCCCAGTGCAGATGGTTTAGGAGATGTGTTATCACGGTAACAACAAGTCAATGAGCCTGACAGCTTACATTGTCAGTTTGTCTTCCTGTGGTCTCTCTCTTTTCTCTCTCCCTCCCTCTCCTGTGCAGTCTCTGGTGTGGGTGTGTCTCATCCCTCTTTTCCCCTCCCTCTGTCTTCCCCAGAGGGGAGAGAGGAGAACGGGAAAGAGAAGGAGGGGGTGGGGTAAATGGAGAATCCACAAGAGAGATGAGAGATGAGAGATGAGAAAAAGAAAAAGAGAGAGCGAGAGAAAGAGAGAGAAAGCGAGAGATAGAGAGCGAGAGAGAAACAGAGAGAGCGAGAGAGAAAGAGGGAGACAGAGAGAGAGAGAGCGAGACAGAGCGAATGAGACAGAGAGAGAGAGAGCGAGACAGAGAAAGAGAGAGAGCACGAGACAGAGAGAGAGAGCGAAACAGAGACAGAGAAAGAGAGAGAGAGAGAGCGAGATAGAGAAAGAGAGAGAGAGAGAAACAGAGATAGAGAGAGGGCGAGAGCAAGCTGAGTCTGTCTGGAATCTCTTTGCTGTCTTTTTCTCTAATATTTGTCTGGTATTGTCTGGTTGATATTGTGTTTGCTGAAGGATATGAGAAGTTGGCTTTGGGATGTCTGT
The DNA here is from genome assembly GCF_013265735.2 of Oncorhynchus mykiss. NCBI lineage: Eukaryota > Metazoa > Chordata > Actinopteri > Salmoniformes > Salmonidae > Oncorhynchus > Oncorhynchus mykiss. The sequence goes on along the minus strand of NC_048577.1, from coordinate 7,801,162 downwards.
CCACACATTACACAAAACACGTCCTCTGATACATGGGGTCAGTCTGGGAGTGTGTGAGTGAAAAAAAGTGTGTGTGAGAGAGAGAGATAAATAGTGTTTGAGAGTGATAAACAGTGTGTGAGAGAGAGATAAATAGTGTGAGTGTTTAATCTCTCTCTCTCTCTCTTCTTGCCTTTCCCTTCCGGCCCAAACCAGCACACCAAACCCAGAAATATTTACACTAGAAAAGGAAATGTGTCCATTTTCCAACTGGACTCATCACTCTCAACCTCTTCGTCTCTCCCTTCATCTTCCAGCCAAATAACACTGAACCATTACATCTGAGGTGCTTTTCACTTGTTTTCCTCCGTTCTTCCCACCCTCAACTCCCCAGGCCAACACAGCTTCGCCTGCCTGCCTGTCTGTCTGTCTGTCTGTTTACTCTGGAAGGACATAATGGGAGGTTCCAGAAGTCTCCCCTGGATGACCCTTGAACCAGAGTGAGTAAAGGCTGTGTAATAACATGGACAGGGTTCAGATAGAAGGGAATGATCATGGCTATTCCCAATATAGTGCACTTCTTTTACCAGAGCCCCATGGGCCCTCCTCAAAACTAGTACACTATATAGGGAATAGGGTGCTATTTTTGCTGCAACCCACAGCTCTACTCACCCACACTAACAAAAACACAGAGATATTCAATACACTATTATCAACCAGGGGACTTCCTCATGTTGTCCAAATTCTCAATGTTCATTTGGCGTGTGTGTGTGCGTGTGCGTAGGTGTGTGCGCGTGCGATGGATGGTTGAACCCTGCCTGCTCTTCTAACCCAGTAGTTTGAGAACAGATCTCTCTGTCCAGCCCAGCAGAATCCCATTACAAAGCCCAGGACCATTCCACTAGTCAGCAGAACGTCACACCAGGCGTTCACATCCTAAATGTTACCCTATACCCTTCGTAGTGCACTGCTTTTGCTCAGGGCCCATGGGTACTATAGTGCACTATAAAGGGACTGGGGTGCCATTTGAGACGCAGAGAGACATTCAAAGAGCTAGATCATTATGTGTTTCACACTCCAACTCAGAAGAACACTGCGTGTGTCACTGTCAATGTGACAGTTGAGTGTTCTGTTGACATTTCCATGTTGGTCTCCCCCAGACTGTCAGGACAGTGCTTCAGAGAGCTAGATCATCACCCAGACTGTCAGGACAGTGTTTCAGAGAGCTAGATCATCACCCAGACTGTCAGGACAGTGTTTCAGAGAGCTAGATCATCACCCAGACTGTCAGGACAGTGTTTCAGAGAGCTGAAACTGTAGAGACAGAGACGTATGTGATGGTATCAGTGTAGCAGTATTGTGTGTAGTGATTTTGTCCCACCTACAATACCATGTCTCTGTGCTTCTAGACATGTCTGTAGCTGGACAGTGACGTGTCATAATGATCTAGTGTTCTCAATGACTCTGCATGTGTTCCAAATGGTACCCTATTCCCTATATAGTGCACTACTTTACAACAGGGCCTTATTTCCTATATAGTGTGTAATACAGCCCAGTACATCACAGGGGCCCAGGTCCCTGCCATCCAGGACCTCTATATCAGGCAGTGTGAAAGGAAGGCCCGGGAAATTGTTAAAAACTCCAGCCATCCAAGACATAGACTGTTCTCTCTGCTCCCACACGGCAAGCTGTACCGATGCACCAAGTCTGGAACCAACAGGACCCTGAACAGCTTCTACCTCCAAGCCATAAGACTGCTGAATATCTAACATCATGGCTACCAGACTATCTGAGTTGACTCTTGTATTTTACTTATTTGTATTCTTGTATTTAATTGTAATTGTATGCACACTCACAGGACTCTACACACTCACAGGACTCTACACACTCACAGGACTCTACACACTCACAGGACTCGACACACTCACAGGACTCGACACACTCACAGGACTCGACACACTCACAGGACTCGACACACTCACAGGACTCGACACACTCACAGGACTCGACACACTCACAGGACTCGACACACTCACAGGACTCGACACACTCACAGGACTCGACACACTCACAGGACTCGACACACTCACAGGACTCGACACACTCACAGGACTCTACACACTCACAGGACTCTACACACTCACAGGACTCTACACACTCACATGACTCTACACACTCACAGGACTCTACACACTCACAGGACTCTACACACTGGCCCTGTATATAGTATTCTTACTTACTTGATCGTGCTCTTAGTTATTTTTATATCTGTGGGCTTTTGTTCTACCTTGTATTTCTCAGTATTACATTGTTATTGATTACTGCATAGTTGGCGTTAGAGCTGAGCATTAAAAGGTATTTCACTGTACTTGTGACGTTAAAAGTGAAACTAATAATACTGTATGAGAGGGGAGTGGATAGTGAGTCTCTTCTGAAGACAACAGCCGAGTCTGTTCTCTCTTCCTTAAAGAACTGCCCGGCCTAACGAACCTCCTCTTCTTAATGAGCATCTCTGGGTAATGACTGTTTTGATGTTGCCTCTCCTCCCCCCCACACACACACACCTCATTACCACAAACAAACTCCCACCGACACACACAAGGCCCATTACCTACTCAATCACAGTAAATTATACGGGTAAACAGTATCTTCACGCTCCGGTGCCTCCCTAAACGCTAATTAAGACAGCTGTCATGACCGGCTGGAGCTCCTGTTCATCACCACTTCAACCGTTGAACAGCACCGGGAGAGACGTGCCGTTACCGTTCGACAGGAGAACGCCACAGTAGCTACCGTACCGTTAGCATAATGTGAGGAGAGTTAACAGATACAATGCTGTTTGTGGACTTGTTTTCCTATCTTGTCAGGACCAGAATTTAATTTTTACATTTTTTATTTCAACTATATTTAACTAGGTAGAGTTGAGAACGACCTGGCCAAGATAAGGCCAAGCAGTGCGACACAAACAACAACACAGAGTTACACATGGGGAAAAATAAATGTAGAGTCAATAACACAATAGAAAATTCAATATACAGTGTGTGCAAATGTAGTAAGATTAGGGAGGTAAGGCAATAAATAGGCCATGGTGGCAAAATAATTACAATATAGCATTAACACTGGAGTGATAGATGTGCAGATGATGATGTGCAAGTAGAGATACTGAGGTGCAAAAGAGCAAAAATAAATGACAATATGGGGATGAGGTAGTTGGATGGGCTATTTACAGATGGGCTATGTACAGGTGCAGTGATCAGTAAGCTGCTCTGATAGCTGATGCTTAAAGTTCGTGAGGGAGATATAAGTCTCCAGCTTCAGTGATGTTTGCATTTCGTTCCAGTCATTGGCAGCAGAGAACTGGAAGGAAAGGCGGCCAAAGGAGGAGTTGGCTTTGGGGATGACCAGTGAAATATACCTGCTGGAGGGCGTGCTATGGGTGGGTGTTGCTATGGTGACCAGTGAGCTGAGATACGGTAGGGCTTCACCAAGCAAATACTTATAGATGACCTGGAGCCAGTGGATTTGGCGACAAATATGAAGCGAGGGCCAGCCAACGAGAGCATACAGGTCACAATGGTGGGTAGTGTATGGGGCTTTGGTGACAAAACGATGGCACTGTGATAGACTACTTCCAATTTGCTAAGTAGAGTGTTGTAGGCTATTTGTAAATAACATCGCCGAAGTCAAGGATCGGTAGGATAGTCAGTTTTACGAGGGTATGTTTAGCAGCATGAGTGAAGAAGGCTTTTTTTGTGAAATAGCAAGCCGATTCCATTACGGACGCAGGCAATGAGGCAGTGATCGAGTTACCAGAATGTCCTGACAAGTCACCAAAATGTCCTAACAAGACACCAAAATGTCCTGACAAGACACCAGAATGTCCTAACAAGACACCAGAATGTCCTGACAAGACACCAGAATGTCCTGACAAGACACCAGAATGTCCTAACAAGACACCAGAATGTCCTGACAAGTCACCAAAATGTCCTAACAAGACACCAAAATGTCCTGACAAGACACCAGAATGTCCTAACAAGACACCAGAATGTCCTGACAAGACACCAGAATGTCCTGACAAGACACCAGAATGTCCTGACAAGACACCAGAATGTCCTAACAAGACACCAGAATGTCCTGACAAGTCACCAAAATGTCCTAACAAGACACCAAAATGTCCTGACAAGACACCAGAATGTCCTAACAAGACACCAGAATGTCCTGACAAGACACCAGAATGTCCTGACAAGACACCAGAATGTCCTAACAAGACACCAGAATGTCCTGACAGGTCACCAGAATGTCCTGACAGGTCACCAGAATGTCCTGAGAAGACACCAGAATGTTCTGAGAAGACACCAGAATGTCCTGACAGGTCACCAGAATGTCCTGACAGGTCACCAGAATGTCCTGACAGGTCACCAGAATGTCCTGACAGGTCACCAGAATGTCCTGAGAAGACACCAGAATGTCCTGAGAAGACACCAGAATGTCCTGACAGGTCACCAGAATGTCCTGACAGGTCACCAGAATGTCCTGAGAAGACACCACAATGTCCTGAGAAGACACCAGAATGTCCTGACAGGTCACCAGAATGTCCTGAGAAGACACCAGAATGTCCTGAGAAGACACCAGAATGTCCTGACAGGTCACCAGAATGTCCTGACAGGTCACCAGAATGTCCTGAGAAGACACCAGAATGTCTTGACAGGTCACCAGAATGTCCTGACAGGTCACCAGAATGTCCTGAGAAGACACCAGAATGTCCTGACAGGTCACCAGAATGTCCTGAGAAGACACCAGAATGTCCTGAGAAGACACCAGAATGTCCTGAGAAGATAGGAAAGTCGGGACATTTTGCATGTCCTGAAAAGTAAAAGGGTTAAGGTTTAGGGGTTTGTGGTTAGGGTTAAGGTTTAGGGGTTTGTGGTTAGGGTTAAGGTTTAGGGGTTTGAGGTTAGGGTTAAGGTTTAGGGGTTTGAGGTTAGGGTTAAGGTTTAGGGGTTTGTGGTTAGGGTTAAGGTTTAGGGGTTTGTGGTTAGGGTTAAGGTTTAGGGGTTTGTGGTTAGGGTTAAGGTTTAGGGGTTTGTGGTTAGGGTTAAGGTTTAGGGGTTTGAGGTTAGGGTTAAGGTTTAGGGGTTTGAGGTTAGGGTTAAGGTTTAGGGGTTTGTGGTTAGGGTTAAGGTTTAGGGGTTTGTGGTTAGGGTTAAGGTTTAGGGGTTTGTGGTTAGGGTTAAGGTTTAGGGGTTTGAGGTTAGGGTTAAGGTTTAGGGGTTTGAGGTTAGGGTTAAGGTTTAGGGGTTTGTGGTTAGGGTTAAGGTTTAGGGGTTTGTGGTTAGGGTTAAGGTTTAGGGGTTTGTGGTTAGGGTTAAGGTTTAGGGGTTTGTGGTTAGGGTTAAGGTTTAGGGGTTTGAGGTTAGGGTTAAGGTTTAGGGGTTTGAGGTTAGGGTTAAGGTTTAGGGGTTTGTGGTTAGGGTTAAGGTTTAGGGGTTTGTGGTTAGGGTTAAGGTTTAGGGGTTTGTGGTTAGGGTTAAGGTTTAGGGGTTTGTGGTTAGGGTTAAGGTTTAGGGGTTTGAGGTTAGGGTTAAGGTTTAGGGGTTTGAGGTTAGGGTTAAGGTTTAGGGGTTTGTGGTTAGGGTTAAGGTTTAGGGGTTTGTGGTTAGGGTTAAGGTTTAGGGGTTTGAGGTTAGGGTTAAGGTTTAGGGGTTTGTGGTTAGGGTTAAGGTTTAGGGGTTTGTGGTTAGGGTTAAGGTTTAGGGGTTTGTGGTTAGGGTTAAGGTTTAGGGGTTTGTGGTTAGGGTTAAGGTTTAGGGGTTTGTGGTTAGGGTTAAGGTTTAGGGGTTTGTGGTTAGGGTTAAGGTTTAGGGGTTTGTGGTTAGGGTTAAGGTTTAGGGGTTTGTGGTTAGGGTTAAGGTTTAGGGGTTTGTGGTTAGGGTTAAGGTTTAGGGGTTTGTGGTTAGGGTTAAGGTTTAGGGGTTTGTGGTTAGGGTTAAGGTTTAGGGGTTTGTGGTTAGGGTTAAGGTTTAGGGGTTTGTGGTTAGGGTTAAGGTTTAGGGGTTTGTGGTTAGGGTTAAGGTTTAGGGGTTTGTGGTTAGGGTTAAGGTTTAGGGGTTTGTGGTTAGGGTTAAGGTTTAGGGGTTTGTGGTTAGGTTTAAGGTTTAGGGGTTTAGCAAAATTGGAATATGAATGGGAATACATTTTTACTCCCCCACCAAAATCGAAAAGTAACGAAAAACAAACTAATGTTTACTGAAACAACACAACATGAAAGTACGTTATTGAAAATCGTAGTTTTCCTCCGTACTATGGGGTTTCCCCAGTGCATGTTTTATAGAAGCTTCCACCCTACTCAGCAATAACACACTGGAGGGTGTGGGTGTGTGCATGTGTGAGTGAGAGTGATGGGGGAAGAGGGGGTCGGGTGAGACAGGAACAAGTGGACTAAGGGTTGGGTTCACGTCAAGGTCAAGGTACACACACACACACACACACACACACACACACACACACACACACACACACACACACACACACACACACACACACACACAGCTCCACCTGTGCCTCAGTAATCCCTGGTTAGCCCCAGGGGTGAGGGCCTATTCCGGGGAGAGGAAACCAGGGAGGGCCCTTCCCTCTGGGTATCCAACAGACAAAGACTGGCTCTGGGTGTGGAGCTACCACAACACAGACACTCACAAAAGACAGGATACACACAGAGAGAGAAAACAACAGGGAGAGGGGATGGAGAGAGAAAAAGGAGAGGCAGAGAGAACGATGGAGGGAGAAGGAAGGAGGAAGGGGGATGGAAGAAGGATATAAGTGAGGGAGATGCATGGAGGGAGTGAAGCAGAAAGATGGAGGGAGTGAAGCAGAAAGATGGCGGGAGTGAAGCAGAAAGATGGAGGGAGTGAATCAGGCAGAAAAGAAGAGGGGGGAAAAGAGGGAGAATTAGGAGGATACATACAGAGAACCCATGAAAGACACCACAGACAGCTCCCCCGTGTGTTAGCATGTTGTGTGAATTCCTCTCTTCCTCTTCCTCCGCTCTTCCCCCTCCTCCTCCCTGTGTGTTAGCATGTTGTGTGTATTCCTCTCCTCCTCCTCCTCCTCCTCCTCCCTGTGTGTTAGCATGTTGTGTGAATTCCTCTCTTCCTCTTCCTCCGCTCTTCCCCCTCCTCCTCCCTGTGTGTTAGCATGTTGTGTGTATTCCTCTCTTCCTCTTCCTCCCTGTGTGTTAGCATGTTGTGTGTATTCCTCTCTTCCTCTTCGTGTGTTAGCATGTTGTGTGTATTCCTCTCCTCCTCCTCTTCCTCCCTGTGTGTTAGCATGTTGTGTGTATTCCTCTCCCCCTCCTCCTCCCTGTGTGTTAGCATGTTGTGTGTATTCCTCTCTTCCTCTTTGTGTGTTAGCATGTTGTGTGTATTCCTCTCCTCCCCCTCCTCCTCCCTGTGTGTTAGCATGTTGTGTGTATTCCTCTCCTCCTCCTCCTCCCTGTGTGTTAGCATGTTGTGTGTATTCCTCTCCTCCTCCTCCTCCCTGTGTGTTAGCATGTTGTGTGTATTCCTCTCTTCCTCCTCCTCCCTGTGTGTTAGCATGTTGTGTGTATTCCTCTCCTCCTCCTCCTCCTCCTCCCTGTGTGTTAGCATGTTGTGTGTATTCCTCTCCTCCTCCTCCTCCTCCCTGTGTGTTAGCATGTTGTGTGTATTCCTCTCCTCCTCCTCCTCCTCCCTGTGTGTTAGCATGTTGTGTGTATTCCTCTCCTCCTCCTCCTCCTCCCTGTGTGTTAGCATGTTGTGTGTATTCCTCCTCCTCCTCCTCCTCCCTGTGTGTTAGCATGTTGTGTGTATTCCTCTCCTCCTCCTCCTCCTCCCTGTGTGTTAGCATGTTGTGTGTATTCCTCTCCTCCTCCTCCCTGTGTGTTAGCATGTTGTGTGTATTCCTCTCCTCCTCCTCCCTGTGTGTTAGCATGTTGTGTGTATTCCTCTCCTCCTCCTCCTCCTCCCTGTGTGTTAGCATGTTGTGTGTATTCCCCCTCCTCCTCCCTGTGTGTTAGCATGTTGTGTGTATTCCTCTCCTCCTCCTCCTCCCTGTGTGTTAGCATGTTGTGTGTATTCCTCTCCTCCTCCTCCTCCCTGTGTGTTAGCATGTTGTGTGTATTCCTCTCTTCCTCCTCCCTGTGTGTTAGCATGTTGTGTGTATTCCTCTCCTCCTCCTCCTCCCTGTGTGTTAGCATGTTGTGTGTATTCCTCTCCTCCTCCTCCTCCTCCCTGTGTGTTAGCATGTTGTGTGTATTCCTCTCCTCCTCCTCCTCCCTGTGTGTTAGCATGTTGTGTGTATTCCTCTCCTCCTCCTCCCTGTGTGTTAGCATGTTGTGTGTATTCCTCTCTTCCTCCTCCCTGTGTGTTAGCATGTTGTGTGTATTCCTCTCCTCCTCCTCCTCCCTGTGTGTTAGCATGTCGTGTGTATTCCTCTCCTCCTCCTCCTCCTCCTCCCTGTATGTTAGCATGTTGTGTGTATTCCTCTCTTCCTCCTCTTCCTCCCTGTGTGCTGGCGTGTTTCAGAGGAAGAGGTCTGCTGGGACTGAGACATTATGATGTCCATCAACACAGCACGGAAACATCTCCCTCCCTCCCTGTTGTGTGTTTACTGATTGATTGAACATGCCAAGTCCATCTGGTGATTCCCTGATGGGAGCGACAGTGTGAAATTGCACAAAAACAAACAAGCCCCCCCCCCCCCCCCCCCCCCACACACACACACCTTTCCCTCTCTCCTTCTCTATCCCCTTTTCTCTCTTTCTAACCCACCTATTTTTCTATCACATTCTCTCAATCTCCCTTTCAACAACTACTCTCATTCTCCCCTACCCCCCTCTCCCTCTTTCTTCTCTCTCTGAACTCTGTTAGAGCCCATCATCCATCCATCCATCCATCCATCCACACCAACACACACACACCTGTCATGCTGGGATCAATCAATCGGATAATTAAAGAGTTACTCTGTGTTTGCTTTTCTCTCTCTCTCTCACTCTCTTTCTCCGTCTGTGTTTGTGTATCTGTCTCCTAGTGTCTCCAAGCAGTAGCACGGAAGCCCAAATACCCCCCTTTCTCCTCACCACACACACACATAACACATACCCAGACTCGCTGTGTTCACACACACACAGCACACACACACACACTGCTTAGCCCCAAAATGCTGCAATATACCACCATTGGCCAGCAAACCATCTGGATAGGAAAACTGTAAGACGTAATAGAGTGAAGGTCCAAAACACATGTTGTTGTTGTTGTTGTTTTGGCTCTGTACTCCAGCACTTTGAAATGATACAATGACTATGAGGTTAAATATGCATTTTTTTATCCATACCAAGTAAACGTTCAGAAATCACAGCCCTTTTTGTACATAGTCCCCTCATTTTAGGGGACCAAAAGTATTGGGACAAATTCACTTATATGTGTATTAAGTATTTGGTCCCATACTGAGAAAGTTACAGACGCCCAAATATCACACCTCCAAGACAGGCTAACCTCTCACCATTACAATAACAGGCTAACCTCTCACCATTACAATAACAGGCTAACCTCTCACCATTACAATAACAGGCTAACCTCTCACCATTACAATAACAGGCTAACCTCTCACCATTACAATAACAGGCTAACCTCTCACCATTACAATAACAGGCTAACCTCTCACCATTACAATAACAGGCTAACCTCTCACCATTACAATAACAGGCTAACCTCTCACCATTACAATAACAGGCTAACCTCTCACCATTACAATAACAGGCTAACCTCTCACCATTATAATAACAGGCTAACCTCTCACCATTACAATAACAGGGTAACCTCTCACCATTACAATAACAGGCTAACCTCTCACCATTACAATAACAGGCTAACCTCTCACCATTACAATAACAGGCTAACCTCTCACCATTACAATAACAGGCTAACCTCTCACCATTACAATAACAGGCTAACAGGCTAACCTCTCACCATTACAATAACAGGCTAACCTCTCACCATTACAATAACAGGCTAACCTCTCACCATTACAATAACAGGGGTCAGCCTTTTATTCGGGGGGGGGGGGGGGGGGGGGGGGATATTTGCGTGTCTGTAACTTTCTCACTCAACATGATTCACGATTCATTCAGGATTATCCGTAACCATGGTAGCATCCACATTAATATAGAAGGCTTTAGAAACTTATATTCCCATTTACCATAACATTGTCTCCAAAATGACCCAATACATTATTTACCATTCATTTTTAATTGGACACAAAATAATCTGAAACAACCAAAACAAACAGCAAATACATCCAACAAGTCTATAGAGTCACAAGCTTGATGTAGTCATTGCCTGCTGTGAATATGAGACCAAATACTACACTTTTTACTACTTCAATACAGATATAAGTGAATTTCTCCCAATACTGTTGGTCCCCTAGATTGGGAGACAACGTACGCAAACTGTCCACCCGATATGGATGAAAATACCCTTAAATTAAAGCTGACAGTCTACAATTTAACCTAAAAGTCATTGTATCATTTCAAATCCAAAACAACAAGAAACGTGTCACTGTCCCAATACTTTGGCAGCTCACTGTATGTAGAGGAGAACCAATATGGAGTTGGACAGGGATGGAAGTATAGTGTGGTAGAGTAGTGTATAGTGTACAGGGTGGTAGAGTAGTGTATAGTGTGGTAGAGTAGTGTATAGGGTGGTTAAATAGGGTACTCACAGTCGAGCCAGAGCCTCATTCTTCTGGAACAGGAGTTCAGGGAGCTGAGTGAGACGGTTCCTGTTCAGACGACTGTTCAGAAGGACAGAACACATTAGAAACCAGACTCTCTCTCTGTGTCTGTGTGTCTGTCTGTCTGTGTGTCTGTGTCTCTCTCTCTCTGTGTGTGTGTCTGTGTGTCTGTGTGTGTGTCTGTGTGTGTGTGTGTGTGTCTGTGTGTGTGTGTGCGCACACTCACAGTCTCTCCAGTTCCTTCAGATCATCAAATGCTCCTCTCTCAATGTTGCTTATCTGGTTCTCCATCAGGTGACTGAAGAGAATGAGAGAAGGATGGAGAGAATGGATGGAAGCGAGAGGGAGGAAGGATGGAGGAAGAGAGAGGGAGGAAGGATGGAGGAAGATAAAGAGGTAGAAGAAAAAAGAACAATTAATGATTGACCATATTTTATGGATCTCAACACAGCCCAAAAAACAACATGTTAACGTAACATATCACTTCTACCTGCTGTCTACACGGGGCAACACTTCATCTCCCTGACAGCATCCAGTCTGACAACTTCTACCTGCTGTCTACACGGGGCAACACTTCATCTCCCTGACAGCATCCAGTCTGACAACTTCTACCTGCTGTCTACACGGGGCAACACTTCATCTCCCTGACAGCATCCAGTCTGACAACTTCTACCTGCTGTCTACACGGGGCAACACTTCATCTCCCTGACAGCATCCAGTCTGACAACTTCTACCTGCTGTCTACACGGGGCAACACTTCATCTCGCTGACAGCATCCAGTCTGACAACTTCTACCTGCTGTCTACACGGGGCAACACTTCATCTCCCTGACAGCATCCAGTCTGACAACTTCTACCTGCTGTCTACACGGGGCAACACTTCATCTCGCTGACAGCATCCAGTCTGACAACTTCTACCTGCTGTCTACACGGGGCAACACTTCATCTCCCTGACAGCATCCAGTCTGACAACTTCTACCTGCTGTCTACACGGGGCAACACTTCATCTCCCTGACAGCATCCAGTCTGACAACTTCTAGCCGCTGTCTACACGGGGCAACACTTCATCTCCCTGACAGCATCCAGTCTGACAACTGTCTGGACAGACACAGGGACAGACACAGGGACAGACACAGGGACAGGACGGTAACTAACCCAAGGAGATGTTATTAGTAACTATTAGTTTCATATTGAGGGTTTTAACCCACTATCACACACACACACACACACACACACATACAAGATTAGTTAAACAAATCCACTGTGGTAATCACTTCACTGTGATAAATCACTTCACTGTGATAAAATCACTTCACTGTGATAATCACTTCACTGTGATAAATCACTTCACTGTGGTAATCACTTCACCGTGATAAATCACTTCACTGTGGTAATCACTTCACTGTGGTAATCACTTCACTGTGGTAATCACTTCACCGTGATAAAATCACTTCGCCGTGGTAATCACTTCGCCGTGGTAATCACTTCACTGAGGTAATCACTTCACTGAGGTAATCACTTCACTGAGGTAATCACTTCACTGTGGTAATCACTTCACTGTGGTAATCACTTCACTGTAGTAATCACTTCACTGTGGTAATCACCTCACTGTGGTAATCACCTCACCGTGGTAATCACTACACCCTGGTAATCACTACACCCTGGTAATCACTACACCGTGGTAATCACTACACCATGGTAATCACTACACCCTGGTAATCACTACACTGTGGTAATCACTACACCATGGTAATCACTACACCGTGGTAATCACTACACTGTGGTAATCACTACACCGTGGTAATCACTTCACTGTGGATAGAGCAGCTTTCTATGGACCAGGAAAGCTAGTTGTTTAAACTTTATGTACTTGATGGACACACAAGTGTAAGCCACAAGATCCAACTGACATTTTGCAGGTGGGGAGCGAGAGACGGGGGGGGGGGGGGGGGGGGGGGGGGGGTTGGCTTGAAGCACTGGGCATCATGATATGTTTCAAGTTTTTAATGTCACGTGCACAAGTACAGTGAAATGCCCTTCCTGCTTGGGCCTTCCCAACAGTGCAGTAATCAATAGGATGTGTATATAATGTGTTTAGGACATTAGTAGTAGACCTGTCATTACTTCACCAGAAAGTATTCAGAACCTTCACATTTTGTTACGTTACAGCCTGAAGGACAACCATCTCTGGAGCCCTCCATCAATCAGGCCTTTATGGTAGAGTGGCCAGACAGAAGGACAACCATCTCTGGAGCCCTCCACCAATCAGGACTTTATGGTAGAGTGGCCAGCCTGAAGGACAACCATCTCTGGAGCCCTCCACCAATCAGGACTTTATGGTAGAGTGGCCAGCCTGAAGGACAACCATCTCTGGAGCCCTCCACCAATCAGGACTTTATGGTAGACTGGCCAGACAGAAGGACAACCATCTCTGGAGCCCTCCACCAATCAGACCTTTATGGTAGACTGGCCAGACAGAAGGACAACCATCTCTGGAGCCCTCCACCAATCAGGACTTTATGGTAGAGTGGCCTGACAGAAGGACAACCATCTCTGGAGCCCTCCACCAATCAGGACTTTATGGTAGAGTGGCCTGACAGACGGACAACCATCTCTGGAGCCCTCCACCAATCAGGACTTTATGGTAGAGTGGCCAGACAGAAGGACAACCATCTCTGGAGCCCTCCACCAATCAGACCTTTATGGTAGAGTGGTCAGACAGAAGGACAACCATCTCTGGAGCCCTCCACCAATCAGACCTTTATGGTAGAGTGGCCAGACAGAAGCCACTCCTCAGTAAAAGGCACATGACAGCCCACTTGGAGTTTTCCAAAAGGCACCTAAAGACTCTCAGACCATGAGAAACAAGATTCTCTGGTTTGATGAAACCAAGATTGAACTCTTTGGCCTGAATGCCAAGCGTCACGTCTGGAGGAAACCTGGCACCATCCCTACGGTGAAGCATTGCGGTACTGTAGCAGCATCATGCTGTGGGGATGTTTTTCAGCAGCAGGGACTGGAAGACTAGTCAGAATCGAGGGAAAGATGAACAGAGCAAAGAACAGAGAGATCTTTGATGAAAACCTGCTCCAGAGCACTCAAGACCTCAGACTTCCAACAGGACAACGACCTTAAGCACACAGACAAGACAATGCAGGAGTGGCTTCAGGACAATTCTCTGAATGTCTTTGTGCGGCCAGCCAGTGCACAGTCATGAACCCGATCGAATATCTCTAGAGAGACCTGAAAATAGCTGTGCAGCGACGCTCCCCATCCAACCTGACAGAGCTTGAGAGGATCTGCAGAGAAGAATGGGAGAAACTCCCCAAATACAGGTGTGCCAAGCTTGTAGCGTCATACCCAAGGCTGTAATCGCTGCCAAAGGTGCTTCAACAAAGTACTGAGTAAAGGGTCTGAATACTTATGTATATGTAATATTTCTTTTTTTTTTTATCCATTAGCAATAAAAAAAAATGTAACCTGTTTTTGCTGTGTCATTATGGGGTGTGCAGATTGCTGAGAATATATTTTTTTTTTAAATCAATTTTAGAATAAGGCTGTAATGTAACAAAGTCAAGGGGTCTGAATACTTTCACACAACACATCTTACCCTGTTGAAGTTAATGAAGCCCATGTGTAATGTGATACCTGTATCCTTAAGCCTAGAAAACATACCGGCAGGCAGACACTGGAAGGAGATGTTTCTGAGCGACAGAGGGACTGCTTTGCATTGGCACTTTGATTGGGTTTCATGTGGGACAAAAAAATCATCTCAACATAAAAGAAAGTCATTAACGTGTTCTCACGCTTTTAAAATAATGGTTCTGTTCCGGACCACTAGAGATCACTTTTGTTCCCGGTTCTGTTTCCGTTCCTTGAAAAATGTCATTATTTCCCGGTTCTGTTCCTTGAACCAGTTCCAACTCCTGGTAATAGTAATATTGAGTGTAGTAAGACCTCACTGAGGTGAATAGTAGTGTAGTGAGGGACAGGACTTACAGAACTCTGAGGTGAATAGTAGTGTAGTGAGGGACGGGACTTACAGAACTCTGAGGTGAATAGTAGTGTAGTGAGGGACAGGACTTACAGAACTCTGAGGTGAATAGTAGTGTAGTGAGGGACAGGACTTACAGAACTCTGAGGTGAATAGTAGTGTAGTGAGGGACAGGACTTACAGAACTCTGAGGTGAATAGTAGTGTAGTGAGGGACAGGACTTACAGAACTCTGAGGTGAATAGTAGTGTAGTGAGGGACAGGACTTACAGAACTCTGAGGTGAATAGTAGTGTAGTGAGGGACAGGACTTACAGAACTCTGAGGTGAATAGTAGTGTAGTGAGGGACAGGACTTACAGAACTCTGAGGTGAATAGTAGTGTAGTGAGGGACAGGACTTACAGAACTCTGAGGTGAATAGTAGTGTAGTGAGGGACAGGACTTACAGAACTCTGAGGTGAATAGTAGTGTAGTGAGGGACGGGACTTACAGAACTCTGAGGTGAATAGTAGTGTAGTGAGGGACAGGACTTACAGAACTCTGAGGTGAATAGTAGTGTAGTGAGGGACAGGACTTACAGAACTCTGAGGTGAATAGTAGTGTAGTGAGGGACAGGACTTACAGAACTCTGAGGTGAATAGTAGTGTAGTGAGGGACAGGACTTACAGAACTCTGAGGTGAATAGTAGTGTAGTGAGGGACAGGACTTACAGAACTCTGAGGTGAATAGTAGTGTAGTGAGGGACAGGACTTACAGAACTCTGAGGTGAATAGTAGTGTAGTGAGGGACAGGACTTACAGAACTCTGAGGTGAATAGTAGTGTAGTGAGGGATGGGACTTACAGAACTCTGAGGTGAATAGTAGTGTAGTGAGGGACAGGACTTACAGAACTCTGAGGTGAATAGTAGTGTAGTGAGGGACAGGACTTACAGAACTCTGAGGTGAATAGTAGTGTAGTGAGGGACAGGACTTACAGAACTCTGAGGTGAATAGTAGTGTAGTGAGGGATGGGACTTACAGAACTCTGAGGTGAATAGTAGTGTAGTGAGGGACAGGACTTACAGAACTCTGAGGTGAATAGTAGTGTAGTGAGGGACAGGACTTACAGAACTCTGAGGTGAATAGTAGTGTAGTGAGGGACAGGACTTACAGAACTCTGAGGTGAATAGTAGTGTAGTGAGGGACAGGACTTACAGAACTCTGAGGTGAATAGTAGTGTAGTGAGGGATGGGACTTACAGAACTCTGAGGTGAATAGTAGTGTAGTGAGGGACAGGACTTACAGAACTCTGAGGTGAATAGTAGTGTAGTGAGGGACAGGACTTACAGAACTCTGAGGTGAATAGTAGTGTAGTGAGGGACAGGACTTACAGAACTCTGAGGTGAATAGTAGTGTAGTGAGGGACAGGACTTACAGAACTCTGAGGTGAATAGTAGTGTAGTGAGGGATGGGACTTACAGAACTCTGAGGTGAATAGTAGTGTAGTGAGGGACAGGACTTACAGAACTCTGAGGTGAATAGTAGTGTAGTGAGGGACGGGACTTACAGAACTCTGAGGTGTTTGAGGCCAGAGAAGTCTGTCTTGCTGATGGTCGTCAGGTTGTTCCCATTTAGATCACTGGATGAGAGGAAAAAAAACACACAGAATATTAGCAAACATGTTGGTCAAGATTTAACTCTTTGGCCTGAATGCCAAGCGTCATGTTGGAAGGAAACCTGGCACCATCCCAGTTCAGAATACACGACAGAAGTCAGTCTCTCTCCTTCTAGCTGTCTCAATCGCTCTCCTTCCCTCCCGCTCTCATTCACACACAGACACAGGTGCTGTGTGACAGGGGAGCTGCAAATGTGTTGGTGTTGTCTTGCCTGGGGCTACAACGTCTCTTTCAAACACCCACACAGTGTCCTCAGAGCAGCAGCCCACAGAGGTGCTGATTGGATGCAGCAGGCGGTCAACCAATCGCAGGGTGGTTTTATTAAGCCACAGCAGGTTGACTGGCACAAAACAGGAATTAACAGCTCCTCTCCAGAGGACAATCTGCTTGCGTCCCAAATGGCACCACTTTTGACTAGGGCTCTGGTCAAAAGAAGTGCACTATATAGGGAATAGGGAGCCACAGTAGGATGAGATGTGTCATTGGTAAGCATCTGTGCCTATGTCATCACAAATAACCTGACAGCATGATCTCAACCTAAAGTTTCTGAGAGTATGAGGAATCCAATGTGAGAAAACACAGGGAATCCTGGTTAAACCAGACAATGCTATTCTCACCATTGTTCTACTTCATGGTGAGCTGCAGCGTTTAGTCTAAGAGAACCTTAGCTTGCTATCAAACATCCTTGGTTATTGATCAACCAGGTCGCTCAACATCCACTGAAATTCGACGTCCGTCCAGGTCCCCAGGACGTCGGGAGATGCCTTCAAACCCCAGCCACTAGGGGCAACGCTGAGCTCTATCACCACCAAGTAGGCTTGGGTTTTGCTAGGGAATTGTGGACAGGGATGGCGGATGGGCGGAAGCCACGAGCTCCAGCTCAAGAGGGTTGAATGTTCAATCCCTGTACAAGGCACTTGTTTTTTATAGTTTTGTTTTAACCCAAAACCTGAACCCTTACCTTAACCATTCAGAATGAATGCCTAAACTTAACCTTCAAAAGGTTGGGTTTATGGACAAACGTCGGGATTCTGCAGTGAGTCTGTGAGCATGCTGGTCACAAGAAAGAGCGGTCGATTTGGGATGTTTGAAAAGGTCCCAAGGACGTCGATACTTAACCATTTGAGTTGTTTGTGTTTTAACCCTGTAACCAAATCAAATCAAATCTTACTGCTCACACACACACACGGTTAGCAGATGTTAATGCGAGTGTAGCGAAACGCTTCTAGTTCCGACAGTGCAGTAATATCTAACAAGTAATCTAACAATTCCCCAACACCTACCTAATACACAAAAACCTAAAGGGGTGAATGAGAATATGTACATATAAGTGAGATTTCCTGGGGTAACAATGTAAGAAATATTACATAAAAAAACGCAATACTGCATTGTTTCCTAAGAACTCGAAGCGAGGCAACCATCTCCACTCTGAAGTGATGGGTGAAAAATCAACATTTATCCGTTTAAGTCAAAGTCTGAAGTGAAACTATGAGATCAGGTTGCAGGCAGGGCTGTGAGAGCTTGTTGTATAGACAGGGTTATTATATTTTGGGATTTTTGGAATTCAATTTTTCCCCAAAATTATTTTTTGGGGGGGGGTTGGAAATTCTTCCGCAACTCCATTTTCAAATCAGTCGCGACCCCTAGTTTGGGAACCGCTGCTTTACAATATGACCTCATTGTCTTTGGTTTAATTGACAGCCAGATAGGAGAAGATGATGTCACCTTTCCCACAGGGCTCTGTGGTGAGAGCCTGTAAGACGGTATCAGGTTGCTGTACAACAGTAAAGAGTGAGGTAGAGGATGACCTTGTCTGTCCCAAAGAGCAGTATAACGTGTGAGAGAGAGAGAGCGAGAGAGAGATGGGGAGAGAGAGAGAGAGAGAGAGAGAGCGAGAGAGAGATGGAGAGAGAGAGAGAGAGAGAGAGAGAGAGAGAGAGAGAGAGAGAGAGAGAGAGAGAGAGAGAGAGAGAGAGAGAGAGAGAGAGAGAGAGAGAGAGACACTGGTTTCGGTGTGTGATCTTGACCCAGACTTCACCCATGGAGCAGTGAGAGAAATGCTGAACGGTTTGAGAGAGAGAAAGAGAGAGAGATGTGGAATTACAGGGGGTCTATAATCCCTCTCATGATGTGTGTGAAATTGCTCTGACAGTGAGTGGACCTGGGCACCAGAAGAAGGTTGTGTTTGACCTATATACTGTATAAGTAAACACGCAATGCTCTCTTCCTAGTGTCTCAGAGAGCAACTCCTACATCATCCCTAGAGAGACACTTGTAATTGTGTCACTGTTACAAACAAGGAGGCTGTATTTACAACAACTGAAATCACTGATGTGGTTTCCCAGGTTACGTGACTGGAGTATAAGCTTGGAGAAGAGTCTTAGCTAACAGGGTCCTGAAAAAAAGAGAGAGAGAGAGAGCGAGTAGGTCCTAATGATGTCGAGAGAGAGAGAGAGAGAGAGAGAGATGACGGATAGGAAGGGGAGATGAACACACACACACCTTGTGTGCTGATGAGGTGTGGATAATTGGGTTTTGTGGAGCATGGAGAGGTCAGGGGTCAGGGAAGCCTGAAGTAGAGAGAAACTCCACCAGACAAAGGCTTGTTACAGCAGAACGCGTCTTACACACTTACACAGCGCAACACACACAGTACACACTGACACATTCATCCGTCCAGCCACCTGCACACTCTCCCTCCCTGACACACACACAGCAAATTACTCCGCAATAGCAGCTTCAGTGGGCAGTCAAGCAGCACAAGTTCCACTCAAGTTCCCCCTTATTAGCTGGGCTATGAAAGGAAAGGCCACAGAGAGAGAGAGAAAAAGATAGACAGATGAAAAGAGGGAGAGAGAGAGAGAGAGAGAGAGATGGAGAGAGAAAGAGGGATGGAGAGAGAGAGAGAGAAAGAGAGATAGATGGAGAGAGATAGATGGCATTATAAAATCAATGAACACAAACAACAAAATGTGAAGTTCAAATTGACAAAAAAACAAACACATTTCTTTCCACAGGGCCGTGGGGTGAGACAGGGATGCAGCTTGAGACCCACATACATTTGAAGTCATACGTTTACATACACCTTAGCCAAATACATTTAAACTCAGTTTTTCACAATTCCTCACATTTAATCAGAGTAAAAAAGTTAGGATCACAACTTTATTTTAAGGACTTGAAATGTCAGAATAATAGTAGAGAGACTGATTTCTTTCAGCTTTTATTTCTTTCGTCACATTTCCAGTGGGTCAGAAGTTTACATACTCTCAATTAGTATCTGGTAGCATTGCCTTTAAATTGTTTAACTTGGGTCAAACGTTTTGGGAGCCTTCCACAAGCTTCCCACAATAAGTTGGGTGAATTTTGGCCCATTCCTCCAGACAGAGCTGGTGTAACTGATTCAGGTTTGTAGTCCTCCTTGTTCGCACACACTTTTTCAGTTCTGCCCACACATTTTCTATAGGATTGAGGTCAGGGGCTTTGTGATGGCCACTCCAATACCTTGACTTTGTAGTCCTTAAGCCGTTTTGTCACAACTTTGGAAGTATGCTTGGGGTCATTGTCCATTTGGAAGACCCATTTGCGACCAAGGTTTAACTTCCTGACATATGTCTTGAGATGTTGCTTCAATATATCCACATAATTTTCCTACCTCATGATGCCATCTATTTTGTGAAGTGCACCAGTCCCTCCTGCAGCAAAGTACCCCCAAAACATGATGCTGCCACCCCCGTGCTGTTCCCAACCAAGGAGGAACTACAGCAGCACCTAGATCTGTACCCAACCAAGGAGGGCCTACAGCAGCACCTAGATCTGTACCCAACCAAGGAGGGTCTACAGCAGCACCTAGATCTGTTCCCAACCAAGGAGGGCCTACAGCAGCACCTAGATCTGTTCCCAACCAAGGAGGAACTACAGCAGCACCTAGATCTGTACCCAACCAAGGAGGAACTACAGCAGCACCTAGATCTGTTCCCAACCAAGGAGGAACTACAGCAGCACCTAGATCTGTACCCAACCAAGGAGGGCCTACAGCAGCACCTAGATCTGTACCCAACCAAGGAGGAACTACAGCAGCACCTAGATCTGTACCCAACCAAGGAGGGCCTACAGCAGCACCTAGATCTGTACCCAACCAAGGAGGGCCTACAGCAGCACCTAGATCTGTACCCAACCAAGGAGGGTCTACAGCAGCACCTAGATCTGTTCCCAACCAAGGAGGGCCTACAGCAGCACCTAGATCTGTTCCCAACCAAGGAGGGCCTACAGCAGCACCTAGATCTGTTCCCAACCAAGGAGGGCCTACAGCAGCACCTAGATCTTCTGCACAGATTCTGTCAGACCTGGACCCAGAAAGCAAATCTCAGTAAGACAAAGAGCACACAAAAAACTATACCTACTGTACCTCGGCCTAAACATCAGCGCCACGGGTAACTTTCACTAAGCTGTGAACGATCTGAGAGACGATCTGAGAGACAAGGTAAGAAGAGCCTTCTATGCCATCAAAAGGAACATATAATTTGACATCCCAATTAGGAGCTGGCAAAAAATACTTGAATCAGTTATAGAACCCATTGCCATTTATGGTTGTGAGGTCTGGGGTCCGCTTACCAACCAAGAATTCACAAAACGTGACAAACATCAAATTGAGACTATGCATGCAGACTTCTGCAAAAACATCCTCTGTGTACAACGTAAAACACCAAATAATGCAGAGAAGAATTAGTCCGATACCCGCTAATTAACAAAAAGTTGTTAAATTCGGCAACCACCTAAAAGGAAGAGATTCCCAAACCTTCCATAACAAAGCCATCACCTACCGAGAGATGAACCTAGAGAAGAGTCCCCTAAGCAAGCTGGTCCTGGGGTTCTGTTCACAAACACAAACACACCCCACAGAGCCCCAGGACAGCAACTCTATTAGACCCAACCAAATCATGAGAAAACTAAAAGATAATTACTGGATACCTGGGAAAGAATTTACCAAAAAACAGAGAACTGGAATCTGTCTCAGGCAAGCTCGTCATCCTCACCAAGGTCTTGACCCGACTGCAGTTCGATGCAGCGTTGTGAACAGAGTGTCCCATGGGGGTGGTGGGGTTATGGTATGGGCAGGCATAAGCTACGGAGAACAAGCACAATTATATTTTATTGATGGCAATTTTAATTCACAGAGATACCGGGATGAGATCCTGAGGCCCATTGTCGTGCCATTCATCTGCCGTCATCACCTCATGTTTCAGCACGGCCCCATGTCGCAAGGATCTATACACAATGTCCCAGTTCTTCCATGGCTTTCATACCAGACGTCACCCATTGAGCATGCTTGGGATGCTCTGGATGGACGTGTACGACAGAGTGTTCCAGTTCAAGCCATAATCCAACAACTTCGCACAGCCATTGAATAGGAGTCGGACAACATTCCACAGGCCACAATCAACAGCCTGATCAACTCTATGTGAAGGAGATGTGTCGCACTGCATGAGGCAAAAGGTGGTCACACCAGACACTGACTGGTTTTCTGATCCACGCCCCTACCCTTTTTTTAGGGTATCTGTGACCAACAAATGCATATCTGTATTCCCAGTGATGTGAAATCCATAAATTAGGGCCTTATATGAACTCAGTAAAATCTTTGAAATTGTTGCATGTTGTGTTTACATTTTTGTGCATTCTACAACAAACCCCAAAATAAATTTGACAATAAATAGAATACCTGAATTCCTACTAAAATGCCTGAGCTCCATTATTTGTCCGTGCCAGTAAAATGTGCTATTATTCAGTCCATATCTGATGGATTTTTTAAATCCGGTTTCACGAGCGCCCAGATGCTAGATTGATTAGCGGATTAAAACGAGTTGTCTGCACTGATTGGCCACACATGGGTCCTCTGCAGTGTGTGTGTGTGGGTGGGTGCGTGTATGTGTCCATGTGTATTACCATCATCAAGATAAACACAATGAACTAACTGTTAATGTGTTATCTCTGTGGTTGTCTATCCTTCAATGGTCTGTGATGTGTGTCAGATGCAGCAAGTCACAGCTGCTCCTAAATACACTGGAACTACATGGAGCAGCTGCATAATCATTCTGCTGTTAGCACACTGACTAAACACACACGATGATTACAGGAGACAGTCACTGACTAAACACACACGATGATTACAGGAGACAGTCACTGACTAAACACACACGATGATTACAGGAGACAGTCACTGACTAAAACACACACGATGATTACAGGAGACAGTCACTGACTAAACACACACGATGATTACAGGAGACAGTCACTGACTAAACACACACAATGATTACAGGAGACAGTCACTGACTAAACACACACGATGATTACAGGAGACAGTCACTGACTAAAACACACACGATGATTACAGGAGACAGTCACTGACTAAACACACATGATGATTACAGGAGACAGTCACTGACTAAACACACACGATGATTACAGGAGACAGTCACTGACTAAACACACACGATGATTACAGGAGACAGTCACTGACTAAAACACACACGATGATTACAGGAGACAGTCACTGACTAAAACACACACGATGATTACAGGAGACAGTCACTGACTAAACACACACGATGATTACAAGAGACAGTCGAAATTGAGATCAGTCATACTTGAGTAAAAGTAAAGATACTTTAACATAAAATGAGAAAATAAGTAAAAAAGTAAAAGTCACCCAGTAAAATACAACTTGAGTAAAATTCTAAAAGTATTTGGTTTTAAATATACTTAAGTATCAAAATTAAATGTAATTGCTAAAATGTATAAGTCTAAATCATTTCAAATTACTGGGTCCATTTTCTTGTTTTTTTAAATGGATAGCCAGGGGCACACTCCAACATTCAGATATAATTTACAAACGAAGCATCTGTGTTTAATGAGTCCGCCAGATCAGAGGCAGTAGGGATGACCAGGGATGTTCTCTTGATAAGTGTGACAATTGGACAATTTTCCTGTCCTGCTAAGCACAAAAAATATAACAAGTACTTTTGGGTGTCAGGGAAAATGTATGGAGTAAAAAGTAATTTTTATTTTTTTTAGGAATGTAATGAAGTAAAAGTAAGTACAGATACCCATTAAAACGACTTAAGTAGTACTTTTTACTTAAGTACTTTACACCACAGGGATGGAGTGAGCGTCTAAGAAGTCATGTGACAGAGTGGAGCCAGAGGTATCAGCCCCCCACGGCGTCTCATCTCTGTCTAATCTATTTCCCTTTATCTCTCTTACCCCCTGCTAGCCGCCACCGCACGCTAACCGCTAATCCACTCTTGGCCGGGTTGACGATACAGCGGCATCACACGGTGAAAACATCGGAAGCCACTCATTTTGAATGGAAGGAAAGCGAGAGAAGCAGAGTGGGCGGGGTACTGTTTGGTGAAGTGAGCATGGTTGAGGGAGCTGAACGGAGTGGGACTAAAGTTAGGGAAAGCTTAATTCTATGCAATTCCTCCGCGATATCGCGGCGCGAGTGACCAATCGAAGCTTACTATAGCTTCCACCCCCTACTGGATTGGCTTACAGCGGCTGTTGATATGTAGCACTACTTAGCATGCTTGCTAGCACCCACGTGAGGGCGAAGCTAATGTGGCGAGGAGAGTTACCGCTGTATAGTTAACCTCGGCCGTCACACCTGTTTAGCAGCTCCGCCAGCAGCCAGAGAAGATAACACATACTAACATCACTTCTAGCCCCTAAATGAACACCCAAACCAAATAACACATACTAACATCACTTCTAGCCCCTAAATGAACACCCAAACTCAAAAACACAAATGCACATGTATGAACACACAGAGAGCCAAGTGTCTATACATCATAAAAACACAGACAGATACAGTGCCTTGCGAAAGTATTCGGCCCCCTTGAACTTTGCAACCTTTTGCCACATTTCAGGCTTCAAACATAAAGATATAAAACTGTATTTTTTTGTGAAGAATCAACAACAAGTGGGACACAATCATGAAGTGGAACGACATTTATTGGATATTTCAAACTTTTTTAACAAATCAAAAACTGAACAATTGGGCGTGCAAAATTATTCAGCCCCCTTAAGTTAATACTTTGTAGCGCCACCTTTTGCTGCGATTACAGCTGTAAGTCGCTTGGGGTATGTCTCTATCAGTTTTGCACATCGAGAGACTGAATTTTTTTCCCATTCCTCCTTGCAAAACAGCTCGAGCTCAGTGAGGTTGGATGGAGAGCATTTGTGAACAGCAGTTTTCAGTTCTTTCCACAGATTCTCGATTGGATTCAGGTCTGGACTTTGACTTGGCCATTCTAACACCTTTATTATTTTTGAACCATTCCATTGTAGATTTTGCTTTATGTTTTGGATCATTGTCTTGTTGGAAGACAAATCTCCGTCCCAGTCTCAGGTCTTTTGCAGACTACATCAGGTTTTCTTCCAGAATGGTCCTGTATTTGGCTCCATCCATCTTCCCATCAATTTTAACCATCTTCCCTGTCCCTGCTGAAGAAAAGCAGGCCCAAACCATGATGCTGCCACCACCATGTTTGACAGTGGGTATGGTGTGTTCAGGGTGATGAGCTGTGTTGCTTTTACGGCAAACATAACGTCTTGCATTGTTGCCAAAAAGTTCAATTTTGGTTTCATCTGACCAGAGCACCTTCTTCCACATGTTTGGTGTGTCTCCCAGGTGGCTTGTGGCAAACTTTAAACAACACTTTTTATGGATATCTTTAAGAAATGGCTTTCTTCTTGCCACTCTTCCATAATGGCCAGATTTGTGCAATATACGACTGATTGTTGTCCTATGGACAGAGTCTCCCACCTCAGCTGTAGATCTCTGCAGTTCATCCAGAGTGATCATGGGCCTCTTGGCTGCATCTCTGATCAGTCTTCTCCTTGTATGAGCTGAAAGTTTAGAGGGACGGCCAGGTCTTGGTAGATTTGCAGTGGTCTGATACTTCTTCCATTTCAATATAATCGCTTGCACAGTACTCCTTGGGATGTTTAAAGCTTGGGAAATATTTTTGTATCCAAATCCGGCTTTAAACTTCTTCACAACAGTATCTCAGACCTGCCTGGTGTGTTCCTTGTTCTTCATGATGCTCTCTGCGCTTTTAACGGACCTCTGAGACTATCACAGTGCAGGTGCATTTATACGGAGAGTTGATTACACACAGGTGGATTGTATTTATCATCATTAGTCATTTAGGTCAACATTGGATCATTCAGAGATCCTCACTGAACTTCTGGAGAGAGTTTGCTGCACTGAAAGTAAAGGGGCTGAATAATTTTGCACGCTCAATTTTTCAGTTTTTGATTTGTTAAAAAAGCTTGAAATATCCAATAAATGTCGTTCCACTTCATGATTGTGTCCCACTTGTTGTTGATTCTTCACAAAAAAATACAGTTTTATATCTTTATGTTTGAAGCCTGAAATGTGGCAAAAGGTCGCAAAGTTCAAGGGGGCCGAATACTTTCGCAAGGCACTGTAAATAAAAGACACAAAGACATCTCAGAGTCACTACAGAAACATAGACACACACACACACATACATACATACACACACACAGTGTGTGTTTTCCGTCTGGTGTGTGTGACCGCCGCCGGTGGCTCCAACCCTTGCAGAGATTTGTTTGGGTTTAAACTTCCAGGAGCTGAACAGAGATCCCCTTCTCTGATACCGAACACACACACAAACCGGAGGGATTTATTTAAGTTTCCCATAGTGGAGAAGGACAGGGGTCCAAGTCTGAGACTCAGAGTGGGGGTCCATGACCTTTGACCTCTTAATGACATGACAATAAGCTGGTGTCCACACACACACACTACAAGAAATCCCATTAGCTAGAGCAGACACTCTCTGTTAATAATACTGTAGTCCTTAACAAAAGGTAGAGAGAAATGGTCCCACTTTATAGAAAATGGCCAAAAACCCACAGCAGACACACTGGGATAGTCCTATAGTAGACACACTGGGATAGTTCCACAGTAGTCACACTGGGATAGTCCCACAGTAGAGACACTGGGATAGTCCCACAGTAGACACACTGGGATAGACACACTGGGATAGTCACACTGGGATAGTTCCACAGTAGTCACACTGGGATAGTTCCACAGTAGACACACTGGGATAGTCCCACAGTAGACACACTGGGATAGTTCCACAGTAGACACACTGGGATAGTTCCACAGTAGACACACTGGGATAGTCCCACAGTAGACACACTGGGATAGTTCCACAGTAGACACACTGGGATAGTCCCACAGTAGACACACTGGGATAGTCCCACAGTAGACACACTGGGATAGTCCCACAGTAGTCACACTGGGATAGTCCCACAGTAGACACACTGGGATAGTCCCACAGTAGACACACTGGGATAGTCCCACAGTAGACACACTGGGATAGTCCTACAGTAGTCAGGGAAAGCCAGGACTGACATGATGAAGTTCTTCTCAAATAAATGTGTGTAGTAGTTATATATATTTCTAAATGATAGATGTGTCATTCTGTTTTGTCTGACTACAATACCAACCCTCTATAATATCTCCCACACTTGAACCTCACAATACCAACCCGCTATAATATCTACCCCACTTGAACCTAACAATACCAACCCTCTATAATATCTACCCCACTTGAACCTCACAATACCATCCCTCTATAATATCTACCCCACTTGAACCTCACAATACCAACCCTCTATAATATCTACCCCACTTGAACCTCACAATACCAACCCTCTTTAATATCTACCCCACTTGAACCTAACAATACCAACCCTCTATAATATCTACCCCACTTGTACCTAACAATACCAACCCTCTATATCTACCCCACTTGAACCTCACAATACCAACCCTCTACAATATCTACCCCACTTGAACCTCACAATACCAACCCTCTATAATATTTACCCCACTTGAACCTAACAATACCAACCCTCTATATCTACCCCACTTGAACCTCACAATACCAACCCTCTATAATATCTACCCCACTTGAACCTCACAATACCAACCCTCTATAATATTTACCCCACTTGAACCTAACAATACCAACCCTCTATAATATCTACCCCACTTGAACCTAACAATACCAACCCTCTATAATATCTACCCCACTTGAACCTCACAATACCAACCCTCTATAATATCTACCCCACAATACCAACCCTCTATAATATCTACCCCACTTGAACCTCACAATTCCAACCCTCTATAATATCTACCCCACTTGAACCTCACAATACCAACCCTCTATAATATCTACCCCACTTGAACCTCACAATACCAACCCTCTATAATATCTACCCCACTTGAACCTAACAATACCAACCCTCTATAATATCTACCCCACTTGAACCTCACAATACCAACCCTCTATAATATCTACCCCACTTGAACCTAACAATACCAACCCTCTATAATATCTACCCCACTTGAACCCCACAATAAGGTTCAGTTTAGGTCCCATTTCAAATCAAACCAGCCTTTTGTTGTCAGCACTGCTTTGTTCAAAGTTGGAAGCATATTGCTGGCTGGTATGGACAATGTTGTCCCCCCTCCCTCCATCCCACCCCTCCACCCCTCCCCACTCAAATAACGGTTCCCGAGAGCCCAAGGCGGTAGCCATTTTTCACCGTTGCCTTGACAATACCCCAGGGAGTGGGGAGGAATATTGTTTGACTGGTGGAGTTACCATGATGAATCACCCTCTTATTGCCCCGGGACCCCACGGGAATACACACTGTGTGTGTGTGTGTGTGAGAGAGAGAGAAGGAGAGAGAGTTAGTGTGTGTTCCCAATCTACCTCCCTGACACACAGATCACTTTACACTTGACATGCTAATTATCAGACAAGAGGTTTAACACACCCCACCCTGTAATGACCTACTACTACTACTACTACTAGACTATTCACAACGCTTCTCACAACAAGACTGCTGATCTAGGATCAGTTTGGCTTTTCAGGTCATAATGAATAAGAGTTGAAACCTGATCCTTGATCAGCACTGCTAGATGAACCCTGGTTCAGTTCTGTTGGAGATTGAACCAACTCTATCAGACAACGACATGACTATGGCTGTCGTGGATGTACTGAGCTACTGTATTAGGGGATATCTTGTAGCTGGATCACCAACCCCCTTAGAGACCACAGTGACACCGGCACATTGTCGAACCTCCTCTGACTGTAGTCTAGTGGGTCAGCTCTTCATGCATGGCTTGACGAGGACAGGTAGAAGTGTTTGTATCTGACACAGGTCAGCTACTGTATCACTGAACAACACATCAGTGTTTCTGAATCCTGGTCCCGGGTACACAACGGGGGGCAGATCGTTTTGGTTTTCCACTAGCACTACACATCTGATTCCACGAATCAACTCATCATCAAACCTTTGATTCGTGGAATCAGGTGTGTAGTGCCTCTAGCGGAAAAACTCAAACGCGACCCCCGGGATGAAGAACCTCTGGAATACAGTCATCATACTATGACATCATCATTGCTGTGATTCCTCTACAGAGAGAGGAATAGGGCACTGTGTCTAGAATACCCACTCAGAGGCTTCACTGACCCACAGACACACACTCCCCCCTGGGACCATTAATAATTCACACACATGCACTCCAGACCTGAGACAGACAGTACATGATGTTAAGCCTCCCCAAGATCCCAACCCTCACACACACCAAGAGGGACACAAACAAACACACAGAAGGAGGGGGAGAGAGTGAGTGAGAGTGACACAGAGAGAGAGTGTGAGTGAGAGAGAGAGAGGAATGAGCCTGTTAATGCCCTATCGTGGCTAAGAAAGTACTGACTGTGTGTTCAGCTAGTGTGATTGGTGGGCATTGAGTAAGTGCACTAGGGCAGTGGTTCTCCAACCTCTCCTCACGAACCCTCAGACGTTTCACCCTTCTGTTGTAGCCCTGAACTATCTCACCTGATTTACCTAGTCGACGGTCTGATGATTAGTTGAATCAGCGGTGCTAGCTCTGGAATAGATTTAAAAAAACAAGGAACGACTTCGGGTCCCTGAGGAGAGGTTGGAGAACCCCTGCACAAGGGGTCGACTAACTGCACAGTACATGGGGAGTCTCTAGCTGGATATTACTGGTGTTGTAGACTATAGTAGAGAGTCTCTAGTTGGATATTACTGGTGTAGTAGACTATAGTAGAGAGAGTCTCTAGCTGGATATTACTGGTGTTGTAGACTATAATAGAGAGTCTCTAGCTGGATATTACTGGTGTAGTAGACTATAGTAGAGAGTCTCTAGCTGGATATTACTGGTGTTGTAGACTATAATAGAGAGTCTCTAGCTGGATATTACTGGTGTTGTAGACTATAATAGAGAGTCTCTAGCTGGATATTACTGGTGTAGTAGACTATAGTAGAGAGTCTCTAGCTGGATATTACTGGTGTTGTAGACTATAGTAGAGAGAGTCTCTAGCTGGATATTACTGGTGTTGTAGACTATAGTAGAGAGTCTCTAGCTGGATATTACTGGTGTTGTAGACTATAGTAGAGAGAGTCTCTAGCTGGATATTACTGGTGTTGTAGACTATAGTAGAGAGAGTCTCTAGCTGGATATTACTGTTGTTGTAGACTATAGTAGAGAGTCTCTAGCTGGATATTACTGGTGTTGTAGATTATAGTAGAGAGTCTCTAGCTGGATATTACTGGTGTTGTAGACTATAGTAGAGAGTGGTGTTGTAGACTATAGTAGAGAGAGTCTCTAGCTGGATATTACTGGTGTTGTAGACTATAGTAGAGAGAGTCTCTAGCTGGATATTATGGGTGTTGTAGACTATAGTAGAGAGTCTCTAGCTGGATATTACTGGTTTTGTAGACTATAGTAGAGAGTCTCTAGCTGGATATTACTGGTGTTGTAGACTATAGTAGAGAGAGTCTCTAGCTGGATATTACTGGTGTTGTAGACTATAATAGAGAGTCTCTAGCTGGATATTACTGGTGTAGTAGACTATAGTAGAGAGTCTCTAGCTGGATATTACTGGTGTTGTAGACTATAGTAGAGAGTGTCTAGCTGGATATTACTGGTGTTGTAGACTATAGTAGAGAGAGTCTCTAGCTGGATATTACTGGTGTTGTAGACTATAGTAGAGAGTCTCTAGCTGGATATTACTGGTGTTGTAGACTATAGTAGAGAGTGGTGTTGTAGATTATAGTAGAGAGTCTCTAGCTGGATATTACTGGTGTTGTAGACTATAGTAGAGAGTGGTGTTGTAGACTATAGTAGAGAGTCTCTAGCTGGATATTACTGGTGTTGTAGACTATAGTAGAGAGAGTGTCTAGCTGGATATTACTGTTGTTGTAGACTATAGTAGAGAGTCTCTAGCTGGATATTACTGGTGTTGTAGATTATAGTAGAGAGTCTCTAGCTGGATATTACTGGTGTTGTAGACTATAGTAGAGAGAGTCTCTAGCTGGATATTACTGGTGTTGTAGACTATAATAGAGAGTGGTGTTGTAGACTATAGTAGAGAGAGTCTCTAGCTGGATATTACTGGTGTTGTAGACTATAGTAGAGAGTGGTGTTGTAGATTATAGTAGAGAGTCTCTAGCTGGATATTACTGGTGTTGTAGACTATAGTAGAGAGAGTCTCTAGCTGGATATTACTGGTGTTGTAGACTATAGTAGAGAGAGTCTCTAGCTGGATATTACTGGTGTTGTAGACTATAGTAGAGAGAGTCTCTAGCTGGATATTATGGGTGTTGTAGACTATAGTAGAGAGTCTCTAGCTGGATATTACTGGTGTTGTAGACTATAATAGAGAGTCTCTAGCTGGATATTACTGGTGTTGTAGACTATAGTAGAGAGTCTCTAGCTGGATATTACTGGTGTTGTAGACTATAGTAGAGAGAGTCTCTAGCTGGATATTACTGGTGTTGTAGACTATAGTAGAGAGTCTCTAGCTGGATATTACTGGTGTTGTAGACTATAGTAGAGAGAGTCTCTAGCTGGATATTACTGGTGTTGTAGACTATAGTAGAGAGTCTCTAGCTGGATATTACTGGTGTTGTAGACTATAGTAGAGAGAGTCTCTAGCTGGATATTACTGTTGTTGTAGACTATAGTAGAGAGAGTCTCTAGCTGGATATTACTGGTGTTGTAGATTATAGTAGAGAGTCTCTAGCTGGATATTACTGGTGTTGTAGACTATAGTAGAGAGTGGTGTTGTAGACTATAGTAGAGAGAGTCTCTAGCTGGATATTACTGGTGTTGTAGACTATAGTAGAGAGAGTCTCTAGCTGGATATTATGGGTGTTGTAGACTATAGTAGAGAGTCTCTAGCTGGATATTACTGGTTTTGTAGACTATAGTAGAGAGTCTCTAGCTGGATATTACTGGTGTTGTAGACTATAGTAGAGAGAGTCTCTAGCTGGATATTACTGGTGTTGTAGACTATAATAGAGAGTCTCTAGCTGGATATTACTGGTGTAGTAGACTATAGTAGAGAGTCTCTAGCTGGATATTACTGGTGTTGTAGACTATAGTAGAGAGTGTCTAGCTGGATATTACTGGTGTTGTAGACTATAGTAGAGAGAGTCTCTAGCTGGATATTACTGGTGTTGTAGACTATAGTAGAGAGAGTCTCTAGCTGGATATTACTGTTGTTGTAGACTATGGTAGAGAGTCTCTAGCTGGATATTACTGGTGTTGTAGATTATAGTAGAGTGTCTCTAGCTGGATATTACTGGTGTTGTAGACTATAGTAGAGAGAGTCTCTAGCTGGATATTACTGGTGTTGTAGACTATAATAGAGAGTGGTGTTGTAGACTATAGTAGAGAGAGTCTCTAGCTGGATATTACTGGTGTTGTAGACTATAGTAGAGAGTGGTGTTGTAGATTATAGTAGAGAGTCTCTAGCTGGATATTACTGGTGTTGTAGACTATAGTAGAGAGTGGTGTTGTAGACTATAGTAGAGAGAGTCTCTAGCTGGATATTACTGGTGTTGTAGACTATAGTAGAGAGAGTCTCTAGCTGGATATTATGGGTGTTGTAGACTATAGTAGAGAGTCTCTAGCTGGATATTACTGGTTTTGTAGACTATAGTAGAGAGTCTCTAGCTGGATATTACTGGTGTTGTAGACTATAGTAGAGAGAGTCTCTAGCTGGATATTACTGGTGTTGTAGACTATAGTAGAGAGTCTCTAGCTGGATATTACTGGTGTTGTAGACTATAGTAGAGAGTGGTGTTGTAGATTATAGTAGAGAGTCTCTAGCTGGATATTACTGGTGTTGTAGACTATAGTAGAGAGTGGTGTTGTAGACTATAGTAGAGAGTCTCTAGCTGGATATTACTGGTGTTGTAGACTATAGTAGAGAGAGTGTCTAGCTGGATATTACTGTTGTTGTAGACTATAGTAGAGAGTCTCTAGCTGGATATTACTGGTGTTGTAGATTATAGTAGAGAGTCTCTAGCTGGATATTACTGGTGTTGTAGACTATAGTAGAGAGAGTCTCTAGCTGGATATTACTGGTGTTGTAGACTATAATAGAGAGTGGTGTTGTAGACTATAGTAGAGAGAGTCTCTAGCTGGATATTACTGGTGTTGTAGACTATAGTAGAGAGTGGTGTTGTAGATTATAGTAGAGAGTCTCTAGCTGGATATTACTGGTGTTGTAGACTATAGTAGAGAGAGTCTCTAGCTGGATATTACTGGTGTTGTAGACTATAGTAGAGAGAGTCTCTAGCTGGATATTACTGGTGTTGTAGACTATAGTAGAGAGAGTCTCTAGCTGGATATTATGGGTGTTGTAGACTATAGTAGAGAGTCTCTAGCTGGATATTACTGGTGTTGTAGACTATAATAGAGAGTCTCTAGCTGGATATTACTGGTGTTGTAGACTATAGTAGAGAGTCTCTAGCTGGATATTACTGGTGTTGTAGACTATAGTAGAGAGAGTCTCTAGCTGGATATTACTGGTGTTGTAGACTATAGTAGAGAGTCTCTAGCTGGATATTACTGGTGTTGTAGACTATAGTAGAGAGAGTCTCTAGCTGGATATTACTGGTGTTGTAGACTATAGTAGAGAGTCTCTAGCTGGATATTACTGGTGTTGTAGACTATAGTAGAGAGAGTCTCTAGCTGGATATTACTGTTGTTGTAGACTATAGTAGAGAGAGTCTCTAGCTGGATATTACTGGTGTTGTAGATTATAGTAGAGAGTCTCTAGCTGGATATTACTGGTGTTGTAGACTATAGTAGAGAGTGGTGTTGTAGACTATAGTAGAGAGAGTCTCTAGCTGGATATTACTGGTGTTGTAGACTATAGTAGAGAGAGTCTCTAGCTGGATATTATGGGTGTTGTAGACTATAGTAGAGAGTCTCTAGCTGGATATTACTGGTTTTGTAGACTATAGTAGAGAGTCTCTAGCTGGATATTACTGGTGTTGTAGACTATAGTAGAGAGAGTCTCTAGCTGGATATTACTGGTGTTGTAGACTATAATAGAGAGTCTCTAGCTGGATATTACTGGTGTAGTAGACTATAGTAGAGAGTCTCTAGCTGGATATTACTGGTGTTGTAGACTATAGTAGAGAGTGTCTAGCTGGATATTACTGGTGTTGTAGACTATAGTAGAGAGAGTCTCTAGCTGGATATTACTGGTGTTGTAGACTATAGTAGAGAGAGTCTCTAGCTGGATATTACTGTTGTTGTAGACTATGGTAGAGAGTCTCTAGCTGGATATTACTGGTGTTGTAGATTATAGTAGAGTGTCTCTAGCTGGATATTACTGGTGTTGTAGACTATAGTAGAGAGAGTCTCTAGCTGGATATTACTGGTGTTGTAGACTATAATAGAGAGTGGTGTTGTAGACTATAGTAGAGAGAGTCTCTAGCTGGATATTACTGGTGTTGTAGACTATAGTAGAGAGTGGTGTTGTAGATTATAGTAGAGAGTCTCTAGCTGGATATTACTGGTGTTGTAGACTATAGTAGAGAGTGGTGTTGTAGACTATAGTAGAGAGAGTCTCTAGCTGGATATTACTGGTGTTGTAGACTATAGTAGAGAGAGTCTCTAGCTGGATATTATGGGTGTTGTAGACTATAGTAGAGAGTCTCTAGCTGGATATTACTGGTTTTGTAGACTATAGTAGAGAGTCTCTAGCTGGATATTACTGGTGTTGTAGACTATAGTAGAGAGAGTCTCTAGCTGGATATTACTGGTGTTGTAGACTATAGTAGAGAGTCTCTAGCTGGATATTACTGGTGTTGTAGACTATAGTTGTCACGCCCTGGTCTAAGTATTTTGTGTTTTCTTTATTATTTTGGTCAGGCCAGGGTGTGACATGGGTTAATTATGTGGTGTGCTTTGTCTTGGGGTTTTTGTAGGTATTGGGATTGTGGTATAGTGGGGTTGTCTAGAAAAGTCTATGGTTGACTGGAGTGGTTCTCAATCAGAGGCACGTGTTAATCTTTGTCTCTGATTGGGAACCATATTTAGGCAGCCATATTCTTTGAGTGTTTCGTGGGTGATTGTTCCTGTCTCTGTGTTTGTTTGCACCAGATAAGGCTGTTTAGGTTTTCACGTTACGTTTATTGTTTTGTATAGTTCGTGTTTATCTTTTATTAAACATGAATCGAAATAACCACGCTGCATTTTGGTCCGCCTCTCCTTCACCGGAAGAAAACCTTCCAGAATCACCCACCACAACAGGACCAAGCGGCGTGGTGACAGGCAGCGGCAGCAGGAGCTACGAAGTCTGGAGTACACGACTTGGGAGGAAATAGACAGGTGGGCAGTCGACCCAGGGAGAGTGCCGGAGCCCGCCTGGGATTCGCTGGAGCAGTGCGAGGAGAGTTATAGGAGAATGGAGTTGGAGAGACGAGCACGGCGGCGCGGATGGAAGCCCAAGAGTCAGTCCCAAAAATGTATTGGGGGGAGGCACAGGGAGAGTGTGGCAGAGTCAGGAGTCAGACCTGAGCCAACTCCCCCTGTTTATCGTAAGGAGCCAAGGAGGAAACCAGAACCAGACCCGGTGTTGGAGGTGAGCGAAGCAGAGACTGTGAAGGAGTTAATGGGGAAATTGGAAGAGAGAGTTATGAGGGAGTTGCTGTGTTGGTGCATGAGGCACGGAATTCGCCCGACGGAGCGTGTCGGGGATTTGATGGCACCTGGGTCAGCTCTCCATACTCGTCCTGAGGTGCGTGCTAGTCGGCTGGTGAAGATGGTGCCAGCCCTACGCACCAGGCCTCCTGTGCACCTCCCTAGACTTGCACGTCCTGTGCCAGCTCAGCGCTACAGCAGTGCTAACCGTGGCGGGCGTGGTACTGGTCAGGCACCGTGTTATGCGGTGGAACGCACGGTGTCCCCAGTACGCGTGCTTAGCCCGGTACGCTACATCTCAGCTCCTCATATCTGCCGGGCTAGGGTGAAGATCCAGCCAGGGCGGTTGGTGCCAGCCCTGCTCTCAAGATCTCCAATACGCCTTCACGGTCCGGTCCATCCAGTGCCACCTCCACACACCAGCCCTCCGGTGGCAGCTCCCCGCGCCAGGCTTCCTGTACGTGTCCTCGGCCCAGTACCACCAGTGCCAGCACCACGCATCAGGCCTACAGTGCGACTCGCCTGTCCAGAGCTGTCAGAGCCTTCCTCCTCTCCAGGGCTGCCGGAGTCTCCCGCCTGTTCAGCGCTGCCGGAGTCTCCCGCCTGTTCAGCGCAGCCAGAACTGCCAGTCTGCAAGGAGCAGCCAGAGCTGCCAGTCTGCAAGGAGCAGCCAGAGCTGCCAGTCTGCAAGGAGCAGCCAGAGCTGCCAGTCTGCAAGGAGCTGCCAGTCTGCATGGAGCAGCTAGAGCTGCCAGTCAGCATGGAGCAGCCAGAGCCGCCAGTCAACATGGAGCAGCCAGAGCCGCCAGTCAGCATGGAGCAGCCAGAGCCGCCAGTCAGCATGGAGCAGCCAGAGCCGCCAGTCAGCATGGAGCAGCCAGAGCCGCCAGTCAGCATGGAGCAGCCAGAGCCGCCAGTCAGCATGGAGCAGCCAGAGCCGCCAGTCAGCATGGAGCAGCCAGAGCCGCCAGTCAGCATGGAGCAGCCAGAGCCGCCAGTCTGCCAGGATCCGCCAGTCAGCCAGGATCTGCCATAACCACCAGCTAGCCAAGATCTGCCAGAGCCATCTACCTGCCTGAGCTTCCTCTCAGTCCCAAGCTTCCTCTCAGTCCCGAGCTACCCCTCAGTCCCGAGCTACCCCCCAGTCCCGAGCTACCCCTCAGTCCCGAGCTGCCCCTCAGTCCCGAGCTGCCCCTCAGTCCCGAGGTGCCCCTCAGTCCGGAGGTGCCCCTCATTCCGGAGGTGCCCCTCAGTCCAGTGGGGCCCTTGGTTAGGGTTACTAGGCCAAGGTTGGCTGCGAGGGTCGCATATCTAAGGACGCATATTAAGTGGACTAAGACTTTGTTGGAGTGGGGTCCACGTCCCGCGACCGGAGCCGCCACCGTTGACAGACGCCCACCCGGACCCTCCCCTATGGGTTTATGTGTGCGGCCGGGAGTCCACACCTTGGGGGGAGGGGTACTGTCACACCCTGGTCTAAGTATTTTGTGTTTTCTTTATTATTTTGGTCAGGCCAGGGTGTGACATGGGTTAATTATGTGGTGTGTTTTGTCTTGGGGTTTTTGTAGGTATTGGGATTGTGGTATAGTGGGGTTGTCTAGAAAAGTCTATGGTTGCCTGGGGTGGTTCTCAATCAGAGGCAGGTGTTTATCGTTGTCTCTGATTGGCAACCATATTTAGGCAGCCATATTCTTTGAGTGTTTCGTGGGTGATTGTTCCTGTCTCTGTGTTTGTTTGCACCAGATAAGGCTGTTTAGGTTTTCACGGTTTGTATAGTTCGTGTTTATCTTTTATTAAACATGTATCTAAATAACCACGCTGCATTTTGGTCCGCCTCTCCTTCACCGGATGAAAACCGTAACAATAGTGGAGAGAGTCTCTAGTTGGATATTACTGGTGTTGTAGACTATAGAGAGAGTCTGGTCAAAAGTAGTGCACTAAATAGGGAATAGGGTGCAATTTGGGATGCATCCTATATAAGGGACAAGGGGTCAAGTGGAAAGGCACTGGTATTGTTACAACCCTGAGCTGAATGTGTTTGAAGTTAACTAGACTGGCATACACCATGGGGACATGGTATGCCACACAGGAACCCACACACACACAGGCAATAAGTCACATTGATAGTTTGTTACACACACTACAACACGCTCATAAACAGGGGAACACACACACCCCGCCAGTACTCACAGTCTCTCTGTGCTCCTGGGGATATTCTTGGGGATGTTCCGGACCCCCAGGCCGTGGCAGTCCACCGTGGCTCCCACACAGGTACACAGAGAAGGGCATGCCTCCACCCCGCCAGCCCCCAGCAGGCACCCCCACAGCAGCAGCCACAGCCCAGCCCGGGCCACCCCAACGTGGTCTAGCCTGGCTCCACAGCCCCCTGACCCGGCTCCAGCCATGGATCTCCTTGGCATGGCCATCCTCTCCTCCAGCCCCAAAGCACCAGCAACCAGAGACAAGGCTCCTCTACCTCAACCCCACTCAGGGCTCCAGAGACCTGGGTTACTGCGGCTAGCAAGATCCCCTGACCAGAGACCAAGTGGAGGGTTGAAAATGGTCCAAATGTTCCTAATAGAAAAGGGAAGATCAGAAAACCACCTTCTGGAAACAGAGAGGTGAAGTAGTCAGTCCTCAGATGACCGGTCACTGATACTTCATCCCAGCCTGGCTTTAAAACCAGATGTTCTCTTTATTATCTGGTTTAGACCTCTGTCCAAAAAGCTTTACTTCTTTCTATCTCCCTCTCGTGCTTTCGTCTTCTTGGTTGTGCTCCCTCTCTCTCTCTCTCCTCTCTGCTGTACAGTGCTCCTCTTCCCTTCAGCTTTCATTGACTCATTGTGCTCTCTGCCTGTAGAAGAGGGAACAGTGAACGACCAAAAAAAAGGACTCTCACCCTCCCTCTCTCTCTCAGCAATCATCCATCAAAAGGTTCTACAAATAATAGCTGAGAGACTCCTCCCACACAACACCCCCCCAAGCCACACACACACACAGGCACACACCTCCCAGAACCCTGTGTGAACTCACATCCATTCTCTCTCTCTCCTGGCAGCAGCAGTAGTAGTGAGAGCCACTTCCAGTGACAGTAGCCTCTCTCCCTTCCTGTGCTGCCCGCTTTTGGTCTCCTCCCCTGGGGGGGAACACAGCGCGAGGCTGCATGGGCCTGGATGTAGAGGGGGGAATACCCTACTCTCTCAATTATCTCTATTTTCCCTCTACCATGGAATGGTGGCTTCGATAAACGTTTCATGTAGTTAACTGTATAAATGATTTGTATTACTGTATTTAGTTACTGTATTGCAGGATTGGAAAGTGGTCGGCTTCTTTTGACTGGCACCAATGGATGTTCCCTGCTGGACAAAGAGCCTGCTTTTAATTCAGAATGATGATCATGAGTCTTTGAAATTCAAATTAGGGGACAGGTTTTTCATTTAGTGTGTATATAACTACCAGATACCAAACCCTCTAGAATTCAAAATTACATATATGATTCTGTCTTTTTCTCTAGCATGGAATTCTCTATTATGTTAGTCCCTCCCATGGTCTGTAGTCTGTTTGATTTAACAAGGCTACTCTCCTCTCACACGCATAAACAAACACAGTAAACTTTATCGAATACAAACTGGCCACGGGGAAAACGCGCCACAGCGGCTCTATTGTGCATGATGAATAGAATGAGTCACTGCACCCAGACCGACAACAAAGAGAGAACCTCGATGTTTACATGCGCGGGAAGGACCCCCGTTTGAGCTCCTAATACAAAATTAGGTTTCTGAGTGCGCGGGGACGCCGGTGGGTCGCTTTTCATTTCATCAGAGGCGCGTCTGAATTGATCGCGCGCTGGAAGGGGAGCAGATGCGACGCCCAAGGGGCGTAAGGTAGAACGCGCAGAGAGCCTTGATGTGCGCTAGGTTCAATCTTACTGCGTTTCCGCTTCGCTCGGCAGAGTTAACGGTGAATCGAAGAGACAGGTTGGAATTAAGAAAAAACCGCTCAATTTCTACAATGAACAATTACGAAAACGGCAATATCAATGGCACCGCGCGCCTGCGGTAGTCAAATACGCGTGGGGCGTCTGCGGAAAAATCATCAGGACTATGAATATCACAGCCAATGTTTACATTATAGACCGTTATGAGATAATTACATACATAGGGAGGTGGTTCCCTGGAATATCAATTGCTTCTGATATTAACCTACCCCAAACAAGAACAGGATAGGCCTATACTACAAAATATCAAGAATATAGGCTAAAGCTGCTATAAATTACTCCTTCAATTGCATGTGCTTTTTAAACAGACAAGGCAATGGAAACTTGACTTCCGTGACAGCTGGGCAGGTGAAATCATACTTCATATTCTTTCAAAAACGGCCTATTTAAGAGTAGACTACATTTAAACTGCATACATAACACACTCAATAAGTATGTAGTGGTCTATAGCAGGGTTTCCCAAACTCGGTCCTGGGCCCCCCCTGGGTACACGTTTTGGTCTATGCCTTAGCACCACACAGCATCCTTAGTCAATGACTCGGGATGCCACCTAGTGGATGTTTAAGAAAGGTGCAGCAGTGTAGGTAACAGTTTATGTTCTGCAGTGAGACTTTCCACATGTAGAAAAATAGTTTTAATCCATAGCACCAGTAGTAAATCAATGCATCTATTTGACAGAATAATAAAAACAAACATCTTATTTTACACAACAGGTGAAGGTAGGCTAAAATGTCCTTACATTAAAAGGCACTGACTGGTAACAGGTTTATATGAACAGAGGAAGATGCATGGTAGGAAATCTATGCAGCAATGTGAGATTACAGTATACTATGTTTATTTTAGTAGACATTAGTGTAACTCCATGTCAGCGTCTCAAATTGCACCCTATGTAGTGCACTACTTCTGACCAGGGCACAGAGCTCTGCTCCAAAGTAGTGCACTATATAGGGAATAGGGCCCTGGTCTAAGTTGTGCACTATATAGGGAATAGGGCCCTGGTCTAAAGTTGTGCACTATATAGGGAATAGGGCCCTGGTCTAAAGTAGTGCACTATATAGGGAAGAGGGCCCTGTTCTAAAGTAGTACACTATAAAGGGAATGGGGTGCCATTTGGGACACAGACAACAGGGCAGAATGAAAATGAACAGAAATAAACAAGTAGTACTGTACAGTTGATGTGTCAACATTTAAGACCACGGTCAACATTGGCTGACAAAACCAAAGACTTTCAACATACACACGTTAACACAACAATAATAAGGGAGATTAAAAGATAATGCCCACATGTTGTATCATGTAATCTAGAACTGACTCACATCATAAAGATGATCGCACATTAGTAAAACGGTTTCCAGCAAGACTCAGGGTGTATCAACCACGCCAGATGACCCTTCAGCTTTTCAAAATGACACGAAAAAAATGTGTTGGGCCTTGATTGTCTGAAAACCTTCAGGTAACAGAGAGAAAAGCGGGGACAAAATAACATGTAAAATAAGTAGGCTACTTGACCAGCACAGATAAAATAACAAGAGTAAAAAAACAAAGCCATCTTGATAACCTCAGCAGCAAGCTTCTAGTGTCTTTCATTTCATGTGTAGAAAAAACACACCCATCTCTTTAAAACTTACCATAAACCCATAAACCCATTATCACACATTCCCCATTAACACTTCCTCTAAAAACAGCCCCATTAAAACCAACGTCATGTCCATTAGGGTACACTACAAAATCTTTTCCAAACATTCTGCAACGGAAAGTGAAAATAAGGGTTCCTTATTGGACAAAGTCCAGGTAGTCCCTCCCAGTTTGAATCCGTCCTGTTCTATTTGGTGCCTAATGAACATGACCCAGAACAAAATGTCCCAATTCACGCTCAATAAAGAAGACTTGTATCAGACTGGGCAACACTGAAGGTACTGTAAGAGAATCCCCTATCGACACAGTCACTATAAATTTCCCTCTTCAACAAAGCAAAAACCATCTCAGACTTCCAGAAAATCTTTCAACAACGTTAGCGTCCCAACCAATATCCACCCAAAACCCATTCCAGTTAAAAAAAAATACAGTTATAATCACATCATTGTACTATCAAACCTCAAAAGGCCAAACCAGGCAGGTGAAATATGACATTGTACACATTGAGGAGTTCAAACAGTCAATACACAAATCTCAGACAATAAAAATAAATAGTCGTCTCAAAATGAAGCCCTACATCTCTCCCAAACACGAATACCGTTACAGAAAGGTTGGTTTGTTCAGCTCGTATTTGTTCATCATCATCCAATATGTATCGACCTGTATTTGTATGATATAGATTCAAGAAAACCCTGAGCCAGTGTTTCTCCAACACCACCACATGCACTACTATAAAGTGGAGAGCACTACTTTTGGCCAATAGTGCACTATATAGGGAACGGGGGCTTCATTTGAGCTAACAGACAGTATCAGTAAACCCAATGGCCTTGAGACACCATAAGAGCTGTGGGGTATTCCAGAAAGCAGGGTTAATACATCAACCAGCTAACTTTGATTAACAGCCTTTGCCTCATATCTCCGGATTTCCTGGTTGATTAAAATGATCTACATTTGTATAATAGTTGTTTCTGTTGTTGTTGCTGTTGAGTCATTTCAAACCATTTCAAGCAATTTGGGTCAGTTTGCTGGCTAACTCATTGATCAAGCTTTTTGGAACAGGCTCCAAACGAATGTGACTGGTGCTAATCAGCATTTTGTAGGAGGATATAATCATGCCATCAGTGTGCTGTGTGTGTAGGGCAACCATTTGGGATTTAAAATATTAGTACAATTAGAACCACATTTTCAGATGAGTAGTACGAACACCAGATTCAGAAAACACAAACAAGATACTTACATATAGTACAATATAGGCTCAGCTAGCGGTCAACGGTAAAAGTATCTATGTAGGCTCAGCTAGCGGTCAACGGTAAAAGTACCTATGTAGGCTCAGCTAGTGGTCAACATTAAAAGTATCTATGTAGGCTCAGCTAGCGGTCAACAGTAAAAGTATCTATGTAGGCTCAGCTAGCTAGTGGTCAACTGTAAAAGTATCTATGTAGGCTCAGCTAGTGGTCAACTGTAAAAGTATCTATGTAGGCTCAGCTAGTGGTCAACTATAAAAGTATCTATGTAGGCTCAGCTAGTGGTCAACTATAAAAGTATCTATGTAGGCTCAGCTAGCGATCAACTGTAAACGTATCTATGTAGGCTCAGCTAGCGATCAACTGTAAAAGTATCTATGTAGGCTCAGCTAGCTAGCTGTCAACTGTAAAAGTATCTATGTAGGCTCAGCTAGCTAGCTGTCAACTGTAAAAGTATCTATGTAGGCTCAGCTAGCGATCAACTGTAAAAGTATCTATGTAGGCTCAGCTAGCGATCAACTGTAAAAGTATCTATGTAGGCTCAGCTAGTGGTCAAATGTAAAAGTATCTATGTAGGCTCAGCTAGTGGTCAAATGTAAAAGTATCTATGTAGGCTCAGCTGGTGGTCAACTATAAAAGTATCTATGTAGGCTCAGCTAGCTAGTGGTCAACTGTAAAAGTATCTATGTAGGCTCAGCTAGCGATCAACTGTAAACGTATCTATGTAGGCTCAGCTAGCGATCAACTGTAAAAGTATCTATGTAGGCTCAGCTAGCGATCAACTGTAAAATTATCTATGTAGGCTCAGCTAGCTAGCTGTCAACTGTAAAAGTATCTATGTAGGCTCAGCTAGTGGTCAACTATAAAAGTATCTATGTAGGCTCAGCTAGCTAGCGGTCAACTGTAAAAGTATCTATGTAGGCTCAGCTAGTGGTCAACTATAAAAGTATCTATGTAGGCTCAGCTAGCTAGCGGTCAACTGTAAAAGTATCTATGTAGGCTCAGCTAGTGGTCAACTGTAAAAGTATCTATGTAGGCTCAGCTAGCTAGCGGTCAACTATAAAAGTATCTATGTAGGCTCAGCTAGCGGTCAACGGTAAAAGTATCTATGTAGGCTCAGCTAGCTAGCGGTCAACGGTAAAAGTATCTATGTAGGCTCAGCTAGCTAGCGGTCAACTATAAAAGTATCTATGTAGGCTCAGCTAGCTAGCGGTCAACTATAAAAGTATCTATGTAGGCTCAGCTAGCTAGCGGTCAACTATAAAAGTATCTATGTAGGCTCAGCTAGCTAGCGGTCAACTATAAAAGTATCTATGTAGGCTCAGCTAGCGGTCAACGGTAAAAGTATTTATGTAGGCTCAGCTAGTGGTCAAATGTAAAAGTGTCTAACAAAACTGTTTCAAGTTATGAGTGGCACTCAGACCCCAAACAGACCAAAGAAAGC
Source organism: Oncorhynchus mykiss (assembly GCF_013265735.2). NCBI lineage: Eukaryota > Metazoa > Chordata > Actinopteri > Salmoniformes > Salmonidae > Oncorhynchus > Oncorhynchus mykiss. Next base: position 7,757,368 of record NC_048577.1, on the reverse strand, counting down.
TCCCTTCTGTCCCTGCCTCCACACTTAACAGAGTTGGTCTTGTACTTTCCTGGGTTACGTCCCAATAATCTCTCCCCCTGAAGTGTGCACTCATTCACTACTCCACACACAATGTAAAAGTCTTGGATTGTGTAGGCATGGGTTAGAAGGAGTTTCCATATTAGGTATTCCAGTCATTTCCTTTCAAACACATTAAGGGAAGTGAACAAGTGCACACTTCAGGAGAAATAATAGATTATTGGGATGCAACCCCATGTCTGGCTGGGGACTAATGTTGTATTCGTCACAGATTTAGAAAGTTACAATATAGTTTACTTGATAAAAGAAGAAAAAAAGGACACAGAAAAAGTCAAGTCCAGTGTTGCTAGTACCAATCCTCTACATGGACGTTTCTAGGGAGGGAGAGAAACACATTCTGGAGATGGATGGAGAGTCCTGGAGGGAGAGGGACGGAGAGATCAAGGGAAAAAAAAGAGAAAGGAGATGAATGAGACAAAACAGACAAAGTTCACAAGATGTGGCTGTATTGTAATGTTGAATGAAGACATTGAAGTGTATCAGGAAAGATATACAACATACGCAAAAACACATGTAAATGTCTATAGAAAAAGTGGGAATTGCCATGTTATCAATCCAAAAGCAACATACCTTTGATAATTTGAGTCCCCTCTCTCTATTGAGGGCCATGCTGTCAGAGGCCTTGACCCTGACTGGAGTACTATTATTCACTGTCACCGGACTGTTCACCTGGAGACGCACACACACACACACACCACACACACACACACACCCCACACACACACCCCACACACACACACCCCACACCACACACACACCCCACACACACACACACACCCCACACACACACCCCACACACACACACACACACACACACACACACACACCCCACACACAACTATGAACATCTAGAAAAAACAAGGAAGCTGTGGACAAGGGAGTGTGTTTGTGTGGTCTCCTTGTCTGTCAATGTCGCTCACCGACTGCAGGATGACGTTCTCCTTTCCCAGCCGTCCCATCGCCGCAGCAACCATCTCCGGGGAGATCTGTCTGCCCCTCCTCTCCAACGCCTGTTGGTCCCCCTTATGTCTCCTCTGTTTTCATTGGTTCATTTGATCAGGACGATAGGACAGTTGACAGAACAGTTATTTAACCTTCACTTTACCAGGAAATATATTTTTTTGATAATGTCATAGATAACTTTTTCATCTATAGAACGTAGAAATGCCCGTTTTCACTGGTGGTGCTTGGCATAATGAATAGGAGGTTGAAAAGGAATTGTCCTTAAAGATCCTCATATACACTGGTATGGTGCTTGACATAATGAATAGGAGGTTGAAAAGGGGAGGAATTGTCCTTAAAGATCCTCATATACACTGGTATGGTGCTTGGCATAATGAATAGGAGGTTGAAAAGGGGAGGAATTGTCCTTAAAGGTCCTCATATACACTGGTATGGTGCTTGGCATAATGAATAGGAGGTTGAAAAGGAATTGTCCTTAAAGATCCTCATATACACTGGTATGGTGCTTGACATAATGAATAGGAGGTTGAAAAGGGGAGGAATTGTCCTTAAAGATCCTCATATACACTGGTATGGTGCTTGGCATAATGAATAGGAGGTTGAAAAGGGGAGGAATTGTCCTTAACGATCCTCATATACAATAGACAGAACAGTCCTGATGTAGCAGATGGTGACTACAACATACTAAATTGGATACAAAGTAACACATTTACAAAATACATCAACAAAGTATGTTGATTGGATATTACACTTGTAAGTGAAATACACATAAACACAATGACACACACCTTGATGAATCCACCGAAGGAGCGGGAGCGGGGGTGTTTCTTGCTCTGGGCCGGGGGGGGCTGATAGTTGTTGATGGGTGTCCCTGGGGCCAGGCCGGGGGTGGTCTGTTTAGCAAGCTGCAGGAGGAGGAGGAGGAAGAGATGTAGGATGAAGAGACAGGATACTGGGATTTAGCCAGTCATTCTAATCTACATGAAATGTCAAATCTGCCTCGTATCGAATATGGAGACGAGGACAGAGAATATTAAGAAGCAGTCCTGCAGTGAGTACCTGTCGTAGGAGTTTCTTCTTCTTGGCAGAGTTGGGCATGTTGTCATGGACGTGTCTGAACAGCTCCTTCAGGGACTCCTCTGTGTGGTGCTGCTGGCCCTGGGACGACGAGGAGGGGGACAGGTACTGAGACGGGTCAGCACAACACCTCTTCCAGGGAACAGGGGCAAGGAAACCAGTCACAGATAACAGGTCCATATCATCCTGAGGGAGGGGGGTGAGAAAGGAGCTATTAGTTTCCATCACAACATGAGTCTATGGATACATACCAAATGGCACCCTATTCCCTATATAAAGTAGTGCACTATAAAGGGAATAGGGTGCCACACGGGACAGAACCTATTTCAGCTTAGAGGGAGATTAGGTTGATCTACCCCCTAAACCACAGCTAGACAAGTCCAATCCACAGCTAGACAAGTCCAAACCGCAGCTAGACAAGTCCAAACCGCAGCTAGACAAGTCCAAACCGCAGCTAGACAAGTCCAAACCACAGCTAGACAAGTCCAAACCACAGCTAGACAAGTCCAAACCACAGCTAGACAATTCCAAACCACAGCTAGACAAGTCCAAACCACAGCTAGACAAGTCCAAACCACAGCTAGACAAGTCCAAACCACAGCTAGACAAGTCCAAACCACAGCTAGACAAGTCCAAACCGCAGCTAGACAAGTCCAAACCGCAGCTAGACAAGTCCAAACCACAGCTAGACAAGTCCAAACCACAGCTAGACAAGTCCAAACCACAGCTAGACAAGTCCAAACCACAGCTAGACAAGTCCAAACCACAGCTAGACAAGTCCAAACCACAGCTAGACATTTCTAGCACCTAGACACTTATAATAGGCCCTGGTAGATCTGAAAAGACTAGAACGGTGTAAACAAGTTGGGCAAAAGCTCCACCTAGCCTTCTGGTAAACTGGGATGCTTACACCTATACAGGGCCTGTATTCATAAAGCATCTCAGAGGAGTGCTGATCTAGGATCAGTTTGGCCTTGCAGATTATAATGAATGGAAAGGGGGAGGATCTGAACCTCGATCAGCACTCCTGCTTTGAGACTCTTCATGAATACTTGCCTTGTTTGATCTAATATGGTCCTTTGTTTGAGAGAAGTGCAACATCCTTTAATGGTATAGATGATGTAAACCCAGCAGGTGAAAGAGTCCTACTACTAACCTTGGTCTGCAGGGTCTTAGATCCTGCGAAGTGCATTCTGGCATGCTCCCTCATGTACATAGGAGCCTGAGTGGAGACACACACACACTAAGTATCCATCACAACACACTAAAAATAATGATTCTATTTCTCTTCTGTGCTTGACACAAATCATTACCTTATTGTAGCCCATGTTCCATAGATCTTATAAAATAACACTGACAACTGGGCCGGTTTCCCAGACACAGTTGAAGCCAATAGTATGAGGTGTTCTCAATGGAGTGTTGTAGCCCAGTGTGGCATAGTACAAAGCAGGATTAATGAGTTAGCCAGCGAACTTTGATAACCAACCAGAAATAACTACTAGATATGTGCTTTTGTTTGTCGAATCAATTAGACCATGTTCATTTCAAGATTATCTTTCAAAAAAATGAAAAGTTAACAGAATATTTAGGCAAGTTAGCTGGCTAACTCTTTGATCCTGCTTTATAGAAAGTCCCCCTCTGGACTAGGCTTATTCTGGGTTGGGAAACTGGCCAAGAGTGTGAAGTTAGTCTCTCTGACCTTGAATAGTTTCTGGGAGTGTTTGATGAGGAAGGCCATGCCGTTGTTAAGCTTCTTCAGATTCTCCTGGAGGTCACTGGCCACCATCTGGATGAAACACACACAAATTACTGTAGCAGAATGAAAATCAATCAGTCAGAGGCAGCCTAGTGGTTAGAGCGTTGGGCCAGTAACTGAAAAGTCCCTTGTTGAAATCCCAGAGTCGACAATGTGAAAAATGTGTTGATGTGCCTTGAGTAAAGCACTAAGCCCTAATTGCTCCAGGGTCGCCGTTGATAATGGCAGACCCTGGCCGTGACCCCACTCTCCGAGGGTCTCGGGGGGGGGGGATATGCAAAAAAAATGCATAATTCTAATTCATACATGCGTAACACTACATGTGTGAAATAGGACAAATATAACCACCCACCTAATTATTTCTATTCACGTCTAAATGTAATGCATTTTTATTTTATCACATTCCTGATCCTACAATTCATAACAGAGTGCATTGTGAGGATAGACTGTACCCCAACAGAACACTGAGCACAGAACACATTTCTGGGCCAGTGTGTATGTCTGAGGTGCTACTAGGCAAGTCAAGTGAATCAATCGTCATGACTACAGGACAGTAGAGCCTATATTTAACAGTGTACAGTACTTACATACGGTGCATTCGGAAAGTATTCAGACCCCTTAACCTTTTCAAACAAAAATAAATACACGACAGCCTTATTAAAAATAAATAAATTAATTAATTAATAAATGCCTAAGAAAAAAAACAAGCTTTTAGAAATATTGGGAAATGTGTAAATAAACCCCACCCCAGAAATATCACATTTACATAAGTATTCTTGGCACGCCTGTATTTGGGAATTTTCTCCCAGTCTTCTCTGCAGATCCTCTCAAGCTCTGTCAGGTTGGATGGGGAGCGTCACTAAACAGCTATTTTCAGGTCTCTCCAGTGATGTTTGATCGGGTTCAAGCCTGGGCCACTCAAGGACATTCAGAGACTTGTCCCAAAGCCACTCCTGCATTGTCTTGGCTGTGTGCTTAGGGTCATTGTCCTGTTGGAAGGTGAACCTTTGCCCCATTCTGAGGTCCTGAGTTCTCTGGAGCAGGTTTTCATCAAGGATCGCTCTGTACTTTGCTCTGTTCATCTTTCCCTTGATCCCGACTAGTCTCCCAGTCCCTGCCACTGATGCTGCCACCACCATGATTCACCGTAGGGATGGTGCCAGGTTTCCTCCAGACATGACCCTTGGCATTCAGGCCAAATAGTTTAATCTTGGTTTCATCAGACCAGAGAATCTTGTTTCTCATGGTCTGAGAGTCTTTAGGTGCCTTTTGGAAAACTGCAAGCGAGAAATGGTTGTCCTTCTGGACGGTCATCCCATCTCCACAGAAGAACTCTGGAGCTCTGAGTGACCATTGGGTTCTTGGTCACTTCCCTGACCAATACCCTTTCCCCCCCCTACTGCTCAGTTTGGTCATGAGTCTTGGTGGTTCCAAACTTCTTCCATTTAAGAATGATGAAGACCACTGTGTTTTTGTTTGAACCTGGTACCCTCCCCAGCTCTGTGCCTCGACACAATCCTGTCGTCTTAGAGCTCTACAGACAATTCCTTTAACCTCATGGCTTGTTTTTTTGCGCTGATATACAGTCAACTGTGGGACCTTATTTTGATAGGTGTGTGCCTTTCCAAATCATGTCCAATCGATTGAATTTACCACAGGTGGACTCCAATCAAGTTGTAGAAACATCTCAAGGATGATCAATGGAAACAGGATGCACCTGAGCTCAATTTCAACTCTCATAGCAAAGGGTCTGAATACTTATGTATTATGCACTACACAGCTGATTGAAATAAGGAAGTCATGGTCAAGCTGTGATTATCTAAATCAGCTGTGCAGTGCTAGGACAACAAGCCTCAGGACAGAGTTTGGGAAACTCTGATCCACATGATAAATGATCACGGGCACAGTCCAGCTTCAGGCGTTTTTCCTAGTCCCTGTGCTTCTGCCTCGGCATTGCTTCCTCTGAGGTTTTATGCTGGGTATCTGTAAGGCACTTTGTGTCAACTGCCGATATAAAGACGGGCTTTATAAAACACATTTGATTTGAGTTACAGTACATACATCTCTGGGCCACACGACGTGGGGGGCAAACATGAGGGCGAGGTTGAAGGCGGACATTTTGTTCTTGTCCTGCTGCTTGGCGGTGTGGTAGAGCAGGTCCAGGATCAGTTTGAGGAGGCTGCGGTTGGCCTGGGGCAGCAGCAGGAAGAGGAGCTGTAAGGCCTCAATCTGACGCTCCTTATCAGGTACTGATGTCTTGTTGCCTTTCTCATCAAAGAGAGTCATGTCTGGGGGAATAGAGGGAGGAGAGAGAAGAGGGGAAGATGGGACAGAAACAGAACACAAGACACTTCAGTATGGGTCTCATGGGGTACAGGTGAACATCAATGCCACTTATTTTTGAGTGGCAGGGTGTGATTTTTTTGTAGGTTTTTGAAAACTAAAAAAGTGCTACAGGAGAGAGAGTGGGGAGGGCCTCAGACAGGGGTACCTGCTATTTTGAGGTGAGCATGGAAGTGTTGGTGCGTGAGGAGGGGTTCAGGTAGCTCTCCCAGGAAGGTCTTGAGGAGGGTGGCCACGTCGTTGGGGTGGAAGCCCCCTGCCTCCAGGTCGATGTCTGCACCACTGTTCAGCTGCTCCTTCAGGGCCTGCTGCCGCACACTGTTACCTGGCACCCTGAACAGACCCTCTACCTGCAGGTCTGATCAGCAATCAATCAAACAGTCAATAAACCACCTAGCACCCTGAACAGGCCCTTAACATGTAAGTCTGATCAATCAATGAATCAATCAATAAATCAAATATGTAGTGAATCAATCAGCAGTGTTTCTCCAATAGTCATTTAGCAGCGGCGGGTCACCGCTGATACATCATTCCCGGCACTCCAAAAAATATGATTTTATTATATATTTTTTTTAATGGAAATTATTTTAGGGTTGGTAAAATGTTTTCAGTGCAAACTTAAACCAGATATAAAGTATGTACACTGAACTAAAATATAAAGACAACATGAAACAATTTCAAAGATTTCAAAGACATATAAGGAAACCAGTCAACTGAAATTAATTAAACTGAAATTAACTGAAATCAACTGAAATTAATTAATCAGGTCCTGATCTATGGATTTCACATGAATGAGAATACAGATATGTATCGGTTGGTCACAGATACCTTAAAAAATGTAGGGGTGTAAAATCAGAAAACCAGTCAGTATCTGGTGTGACCACCATTTGCCTCATGCAGCGCAACACATCTCCTTTGCATAGAATTGATAAGGCTGAAAAATAAATAAAAAATACGATTTATCTGTTATTTTACCAGGTAAGTCGACTGAGAACACGTTCTCATTTACAGCAACGACCTGGGGAATAGTTACAGGGGAGATGAGGGGGATGAATGAGCCAATCGTAAACTGGGGATTATTAGGTGACCGTGATGGTTCGAGGGCCAGATTGGGAATTTAGCCAGGACACCAGGGTTAACACCCCTACTCTTACGATAAGTGCCATGGGATCTTTAATGACCTCAGAGAGAGCCAGTACACTCGTTTAACGTCACATCCGAAAGACGGCACCCTACACAGGGTAGTGTCCCCAATCACTGCCCTGGGGCATTGGGATCTTTTTTAGACCAGAGGAAAGAGTGCCTCCTACTGTAATGCCAGGACAAAGAACAGAGAATTACATTCAGGTATCATGCCTCAGATGGGAACTGTAACAACATGATCAACTCACTCTTGCTGAGGTATTCGATGAGCTGGTAAATCTGGGCGATGCCTCCCTCTGTCAGAGGAGTCCCGAACACCACTTCCTTATCTGTGACGATGACAACGGCCAAAGGACGAGAATCTGAGTGCTGTACATTTATATTATTATTCAACATTATTGCCACCCAGGGCCACGTTCAGTAGCCAAACGTTGCAGATAAAAATTCCATTAGTAAAGCCATCGTGATACCTTCTTCTACATTTCAGCCATGCATGTTTGTTCTACATTGCATCCTGCTGAACACACCCCAGGCGAAGACAACCTTGGTTGATCTTCATGGCAGTTCTCTCACCTTTACGTTTGAGGAAGTTGAAGGAGCGGAAGAATCCCCCTCCGGCCCCTGTGGGTGTCTTGGGCCCTGCCTCGTCCCCTAACAGCAGAGAGAACTCAGCACCGGGAAGGTCGATGAGGCGGCTGATGTTGCTAAGCACCAGCTCTTGAAACACCTCAGGTCTCTCGTGACGTAGCTTCTCCACAAAGAAGTCTGGGTTGAAGATGACGGGCGGGCGGGCACCAACCCCACTGCCGCCCCAAGATCCCCCTGCATCCTGGCTGATCACCACGTTACACACCGTACCCCTGATGGAACACACACAGATGCTGAAGATCTAGGCAAATCTTTAAACAACCACTTTATCTTTACACTGACTTTCTCACACGCACCAACTCTCGCTCTCCGTCTTACACACGTATGATGATGGCGTGGTGGTTGGCTAGCCCAATAATGGACTAAAGGAGACTAACGTTACTATAGTCCAAGGACCTTACATGATTTGTTGAGAGGCGAATTGGCTCTGGCAGCCGAAAGAGCAAAATACTCCATCTAAATGTGAATCGGTTCTCAATTGCGGTACAGTTCTAGAAACATAAAGCCCTCTACTTTCATATCACATCAACATAATTTCACTTACTGTAGACTGTTTTAACAGTTGCAGCCAAAATGATTTTCCTCTGTCCTCCACTCGTTACCTGTATTAATGGCACCTGTTTGAACTTGTTATCAGTATAAAAGACACCTGTCCACAACCTCAAACAGTCACACTCCAAACTCCACTATGGCCAAGACCAAAGAGCTGTCAAAGGACACCAGAAACAAAATTGTAGACCTGCACCAGGATAGGAAGACTGAATATGCAATAGGTAAGCAGCTTGGTTTGAAGAAATCAACTGTGGGAGCAATTATTAGGAAATGTAAGACATACAAGACCACTGATAATCTCCCTCAATCTGGGGCTCCACGCAAGATCTCACCCCGTGGGGTCAAAATGATCACAAGAACGGTGAGCAAAAATCCCAGAACCACACGGGGGGACCTAGTGAATGACCTGCAGAGAGCTGGGACCAAAGTAACAAAGCCTACCATCAGTAACACACTACACCGCCAGGGACTCAAATCCTGCAGTGCCAGACGTGTCCCCCTGCTTAAGCCAGTAAAAGTCCAGGCTCGTCTGAAGTTTGCTAGATAGCATTTGGATGATCCAGAAGAAGATTGGGAGAATGTCATATGGTCAGATGAAACCAAAATATAACTTTTTGGTAGAAACTCAACTTGTCGTGTTTGGAGGACAAAGAATGCCGAGTTGCATCCAAAGAACACAATACCTACTGTGAAGCATGGGGGTGGAAACATCATGCTTTGGGGCTGTTTTTCTGCAAAGGGACCAGGACGACTGATCCGTGTAAAGGAAAGAATGAATGGGGCCATGTATCGTGAGATTTTGAGTGAAAACCTCCTTCCATCAGCAAGGGCATTGAAGATGAAACGTGGCTGGGTCTTTCTGCATGACAATGATCCCAAACACACCGCCCGGGCAACGAAGGAGTAAGGCTTCGTAAGAAGCATTTCAAGGTCCTGGAGTGGCCTAGCCAGTCTCCAGATCTCAACCCCATAGAAAATCTTTGGAGGGAGTTGAAAGCCCGTGTTGCCCAGCAACAGCCCCAAGACATCACAGCTCTAGAGGAGATCTGCATGGAGGAATGGGCCAAAATACCAGCAACAGTGTGTGAAAATCTTGTCAAACGTTTTCCGTAAGTCTTCACCTCTGTCATTGCCAACAAAGGGTATATAACAAAGAATTGAGATAAACTTTTGTTATTGACCAAATACTTATTTTCCACCATAATTTCCAAAATTAATTAATTAAAAATCCTACAATGTGATTTTCTGGATTGTTTTTCCTCATTTTGTCTGTCATAGTTGAAGTGTACCTATGATGAAAATTACAAGCCTCTCATCTTTTTAAGTGGGAGAACTTGCACAATTGGTGGCTGACTAAATACTTTTTTGCCCCACTGTATAACCTTGTGGGAACCGGGACCCTATTAAAAGGTGTAGTTATGGACTTTTTGTTTTTTGAAAATAATTTGAAAATGAAAGCTACGTTCATTATGTTTCTCCTCTGGCCAGAAGATACTACTCCGGCCAGAGGATGCTATCGTTCATAGGCGCTAAATGTAGTTAGCGTCGATGAATGGGTTAGTGTTTGGACAGACAGGAGATAACCAACTTTTATGCATGCTAGAGTTTTACTTTGGGCCCATTGTGCTGAAGATCAGTGAACTCATAGGTCTGAAGATCAATGAACTGAAGACACCTTTTTCACACAAGTACACACTCACTGGCAATTCAGAGCAGCTTGACTTGGCATAAAGGTGGAGAGTTGCTTTTGCATGGCCTGGTGCCTCAGGTGAGTGGAGATTTCACTTCAGGACCAATGGAATGGTCTAAAATCAACAAACCCCGCTCACCGGACCATCCAAAACGAAGTCGACCGATGACAGCTCACTGCAGTGGTCTCTATATTTGCGACTACTAGCTAGCTAACTATGGAGTGTTGCTGTAATTCAGCGACAGCGCAGAAATAAATGCCCTGCACCGTATTGTTGTTCAGAGTAGCTGTGTGATGCACAGAAATTGTATTTTGCCACAACACGTCACTTGATTGTCAGAGCTACAGTAGCTAAATAACGTTAGCTAGCTCAATTAGCTTTCACTGTCACTGAAAAACAACATGCATGTCAGACAAACTAGCAAGTCAAATTCAAATGCCAGTATCACGACAACTGCACAGTCTATTTACGTGCGTGCATGGTTTATTCTGTATACATAATGTTTAAATGTTATTTTACCTTCTGTTTTGTGTATTTTTATTGGACTCTTTATCCGCTGCCATCTTCCGTTTGAATCCTCCGCTGGTATCCCTGACTCCGCCCACTCCCTCTCTGATTGGTCGGTTATAAAATACGGGCGGGGTGAGCAGTAAAGATTTGCATGTTTGGTTCTCTGATTGGATTGTTTGAATTCACTTTAGTGTCAATCAAGGAAAAACAATAACATTGAGTGCAGTTACATCCACACAGTAACGCGATTATTGTGGATAATTTGATTCATATAACAATTCCATTAAAAACGTTTACATGCTTTGTACGAAGAACGATCTCCCAAATAATGGACACATCTGAAATCGAATAAATACAGAAAATCGCTATTTAAAATAAAAGTTATACCACAGCGACCATGTTATTTTGGTGAGCACATTTGATTCTGAGTTCGGACATGTAAAGTTTGTATTTTAAAACTATTTATAAGATGCATACATTCAGTTGTACCGAACTCACTTCACTCGTGCTAAAGAGGGAGGAGGCTGTTTGAATGTTAAATGACGAGACAAGAGGCATTGACGCGAGTAACCAGTCTTGTTCAGTACATCACAACGCATCCGGGTATCTCAAGCAGCCCGGTAAAACACAAGAGTTGCAGTAATGAACATTTACCAACAGATGGCATCACTGTGCCATTTAACACCGTCCCGTAGCACTCGCGTCTATATCCATGAAGTGCTTTGAAAGGCTGGTCATGGCTCACATCAAAACCATTATCCTAGAAACTCTAGACCCATTCCAATGTGCATACCACCCCAACAGATCCACAGATTATGCCATTTCTATTGCACTCCACACTGCCCTTTCCCACCTGGACAAAGGAACACCTATATGAGAATGCTATTCATTGACTAGAGCTCAGCGTTCAACACCATAGTGCCCTCAAAGCTCATCAATAAGCTATGGACCCTGGAACAAAACACCTCCCTCTGCAACTGGATCCTAGACTTCCTGACGGGCTGCCCCCAGGTGGTAAGGGTGGGTAACAACACATCCGCCACGCTGATCCTCAACACAGGGGCCCCTCGGGTGCATGCTCTGCCCCGTCCTGTACTCCCTGTTCACTCATGACTGCTACCCAGACTATTTGCATTGCCCCCCCCCCCTCTCCACTGTCACTCTCTGTCATCTATTTATACTCACTTTAATTAACTCTACCTACATGTACATACTACCTCACCTAACCGGTGCCCCCCGCACATTGACTCTGTACCGGCACCCCCTGTATATATTGTTATTTTTTAATTACTTGTTACTTTACTTATTCTTATGCGTATTTCTTTGAACTGCGCTGTTGGTTTGGTGCTTGTAAGCAAGCATTTCACTGTTGTATTCGGCACATGTGACTTATAAAATTTGATTTAAATTTGATGGAGCAGTAAAGTAGAGGCATTAAAGAAGTTGCACACATGGGTAAACATTTTTGTGGCCTTGGATCTGGGAAAATGTTTGACTTTTATAAACGCATTTCATGCAATTCTACATCCTTTTACATGACTGAAAATGTGGCATAATCTCGGGAATTCGGAACTGGGAAATCTTCAACTTCCGACTTCAGTGCATTCAAGACAACTGGGAACTCTGGGGGAGAAAAAAATTAGCACCTACTGAGCAAATTGATGTTGAACGGTCATCCAACTCGGAATTCCAAGTCTGGAACTCCGACCTTTTTCTGGAGCTCCAACTTTCCTACCTGAAGATCACCGATGTCATGATTTTATTTGACCTCGTTTTTTTCTGAGATCCCAGTTGTCTTGAAAGCACCATAATAATGCACAAATGATGGAAATGACAGGATACTTTGACACTGACAAACTGAGAATCTGAGGTAAATGAAAACGACCTTGTCTTGAATCCATCAATAGCCTAGGCCTAGGTGTGTGGAGACTCATATTGTGTGCTAAATAAAATAATTGTTCACGCCACAAGAGCTACTGAATCCGGCCAAATAGGTTCCGGAATGAAACAGTCTAAAACTGAGAGTTTCTAATGTACTGGTCTTAATGTATAGTTTAACATTTTGTTTTGAGCTGTGTTTTAGCTGTTACATTAGGGTCTGGAGTCATAAAGCGTCCCAGAGTGCTGATCTAGGATCAGGTCCCCTGTCTTATTTATTATGATCTAAAAGGCTGAACGTTTTATTTGATTAAACATTTATCAGTAGAGTATACCAGTAATACCAAGATGCATTTCTGCCTAAGGATCCCGCATTTTAATTCGACAGGTTCAGAGTTTGGTTTATTTGTCATATGTATAAAAATATATTGAAATACTTAATGACAAGTAACCTCACCAAACAGTACATAAAACAATGCAGGTCTAAGCTACAGTCAAACTATACATCTGTGTGTGTAATTCATAAAGGTCATCTTAACTGACTGACATTATCTCATAGAACAAACAATATGATCAAATCAAATGTATTTGTCACATGAGCCGAGAACAACACCTTACAGTGAAATGCTTAGTTACAAGCCCTTAACCAACAATGCAGTTTTAAGGACAAAATTGCGGTAAGAAAGTATTTATGAAATAAAAGTAAACAATAATAATAATAATAAAACAAAAAAAAATATGATGTTTTAACCTCTGACCTTATTTTAAGCATCCATCCCAAAACCCGATTCTTTCCCCATGACTTTTCCCCACAGGAATGGCTGAATGAACCAGAGGTAACTAACTTCTAGTGTTTAGGACTTTAAACTGTTGAGCTCTGTTATGTATATTGATGATAAATGGGATGGATTTGGCTTCTGCTCTTTTTCCTTGGGAATTTTCCATTTCCAGACTTTTCAGAACATGTTGCTGACGTTTTTCTGTGGGATTTTACCATTATTAATCGTCCTACTTTTCCGTGACTAATACGGATATTGTTGATAACAGCTTTTCAATATTTTTGTCTCTTGGACTAAGTTGCTAATTATGTGTCTTAATCATTTGCTTTGTATTGCTGTCAGACATTATTACTCAATGGCTTGTTACTAAGATTTTATAGTAGGTAATACTTTATGGTTCAGTGTCATGATATCACTTGTTTTATCATCAAATGATTCATTATTGCCTATTTTAGATACATTAATTACATGTTTACCTTTGCAGTTTTTACAGTGTGGTTTGAGTGTCAATAGATTATAAGCATCATGTTGTAAATAAGCTCAGAGTTTAAGACAATAGATACACATTTAAATGTGTTTGACAATATTACAGCTCAGCCAGCCATTCTTTACTAAAAGCTGTAACCTTTTGAAGTCTTAACATTCTGTATACTCCCCTTGTCCTATGGGTAAGAAATGACTCACCTTCACCAACCCCCTAAAATAAAGCAGCTTAATTCAATGTTAAACCCCAAATCTATTTTGCATGAAGAAACAACCTGTCATTGATCACAAACTTTGTGAATATGTGGGTTTTCCCTCTTCACAATGCAGAAAGGCTGCATTTAAACAGTGGACACCGCTTGTTTCTATGACAACACACCTGTCATAATTGTTTTCTTTACTAAAGTAGAGGTTTATTATTGTTATTGATAAAGGTGTCATTTTTTTATAACAAGAGATAGCACTTGTATAGCCTAAGAAAGTAGCAGAAATATACAGAAAGTAGTTTTGAAAGCATTTTATTGTACAATGAGGAATTCAACATGCTAGTCTTCTCCCATTTTTTTAAACCATTGCCCCCACCCACAAGGTGTATAAACAACAATAAATAAGAATAAAATAAGATAATAGATACAAAACAAAAACGTGAATAACATAAATCTATCAACTCTAATTAGCAAATGTGTAGGACAGTATGCAAGTGTCTGTGCATGGACTTTGCAGATGTATTTCTCACATGTGCAGCACATAGTATTTGTTTTACAGTCCTTCTTTGGGGGCTGAATTGGCATCTCCTCCTCTTGTCTGCCCCAGCTGCAGCCTCAGGTGGATCAGGACAACATTCAGCCCCCTGAACAGCTTTCATAAGCGCTGCAGAGGCTGCCGTGCGGGGGAGGTGCTCCCTTTGGATGTGTGGGGTTACAAGTGCCTTTCCCAGCTGCTCCAGGAACACCCTCCTCTTGTTCCGCTTATCAGGTATCCAGGTAGGGTTGATCTTGTTCCAAATCAAGAAGGCATTGTATGAGGACACATCAATGATTTTATGGACGATGACCAGGGGCCAGCGGGAAGTCATCCTCCTGCAGCTGTAAGCTCCAATCACCTTGTCCAGGTTTTACATGACTCCTTTGTTATGGTTGTAGTCCAGGATGAAGGCTGGCTTCCTGTCCTCACGATCACTCATCTCAGCCGTTTTGTGCAGTGTGCTCAGGAGGACCACATTATTGTTCCTCTTTGGGAGGTAAGAAACTAGAGTGGGGGTGAAGGCAAACTTTGATGAGAAGGCCTCTCCCCCCTTGTTGTGAGGAGGTCAGGGGGGAGCTCAGGCTTGTTCTTTCTAACTGTGCCAACCATGGTGGTCTTCCTCTTCAGGAGCTGCTGGTTGTTCAATCAGTAGCACACATAATCTCAATTTCTCAGTGTGTGTGTGTGTGTGTGTGTGTGTGTTTGTGGTGTGTAAATGATTTTATAACTGCCGGGTCAAAAATTACCCTAAGACAATCTTTGTACCCTGGTGGTGTACAGCTTCCATGGAAATATCAACAAAGGCGATGTTTCACTTTTTCTAATGTTGGGGTCACTCTTGGAAAAGGGATCAAATTTCAAGTCGAAACAATATTTAGTGGGTTTTCCCTGCTGTTAAACATAGTGGCGGGTCATTTTTTTTTACCCCTAAGACCAAACAAGGGTTAAACTGTATTCCACGGTACAGTAGACAGTTATTATAATATTGTATTACATTGTTGGTTGTCAAGCATGTAAATGTGTTGTTGAGGAAGGACGCCATCTGCGTCAGCTTCTTGGTCCCTGACATAGAGTTGGATAGAGTGCGCATCTTTGCCATGATTATTATGTTTTCAGGTGAGTATTAAAAAAAAAAAAGAATAACTTAAACCGTTCATACCAAAATCCATGTTTTTATGTGCCATTATGTACCCAGCATGAGACACATGGCTCTGCCATGCTGAGCCTGAAGGAAGGTTTGAAAATTAAGGAGAGCCACACACTCTAGGAGCTCAGATGCAAAAATGTAATATCCAACGTTTCGACAGCCAAGCTGTCTTCAGCTGTCTGGCCCTTCCTAAAGGAAGTGACAATTAACATTTGATCATTAGTTGATCAAAATGTGTCTATTTTCACACATTCTGAATAAGCCTGCAGTGACAGTAGTTTTGACAGAGTTTGGTGAATGCACAGGCAAAGATAAGATTGCAACACAGGAAAGCTCTCTTCCTGTGTTTGTTCTTGCTGACTTCTTCAAAACCAACACTGTTGAGTAACTCGTTGAGAGGTCAAACTGTCGAACACATGTTGCATTTTCCTTATTCAGTTAATCAGTCTGAAATGTCTAAAATAGGCATATTTGATGTATTAGTGGTGATTGACATGAATGATATGTCTAAATAGCATGCAGCAATCAAACATTCATAATAATGGTTCTCATCAATTGTTCTCACAGGGTGGCAGGTAGCCTAGTGGTTAGAGCGTTGGACTTGTAACCGAAAGGTTGCAAGATCAAATCCCCGAGCTGACAAAGTAAAAATCTGTCGTCCTAAACAAGGCAGTTAAACCACCACTTCCTAGGCCGTCATTGAAAATAAGAATGTGTATGGTCATTTTGGCTTATCTGACTTGCCTAGTTAAATAAAGGTTAAAAAAAATCAACAGGCCTTGATGATGAGCCAGCAACATTTGTATTTTTTTATATAAAAGTGTATTGTACAATGGGAAAGTTTATTTCTGCTGTCACAGTACCCAACCCTATGACACATCAAACACAGAACAGAATAGGAGCAGAACAGGGTCAGTCTCGTCCTCTGAGCAGTTTAGGGACAGAGTGTCTTCGTCATTGCCACCAAGGCATTAGGGGGTGGAACCTGAAAAGTGATGTAGGTGTGTAGAAAACTTGTCTGAGACCTGAAGACTTGTGTAAGCTCCCTAAGCTAATGCCAATGCTTACTAAGTGTAGCAGGGTAACACAGTCTTGTGGCAGGCAGGAGACCTAGGTTAGAAACCAGTTTGTCACATTGGTTCCTGGATAGGTACAGTCAGGTACCAAATGAATGGCACCCTTGATAAAGATGAGCAAAAAGACTGTATGAAATAAATAATACAAATACTGAGCTATATTGTATGGTCATTTTGGTTTTTGAAAATGGTATTATTTAATACTAACACAAAGCTCAAAGAAAGAGATTAATTCATCTTTCACAAAAATGTCATCAAACTTTGAAAGTGCAGTCGCAAAAACCATCATGTGCTATGATGAAACTGGCTCTAATGAGGACCGTCACAGGAAAGGAAGACCCAGAGTTACCTCTGCTGCAGAGGATAAGTTCCTTAGAGTTAACTGCACCTCAGATTGTAGCCCAAATAAATGCTTCACAGAGTTCAAGTAAGACACATCTCAACATCAACTGTTCAGAGGTGACTGCGTGAATCAGGCCTTCATGGTCGAATTGCTGTCAAGAAA
The DNA here is from genome assembly GCF_013265735.2 of Oncorhynchus mykiss. Lineage (NCBI taxonomy): Eukaryota > Metazoa > Chordata > Actinopteri > Salmoniformes > Salmonidae > Oncorhynchus > Oncorhynchus mykiss. The sequence goes on along the minus strand of NC_048577.1, from coordinate 7,739,995 downwards.
CCACTATTAAAGGACACCAATAATAAGAAGAGACTTGCTTGGGCCAAGAAACATGAGCAATGGACATCAGACCAGTGGAAATCTGTCCTTTGGTCTGATGAGTCCAAATTTGAGATTTTTGGTTCCAACCACTGTGTCTTTGTGAGATGCAGTGGAGGTGAAAGGTTGATATCTGCATGTGTGGTTCCCACTGGGAAGCATGGAGGAGGAGGTGTGATGGTGTGGGGGTCCTTTGCTGGTGTCACTGTCAGTGATGTATTTAGAATTCAAGGCACACTTAACCAGCATGGCTACCACAGCATTCTGCAGTGATACACCATCCCATCAGGTTTGAGTATTTTGTTTTTCAGCAGGACAATGACATAACACACCTCCAGTCTGTGTAAGGGCTATTTGACCAAGGAGAGTTATGGAGTGCTGCATCAGATGACCTGGCCTCCACAATCACCCGACCTCAACCCAATTGAGACGTTTTGGGATAAGTTAGACCGCAGAGTAAAAGAAAAGCAGCCAACAAGTGCTCAGCATATGTAGGAACTCCTTTAAAACTGTTGGAAAAGCATTCCTCATGAAGCTGGTTGAGAGAATGTCAAGAGTGTGCAAATCTGTCATAAAGGCAAAGGGTGGCTACTTTGAAAAATCTAGAATATTTGTTTAACACTTTTTAGGTTACTACATGATTCTATATGTGTTGTTTCATAGTTTTGATGTCTTCACTATCATTTTCTACAATGTACATTTTTTTAATAAATAATAAATAATAAATAAAGAGAAACCCAAGAATGAGTAGGTGTGTCCAAACGTTTGACTGGTACTGTCTGGTTGCTGGATACACTGTATACAGCTGATGTGTTGTGCCCTGAAAATCCACAAGCAAGGGAAAAAATGGGAGAAGGAACATGTGTAGATAGATGTGAGAAGGAAGTATAAACAGGATATATGCTGAACAAAAATATAAATGCATCATTTCTAAGATTTTACTGAGTTCACATAAGGAAATAAGGAAATATCACATGACTGGGAATACAGATATGCATCTGTTGATCACAGATACAGTACCTTTAAAAAAAATGAGGGGCATGGACCAGAAAACCTGTCATTATCTGGTGTGACCACCATGTGCAACACATCTCTTTTGCATACAGTTGATCAGGTTGTTGATTGTGGTCTGTGGAATGGTGTCCCACTCCTCTTCAATGGCTATAAGAAGTTGCTGGATATTGGTGGGACCTGGAGAACAGTGTCGTCACTTGTCGATCCAGAGCATCCCACACGTGCTCAATGGGTGACATGTCTGGTGAGTGTGCAGGCAATGGAAAAACTGGGGCATTTTCAGCTTCCAGGAATTGTGTAGAGATCCTTGTGACATGAGGCCGTGCATTATCATGCTGGAACAGGAGGTGATGGCAGCGGATGAATGGCACGACAATGGGCCTCAGGATCTCGTCACGGTATCTCTGTTCATTCAAATTGTCATTGATAAAATGTAATTGTGTTTGTTGTTCGTAGCTTATGCCTGCCCATACCATAACCCCACCGCCACCATGGGGCACTCTGTTCACAATGTTGACATCAGCAAAACGCTCATCCACAAAACGCCATACACCTGGTCTGTGCTTGTGAGGCCAGTTGAACGTATTGCCAAATTCTCTAAAACGACAAAGGATGCAGTTTAAGTTAGAGAAATTAACATTAAATTCTGTGGCAACAGCTCTGGTGGATATTCGTGCAGTCAACATGCCAATTGCACACTCCCTCAAAACTTGAGACATCTGTGGCATTGTGTTGTGTGAGAAAACTGCACATTTTATAATGGCCTTTTATTGTCCCCAGCACAAGGTGCAACTGTGTAATGATCATGCTGTTTAATCAGCTTCTTGATATGCCTCACCTGTCAGATGGATGATTTATCTTGGCAAAGGAGAAATGCTCACTAATGAGGATGTAAACAAATTTGTTCACAACATTTGAGAAAAATAAGCTTATTCGTGCTTATGGAACATTTCTGGGATCTTTTATTTCAGCTCATGAGACATGGGACCAACACTTTACATGTTGCGTTTATATTTTTGTTCAGTTTCATCACACCGAATATCCCCTAGAGAGTATGCCCAAATTTACATGCCAATTGACATACACAACACTTGGGTTAGGAAACAGCATGTGAACAGTCCCTCAGCACAACACTTGGGTTAGGAAACAGCATGTGAACAGTCCCTCAGCACAACACTTGGGTTAGGAAACAGCATGTGAACAGTCCCTCAGCACAACACTTGGGTTAGGAAACAGCATGTGAACAGTCCCTCAGCACAACACTTGGGTTAGGAAACAGCATGTGAACAGTCTTTTTGCACTTTCTTCTTCTTGCATCTTTGTATCTGTGCCATTGAGGCTATCTCCATTTTGAAGTAGTCCATTTTTTTTCCACAATTGGCTGATCCCTTCTGATGACTTGGTTGGACATGACTCTAACTGGGTCACCAGGAGGGATCAGCCAATAAAGTTGAAAGTCACATCCAGTTGACTACATAAAAATGGCACTGCCCATGCTAACACAGCCTTTTGTCCACTAGAGGCCTCTATCCTTCTCTATGGACAGCATTTTATACAAGCTCGAATTTGAGTTGTCGGGTGCAGATCCCTGGAATACGTCCAAGAGCCCTGATTGATTGGCATGTGAGGGTGATTGACAGGCCTGAATGCCAATCAGATTGAAAGGGCTGGCCTTTTTTTACACATATGATAAGTGGTTTACAGAAAACTAAGACCTGAGGAGAGTACATGGGGAGCTATATCTCTGCAGATGATCTGAGGAGAGTACATGGGGAGCTATATCTCTGCAGATGATCTGAGGAGAGTACATGGGGAGCTATATCTCTGCAGATGATCTGAGGAGAGTACATGGGGAGCTATATCTCTGCAGATGATCTGAGGAGAGTACATGGGGAGCTATATCTCTACAGATGATCTGAGGAGAGTACATGGGGAGCTATATCTCTGCAGATGATCTGTCTATGTGATCAAAATCCCTGATACAGGTCCACTCAAATTAATATGGGCGGAATAGGTGTTTTTTGCACGGGGTCAAACTTTTCAAAATTCCATATTGATACAGAAACCCTAAACAATGATTTAGATGTATTAAGAACAAGTTTATTGACATAGTCAATAAAAATGTGAAGTATTTAATTAACGGGCTATGATAAAAAACATGCCTCTGGGGTCAAAATGACCCCAGTCGGTAGTATGAGGGTTGACCATGTACATCCCAGTCAGCACGTTGTATTGGATCTGTATAAAGACCACATTGAAAATGGGCTGCATTTTGCCTCTTGAATTTTTTTTAGGCACAAATGAAGAAATGCAACTAGCTATGTGGTCACATTTTATATTTAGATACATAAAATACAGTACATATTTTTTTCTGACATGCTGTTGATGCGTGTTATTGTCTTAAATTCCTGACTAGGCTACTTTAAAAATGTGTCAATCAACCACAGAACACTTCTTGTTTCTATGCCCTGCTACACCAGTAAGTTGACTCACTGTACAATACCTCTCCCCTTCACTCTGTAAGTACGCTACAGTATATTATATAGTTGAGTTTTTTAAATGTTATTGTTATTATCATTGTTATTATTTTATGTTTTAGCCATAAATCACATGGTACGACTTACTGAATCAGTTAACTATTTGTTTAGTTTTGACCTGTGTTTAGGTTGTTACATCAGGGCCAGTATCATGAAGTGTCTCAGAGAAGGAGTGCTGATCTAAGATCAGGTCCCACCGGTCCATATAATAATGATCTAAAAAGTTAAACTGATCCTAGATGAGCACTCTTAGTCTACTCTGAGACACTTTGTGAATATGGACCCTGGACTGTTTTAATGGATCAGGTGGAGTTATTCACCAGCTATAGAGTGAGTTGTTTATGTTTCTAAGACTGCAGGGTGGGAGATAAAACAATGGTCTTGAGAACAGCAGGAAGTGTGTTGGGGGTCTTTCTCTGGTCTGTAGCAGGTATGGTCTCATTCTTTACTGTTTTAGTAATGTTATCTTAATGTTATTCAGTTGTATTCAGTGACATCGTCTGTTAGGCTTTTATCTTTCACACCTCACTGAGTGATGCTTATGTGTGGTTTTCACACTCAACTCAGAAACTACAGGACGGCAACAAAGTGTGGACAAACCCTACTGTCAGTGTAAGCCAATAGACTTTTGCTTAATGTAATATCCTTGTGTTGTGTGACTGTGTGTTTCAGTTGTACTGGGTCAGGATGGCTGGAGTGTTACATACACCCCTCAGAGTATCTGTACCTTGAAGGGGTCAACAGTGGAGATGTCCTGCTCTTACACATATCCTAGTGGTTATATCGTCACATCAACCTTCTGGTTCACTAAAAATGATGCTGAGGGGAATCCTGTTAGTCTGAGTGATGACGCAGACTACAAAGCTCGTGTGACGTATCATAAAGATAACAAGAATGACTGCACTCTGAGAATCACAGACCTGAGAGAGAGTGACTCAGCTACGTACAAGTTCAGATTTATAACAGATCAGACTGGAGGGAGATTTACTGGCAGTCCTGGAGTCACTCTGTCTGTCACAGGTACAGTGATATTCTTCTGTCAATTTAGTTCTGGAAATTGTAGTGTTTTGTCTTCAAAAAATAAATGTCATGTGACTAGAAAAGATGTCAGATGACTAATGGTTGTAATGTGTTGCGATCTCCTCCAGGTCTGCAGGTGAAGGTGACTCCTTATTCAGTTGTATCAGCGTGGAAGACACTGACTTGCACCACCTGTGTTCTGACTGGTAACCCCACCTACATCTGGTACAAGAACGGACAGATAGTAACGGACAACACTTCTCCCTATTCAGTCTACCCTGATGCTGCAGACAGCTACTCCTGTGCTGTAAAATCCAATGAGGATCTCCACACTCCTGCAGTGTGTGAGTCTGGATTCAACTCAGTATTCTAGTAGAACGTTTCAAGTATATCTATTCTGTCTCCTAAACAGTCCTCACAGTTATCTAACATAACTAACACAGGATTATTGCAGCTCATGATTGTATAAGTAATGTCCTCTTGTCATTGTGTTTCAGGTGTTCAGGATCAGAGCTGCAACAGAGTAACTTATACTGACAATAGTATCTGTGCCTTGAAGGGGTCATCAGTGGACATATCCTGTACTTATTCCAGTTATCATCCGATCAAAACAACATTCTGGTTTAGAAGTGATAAGTCGGCCCCTGAGGACCTAACCAGAGACCCAGAGTATGCAGGTCGGGCCCTGGAGAGCCTTCCCTCCATCCTGAGAATCACGGATCTGAGAGAGAGCGACTCAGCTGAGTATAAATTCAGATTCAACACACAGATCTCAGGATGGGGGTACAGCTTCCCTGGAACAACTCTGTCGGTCACAGGTAAAACTACACTTACAGAACATTATGAAATACTGGTAATACTACACTTCCAGATCATTATGATATACTGGGAATACTACACTTACAGAACATTATAGAATACTGGTAATACTACACTTCCAGAACATTATGATATACTGGTAATACTACACGTACAGAACATTATAGAATACTGGTAATACTACACTTACAGAACATGATGATATACTGGTAATACTACACTTACTGAACATTATGATATACTGGTAATACTACACTTACTGAACATTATGATATACTGGTAATACTACACGTACAGAACATTATAGAATACTGGTAATACTACACTTACAGAACATGATGATATACTGGTAATACTACACTTACAGAACATTATAGAATACTGGTAATACTACACTTACAGAATTGTATAATATACTGGTAGTATTACAGAACATTATGATTTACTGGTAGTACTATTTTAACATTATTCTATAGTGTAACTACTTTATCTCCAATAGCATTGGGGCGGCAGGTAGCCTAGTGGTTAGAGCATTAGACCAGTAACTGAAAGGTTGCTGGGTCGAATCCCTGCGCTGACAAGGTAAAACATCTGTTCTGGCCCTGAACAAGGCAGTTAACCTCTGGTGTCATTATAAATAAGAATTTGTTCTCAACTGACTTGCCTAGTAAAATAAAGGTTACATAAATACAAATGAGGTGGAAATATTGTTATTTTCTGTTTTTATTCTCTCTTCATTCAGACCTGCAGGTGAAGGTGACTCCTGACACAGAGGGACAGAAGACACTGACCTGTAGCACCACCTGTAATCTGACTGACAACCCCACCTACATCTGGTACAGGAACGGACAACGTCTAGATGAGCCCACTTCCCTGCAATACTCTGTCAATAATTCTTATTCAGACAGTTACTCCTGTGCTGTAAAAAGCCATGAGGATATCCAAGCTCCTGCAGTGTGTGAGTGTGAATGCAATTAGTTCTCTACTTAACAAGTATCAATCATTTAAGGCCAACGAGAAGGGACAAATTAAATAGAAATGACAACGTCATACACTCTTAGAAAATAAGGATACAGTATTTTTCCCTGGGGTACAAAAATATAAAAATACACATAATGTACCTTCAAAGATACACATAATGATCTCACATGGTACTGTTAGGTACCTTTTAGGGTACATGTGAGGATAAAGAGTTTATTGATACATTTTTGTACCCCATATTTCAAATATAAAGGAACAATAATCGCTAATACTTTACTTTATCAAAAAATAAATATTGACCGTATTATATTATCATTGTAATTGTGCACCTATTGATGTCAGACATGCACCTAACCCGATGCTCTGTTGCTGATGACTGGGATGATTTCAGCAGCCGGATAAGACACCCTCTTTTGACTGATGACTGACATAAGGGCATGAACGTGACAGGCCTGTCTGGCTGATATAATTCTGATGGTCATAATGCTTCTTGACAGTGTCATAAAGTGTATTTTCTTAGTCCAAGTGACACAGGATGGTCGTAATGCTTCCTGACAGTGTCATAACATGTTTTTTTTTATACAAGTTATCTAAAATATGATGGAAAAAAACATGACTGTAAATAATTCATTACAATAACAAAGGATTTAAGAGACAAACTCTCAAATGAAAGGAAACTTCTTGGCAGGGATTTTTTTTACATTTAATAAATGTTACTGTAGGTGCCATAACCAGCCATAAAGTAACGCAATATATGTCATAAAAGGTGTCAATATATGCATCATGACAGTGTTCTCCATATTATGACAAGTTATGTCAGCTGTTATGACATAATAAGGCATGGTTATCACTGTGTCATAGTGTTAGGACAAATCACAATGCAAGCCAGCTTTTTCAGAAATCCCGGTTGGAAGATTTCTGAAACGGATGAAAAGTTGTTAAAATCTGGGAATTTGGGGAAAGTTACTTGATTTTTTTGAGCTTACTTGCAGGCCTGATGTGGCCTGTTAACCACGAATTTCAAGCCACTGTAGTAGAGTAAAACTAGTCCTCAAAATAAGGCCTCATGAGATATGTAATGTATTGTCATGAAGAGTTTCATTTGAATAATATACGCCTAGGAACTCAGGACTGAAAATGTACGAATTCAACAACCATGTCTCCGTCACTAACAAGTAACTCTACAATTCACTCAAACTGGATAATTATATTGGAGGCATGGCTTAGTGCGTGCATGCTGTTCAGATAGTTATTTTTGGCCACCCATGAGTGGAAGTGTTGTACCAGTTTAAGTGATGTATGGTAGAGGTACAGTTTTGCCACAGACAAGGAACAAATAGCTTTGCAATGCTTTTGTACCTGTGGCGAAAGGTACAATCTGTGTTATAAACTGGGGTACAATCATGTACAGTACCAGTCAAAAGTTTGGACACCTTCTCATTCAAGGGTTTTTCTTTATCTGTACCATGTTCTACATTATAGAATAATGTAGGCATAAAGGCAAAGGGTGGTTACTTTGAAGAATCTGAAATATAAAATATATTTTGATTTGTCTAACACTGTTTTTACTACATGATTCCATGTGATATTTCATAGTTTTGATGTCTTCACTATTATTATACATTGTGGATTAGTAAAAAGAAAGAAAAACCCTTCAATGAGTAGGTGTGTCCAAACTTTTGACTGGTACTGTACCTATAACCAGTGGTGGTTCGAGCTTGTATGGCACCCTGGGTGACACAAATATAAAATCATAACATTTAAAACTATATAAATATAAGAAATACATACAAAAATAAGTAACAAAGACAAATAGAAACAAATTGTAGTATTTAAATACAAATAAAAAGATAATCAAATTATTACACTATTACCCTGTTGCTAACAAAAAACCACACAAATATAACTAAATTGCATAAATCCTATATCACACAAATACACAAATAGAATAACACACTTATAAAGAAGATAACCTGATTATTACACTATTGTACTTCAAACAAGAAACACACAAACTAAATGACACATTTAAGTGCATTACTAATTGCATTAGTACTGTACAAAGTTAGAGGTGCGTAACTCAGACCAGGTTAATTGACCCACAGTCCCACACGGTGACATGATATCATTGACCCACAGTCCCACCCGGTGACATGATATCATTGACCCACAGTCCCACCCGGTGACATGATATCATTGACCCATTGACGTGACATGCGAATGTGGGATAGAAAACCGATCGCTCAAATGTCACTATTCCAATTATTATTTTCGTTTTTTTGTTTTGTGCGGGTTCCCCGTGCTGCCCCCAGCAAGATGCTGCCCCAGGCGGCTGCCTTGAGGTTTTGAGGTCCATTGTGTAGAAAATAGTTTAATAAATCAAGGCTTTGATAAACATAGGGTACACTGGTGGCACCTGCTGGTCCAAATGATTTAGAGCAGTTCAATTATTATTGTTGACGCCCCACACCCCATACAGCATATGCAGTGTAGCCTTTATGTCTTCTACCAAACCAATACCAAACTAACCTGGTGGTTGTTTGACGAAACGAAGATTTGGACGTCATTGATCATGTGCTTCTGATAAAGTGATACAGGCATCGGCATGCTGCTTCGAAATACACCGCTTTGCTATTTCTACACATGCCTCGGAGCTATGGTATCAAACGTAACATCACCACCTATAACTAACAGTACAAAGGAAGACCTTACAGGGCACCACCCCAGAGACATGTGTTTGTACCCTTTTAGCAACAAATCTAAACCTTTATTTCTGAGTGTAGACATATGTCTATATTTAATTTTAATTTTAAATGAACCTGTCCAATACATCTATAACATTGAGTCTCATTATGGTTTCAGGAATTGATCAGTTGCATTTTGTTTCAGGTGTTGTGGGTGAGAGCTGTATGAATGTGACTTACACCCATCAGAGTATCTGTGCTTTGAAAGGGTCAACAGTGGACATATCCTGTTTTTACACACATCCCAGTTGGCATAACGTCACAGAAGTGTCCTGGTTCAGCAAATGGAAGTCTGGTGTAACTAACGATCTGAGCCAGGACCCAGAGTATGCAGATCGTGTGGAATACCAGCGACAAACAGACAAGGACTCCACTCTAAAAATCACAGACCTGAGGGAAAGAGACTCAACTGAGTACAAGTTCAGATTTAAAACAGTTCATGCAGAATGGGGATATACCTTCTCTGGAACAACTCTGTCTGTCACAGGTGTGTACTTTATACTCTACACTCTTAGAAAAAAAGGTGCTATGTAGAACCTAAAAAGGTTATTTGGCTGTCCTCATAGGATAACCCTTTGAAGAACAGTTTTGGGATCCATGTAGAACCCTTAGGGTTCTACATGGAACTCAAAATGGTTCTACCTGAAACAGAAAAGGGTTCTACCTGGAACCAAAATAGGGTTATCCTATGGGGATAGTCGAAGAACCCTGTTTTTCTAAGACTGTATACATGAACTGATTCATGTTTTATTTATCTGGTCCAATAACAGGAGACAATAACCAGAGAAAATATGTCATTTACTCCTTATTCTCAATCTTTCAGGTCTGCAGGTGGAGATGATTCCTGCCACAGTGACTGAGGGACAGAGAGTGACACTGGACTGTAGGACCGTCTGTACTCTGACTGATAACCCCAACCCCTCCTACATCTGGTACAAGTTAGGCCAGCGCCTCACCGACCTAAATAACAGCCTGATCCTCAACCCAGTCAGCAGTGAGGATGCAGGCAGATACTCCTGTGCTGTAGAAGGCTTTGAGGATCTCCCCTCTCCTGAAGAGACTCTCACTGTCAAATGTGAGGATTTTTATTGTATTCTTTACTAAATAACATCATCACTTAGGTCCTTACTGCATGTGCTTACACTCTTTCTGTCATTCAGATGGCCCAAAGAACACACTGGCATCAATCCATCTCTCTGATGAAATAGTGGAGGGCAGTTCAGTGACTCTGACCTGCAGCAGTGATGCCAACCCACCTGTGGACAAATACACCTGGTACAAGAAGATTGGAGCCCACAATCAGTCTTTCTCCTATGGGAACACAGAACTACAGCATGTCTTCAGTCACATCCAGTCATCTGACACCGGGGAGTACTACTGTGAAGCCCGGAATGAGATGGGGACAGACAGGTCTGAGTCTATCAGCATCGATGTGAAATGTGAGTAAAGTACAGCTCAGTGTTGAAATGTTGGAATCAGTTTAAATGTAAATGAATCCATAAAGCATAGCACAGCCAACATTGGTTCCTTTGAATGTTTTGTCTAAGTGAATCATCGATTGGATAGTTATTTGACTGAACTCATGTTTCTTTTACACCAGACGGCCCAAAGAACACCTCAGTGTCAGTCAGTCCCTCTGGTGACATAGTGGAGGGCAGTTCAGTGACTCTGACCTGCAGCAGTGATGCCAACCCACCTGTACAGAGTTATGCTTGGTACAAGAATGGAAGTGTCTCTCAGAGTATCTTCTATGGGAACACAGAACCACAGCAGGTTTTCAGCCAAATCAAGTCATCTGACACTAGACAGTACTACTGCTGGGTCTCGAATGGAATTAGTACAGACAGGTCTCCATCTTTAGACATTGATGTTAAATGTGAGTAAAACATGAGAGTTGCTCAGTGAATGTTAGCCTGGGTAAGAAAAGGGGGGAGGGGTGGGTGTCTTTGTTAACAACAGCTGGTATGTGTTCTCTAATGTTAAGGAAGTCTTTCTCGCCTGAGTTAAAATACCCCGAGCTGCAGACGATACTATTTACCAAGAGAGTTTTCTTCTATATTTTTCGTAGCTGTCTATTTACCACCACAAACCGATGCTGACACTAAAACCACACTCAACAAGCTGTATAGGGCCATAAGCAAACAAGAAAAAGACCATCCAGAGGTGATGTTTCTCATGGCTGGTGGTGTCCAACTAGAGGCGTCAAAACTCTATGTTACCATTACTTCACACACAGAAATGCATACAAGGCTCTTCCTCACCCTCCTTTAGGCAAATCTGACCATAACTCTTATACTCCTGATTCCTGCTTACAATAAAAAACTCAAACAGGAAGTTCCAATGACGCGCTCAATACGAAAGTGGTCTGATGAAGCGGAAGCTAAGCTACAGGACTGTTTTGCTAGCACAGACTGGAATATGTTTCAGGATTAATCTGATAACATTGAGGAGTTTACCACATCAATCGTCGGTTTCATTAATAAGTGCACCAGCGACTTCATTCCTACAGTGACCGTACGTACATATCTCTACCAGAAGCCATTGATTGCAAGCAACATCCATACTGAGCTAAAGGCTAGAACTACCCCTTTCAATGAGTGGGACACTAATCCAGATGCTTATAAGAAATCCTGCTACGACCTCCAACGAGCCATCAAACAGGCAAAGCCTCAGTCCCGGATGAAGATCGAATCGTACTATGTCGGCTCTGACACTCGTCGGATGTGGCAGGGTTTGAACACTATCACGGATTACAAAGGGAAACCCAGCCACGAGCTGCCTAGTGACGTGAACCTACCAAATGTGCTAAATACCTTCTTTGCTCACTGTGAGGAAAGCAATACTGAACCATACATGAGAGATCCAGCTGTTCTGGATGACTGTGTGATCTCGCTCATAGTAGCTGATGTGAGTAAGACTTTTAAGCAGGTTAACATTCACAAGGCTGCCGGGCCGGACGGCCGTGGGGCTGAGAGCATGCGCGGACCAGCTGGCAAGTGTCTTCACTGACATTTCCAACCTCTCCCTGACCCAGTTTGTAATACCTACTTGTTTCAAGCAGACCACCATAGTCCCTGTGCCCAAGAACCCCAAAATAACCAGTCTAAATTGTTATTACCCTGTAGCACTTACATCTGTAGCCATGAAATGCTTTGAAAGGCTGGTCATCACTCACATCACATCACATCCCAGACACAATGGACGCACTCCAATTCGCATACCGATCCAACAGATCCACAGCTGACGCAATCTCTATTGCACTCCACACAGCCCTCTCCCACATGGACAAGAGGAACACCTATGTTAGAATGCTATTCATTGACTACAGCTCAGCGTTCAACACCATAGTGCCCTCCAAGCTCATCACTAAACTCAGGACCCTGTGACTGAACACCTCCCTCTGCAACTGGATTGTATACCTCCTGATGGGCCGCCCCCAGGTGGTGATGGTAGGTAGCAACACAGCCGCCATCCGCCTCAACACAGGGGCCCATCATGGGTGAGTGCTTAGTCCCCTACTGTACTCCCTGTTCATCCACGAACGACTGCATGGCCTCACACGACTCCAACGCCATCATTAAGTTTACTGACGACACAACAGTGTTAGGCCTGATCACCAACGACGATGAGACAGCCTATAGGGAGGAGATTAGTGACTTGGCAGTGTGGTGCCAGGACAACATCCTCTCCCTCAATGTGAGCAAGACAAATAAGCTGAACGTGGACTACAGGAAATGAATTGCCGAGCACGCCCCATCCACATCGACGGGGCTGTACTGTAGTTGAGAGGGTCAAGAGCTTCAAAATTCTAGGTGTCCACATCACTGTAAGTAATTAACATGGTCCACACACACCGACACAGTCTTGAAGAAGTCACGACAAATGAAAAGATTTGTCATGGACCCTCAGATCTTCCAAAGGTTCTACAGCTTCAGCATTGAGAGCATCTTGACTGGCAGCATCACTGCTTGGTATGGTAACTGCTTGGCATCCAACCACAAGGTCCCTGCCATTCAGGACCTCTATACCGGTCAGTGACAAAGAAAGGCCCTACAAATGATCAAAGACTCTGGTCACCCAAGTGATAGAATGTTCTCATTGCTATTGCATGGCAAGCTCTACCGATGCACCAAGTCTGAAACCAACAGGATCCTGAATAGTTTCCACCCACATGCCATGAGACTCCTAAATACTGTAGTTAACCAAATAGCTATCAGCATTGACCGTTTTTGCAGTCTTTTGACTCATCACATTCGCTGCTGCTACTGTGTATTTTCTATCCCGTTTCTTATTCAATTTAACCCTGCATACACTATATATGCTTAAGTATGTGAACACCCCTTCTAATTGCTGAATTTGGCTATTTCAGCCACATCCATTGCTGAAAGGTTTATAAAACAAACATTGGCAGTAGAATGGCCTTACTGAAGAGCTCAGTGACATTAAACATGGGATGCCACCTTTCCAACAAGTCAGTTTGTCAACTTTCTGACCTGCTAGAGCTGCCACGGCCAACTGTATGTGCTGTTATTGTAAAGAGGAAACGTCTAGGAGCAACAACAGCTCAGCCACTAAGTGGTAGGCCACACAAGCTCACAGAACGGAAAATACTTACGCTACAGCATACAATGACATTCAAAATGATTCTGTGGTTCCAAGTTGGTGGCGACAGTTTGGGAAAGCCCTTTCCTGTTTCAGCATGACAATGCCCACTTGCACAAAGTTAGGTCCATACAGAAATGGTTTGTCGAGATTGGTGTAGAAGAACTTGACCGGCCTGCACAGAGCCCTGACTTCAACCTCATCGAACACCTTTGGGATGAATTGAAATGCCGACTGTGAGCCAGGCCTAATCCCCCAACATCAGTGCCCAACTTCACTAATGCTCTCGTGGCTGAATGGAAGCAAAACTTCAACATCTACTGGAAAGCCTTCCCAGAAGAGTGGAGGCCTAGGGACTATAAAGTGGAGGTGGTTCAGTGAACTACGCTTGCATAATGAGAAGCCTAACCCTTACCTGAAGCTTACAACCATTCGCTAATACCTAGCTTTTAGTGCAATGGGCTAACACAGTCTTGAGACGCGAAGACAACCAGTGTTTAGCATCTGGTTGGTCACATAAAGCACCTTTCCAAATGTGTTTATTTTAAGGTTTTGACTAGTTAATGTTCTCTGACCTGTCAATGTCATGTTCTCTTTGATTCGTCTGATAACTGATGCAAGGTCTTGATTGCACTATTGTCACATGATAACCCCCTCCACACATTATCCCTTACCAGATGCCCCCAAAAGCACCTCTGTGTCAGTCAGTCCCTCTGGTGAAATAGTGGAGGGCAACTCTGTCACTCTGACCTGCAGCAGTGATGCCAACCCACCTGTGGACAAATACACCTGGTACAAGACGAATGTGACCTCACCAAAAGCATCAGGACAGAGGTACAGCATCACTAACATCATCTCTGAGGACAGAGGAGAATATTACTGTGAGGCTGAGAATATATATGGACGTCTCAACTCTTCCCCTGTATTTGTGGACGTTCAGTGTAAGTACATCTTTAACGTTTTCCTCATACTTGTAAACTGCTAAAATTATGACAAATCAAGAAACATTTTACTATACAACATCCACATCTGTCAATATGTATTTTCACAATGTGAATGTAATTATTTCTAACTGACCTGTAAATCTGCTGGTTTACCTTATTCACTAAATCTAATATCTTCATAAAGCCAAGATAAGTTCTACACTTGTTGTATTCGGTGCATGTGACAAATAACGTTTGATTTGATAATACTATAACCAAGATGTTAATGACTTTATATTGAACCTTTGTCAGATGACCCAAAGAACACCTCAGTGTCAGTCAGTCCCTCTGGTGAAATAGTGGAGGGCAGTTCAGTGACTCTGACCTGCAGCAGTGATGCCAACCCACCTGTGAAGCGTTATACCTGGAACAAGAAGAGTGGCCATCAGTCTGTCTCCTATGGGAACACAGAACCACAGCAAGTCTTCAACCAAATCAAGTCATCTGACACTGGAGAGTACTACTGTGAGGCCTGGAATGGGATTAAAACAGGGAGGTCTGAGTCAATCAACATCGATGTGAAATGTGAGTAAAGTTCAGATCAGTGTTGGAATGTTGGAATCAGTTTAATGAAATCAATAATTTTAACTGAATTATACTAAACAATAATCATAGCCCAAATCTCTTTATTTTAATGTTTTGTGTAACTGAGTAATCTTTTGGATAGTTCTCTGACTGAACTAATGTTTATTTTACACCAGATGGCCCAAAGAACATCTCAGTGTCAACCAGTCTCTCTGGTGAAATAGTGGAGGGCAGTTCAGTGACTCTGACCTGCAGCAGTGATGCCAACCCACCTGTGGACAAATACACCTGGTACAAGAAGAACGTAACCTCACCAAAAGCATCAGGACAGAGTTACAGCATCACTAACATCATCTCTGAGGACAGAGGAGAATATTACTGTGAGGCTGAGAATAAATATGGACGACTCAACTCTTCCCCTGTATTTGTGGACGTTCAGTGTACGTACATCTTTAACGTTTTGGTCATACTTAAACTGCTTAAATAATGATGAGTCAAAAAACATTTTAATATACACATCTCTGAATATGTATTTTCACAATGTGAATGTAATTATTTCAAACGGACCTGTACGGACTGGTTTACTTTATTTGGTAAATCTAATGTTCTCAGAAAGAAAAGATAATATACAGTACAAGTCAATAGTTTGGACACACCTACTCATTCCAGGGTTTTTTATTTATTTTTACTATTTTCGACATTGTAGAATAACAGTAACGACATCAAAACTGTGAAATAACACATGGAATATTTTAGTAACCTAATTTATTTTTTTTACAAATCAAAATGTATTTTATATTTGAGATTCTTCAAGTAGCTACCCTTTGCCTTGATGACAGCTTTGCACACTCTTGACATTCTCTCAACCAGCTTCATGAGGTATTCACCTGGAATGAATTTAAATTAATTAATAGCTGTGCCTTGTTAATTTGTGGAAATTATAATGGTCTTTTATCAGATGGCCCAAAGAACACCTCAGTGTCAGTCAGTCCCTCTGGTGAAATAGTGGAGGGCAGTTCAGTGACTCTGACCTGCAGCAGTGATGCCAACCCACCTGTGAAGCGTTATACCTGGTACAAGAAGAGTGGCCATCAGTCTATCTCCTATGGGAACACAGAACCACAGCAAGTCTTCAACCAAATCAAGTCATCTGACACTGGAGAGTACTACTGTGAGGCCTGGAATGGGATGAAGACAGGGAGGTCTGAGTCAATCAACATCGATGTGAAATGTGAGTAAAGTACAGATCAGTGTTGGAATGTTGGAATCAGTTTAATGAAGTCAATAATTTGCATTAATCCTAAACCATATCATAGCCCAAATCTCTTTATTTTACTGTTTTATGTAAGTTAATAATCTTTTGGATAGTTCTCTGACTGAACTCATGTTTTTTTTTACACCAGATGGCCCAAGGAACACTTCAGTGTCAGTCAGTCCCTCTGGTGACATAGTGGAGGGCAGTTCAGTGACTCTGACCTGCAGCAGTGATGCCAACCCACCTGTCCAGAGTTACACCTGGTGGTACAATAAGAATGGAGGTGACAATAAGAGTATGACAGGACCACAGCATGTCTTCAACCAAATCCAGTCATCTGACACTGGAGAGTACTACTGTGAGGCCTGGAATGGGATGAAGACAGGGAGGTCTGAGTATATCGACATTGATGTGAAATGTGAGTAAAGTACAGCTCAGTGTTGGAATATTGGAGAAACTAACATCTAAAATGTATCAACCATTTGAACGACATTGGTCCTAAAGTCGAGCATAAGGCTGTTAGTCCTAGATTCACATTGGTCCTAAAGCAGAGCATAAGGCTGTTAGTCCTAGATTCACATTGGTCCTAAAGCAGAGCATAAGGCTGTTAGTCCTAGATTCACATTGGTCCTAAAGCAGAGCATAAGGCTGTTAGTCCTAGATTCACATTGGTCCTAAAGCAGAGCATAAGGCTGTTAGTCCTAGATTCACATTGGTCCTAAAGCAGAGCATAATGCTGTTAGTCCTAGATTCACATTGGTCCTAAAGCAGAGCATAAGGCTGTTAGTCCTAGATTCACATTGGTCCTAAAGCAGAGCATAATGCTGTTAGTCCTAGATTCACATTGGTCCTAAAGCAGAGCATAAGGCTGTTAGTCCTAGATTCACATTGGTCCTAAAGCAGAGCATAAGGCTGTTAGTCCTAGATTCACATTGGTCCTAAAGCAGAGCATAAGGCTGTTAGTCCTAGATTCACATTGGTCCTAAAGCAGAGCATAAGGCTGTTAGTCCTAGATTCACATTGGTCCTAAAGCAGAGCATAAGGCTGTTAGTCCTAGATTCACATTGGTCCTAAAGCAGAGCATAAGGCTGTTAGTCCTAGATTCACATTGGTCCTAAAGCAGAGCATAAGGCTGTTAGTCCTAGATTCACATTGGTCCTAAAGCAGAGCATAAGGCTGTTAGTCCTAGATTCACATTGGTCCTAAAGCAGAGCATAAGGCTGTTAGTCCTAGATTCACATTGGTCCTAAAGCAGAGCATAAGGCTGTTAGTCCTAGATTCACATTGGTCCTAAAGCAGAGCATAAGGCTGTTAGTCCTAGATTCACATTGGTCCTAAAGCAGAGCATAAGGCTGTTAGTCCTAGATTCACATTGGTCCTAAAGCAGAGCATAAGGCTGTTAGTCCTAGATTCACATTGGTCCTAAAGCAGAGCATAAGGCTGTTAGTCCTAGATTCACATTGGTCCTAAAGCAGAGCATAAGGCTGTTAGTCCTAGATTCACATTGGTCCTAAAGCAGAGCATAATGCTGTTAGTCCTAGATTCACATTGGTCCTAAAGCAGAGCATAATGCTGTTAGTCCTAGATTCACATTGGTCCTAAAGCAGAGCATAATGCTGTTAGTCCTAGATTCACATTGGTCCTAAAGCAGAGCATAATGCTGTTAGTCCTAGATTCACATTGGTCCTAAAGCAGAGCATAAGGCTGTTAGTCCTAGATTCACATTGGTCCTAAAGCAGAGCATAAGGCTGTTAGTCCTAGATTCACATTGGTCCTAAAGCAGAGCATAAGGCTGTTAGTCCTAGATTCACATTGGTCCTAAAGCAGAGCATAAGGCTGTTAGTCCTAGATTCACATTGGTCCTAAAGCAGAACATAAGGCTGTTAGTCCTAGATTCACATTGGTCCTAAAGCAGAGCATAAGGCTGTTAGTCCTCGACTCAATCAGTGTTAATCGGCGACAGCCGACACTCACATAGCTGGTGTTTTGGCGGTGTCGGAGGTGTAACTGCATTGTAGCTTTCTAACTGGTGAGCAGCTGCTCTTGATCATTATCATGAATACCTACCCATCCCAGCTGGTCTTGATCATTATCATGAAGACCTACCCATCCCAGCTGGTCTTGATCATTATCATGAAGACATACCCATCCCAGCTGGTCTTGATCATTATCATAAAGACATACCCATCCCAGCTGGTCTTGATCATTATCATAAAGACATACCCATCCCAGCTGGTCTTGATCATTATCATAAAGACATACCCATCCCAGCTGGTCTTGATCATTATCATGAAGACCTACCCATCCCAGCTGGTCTTGATCATTATCATGAAGACATACCCATCCCACTCCCATTAGAAGTTCACAACGAGAATGGCAATATAGAAATAATGACGCTCAAATTAAAATCATGAATTAAAATAATGATAATTTCTATCAGCCTAATTGAGGTGTAGATTACATCTCACATTCCAGTGTTCCAACTTGTAAACAAAACTGCATGAGATTTCCCTTAATGGGACTCTGTGCAGCCAATGACAATGTGCTCTTGAGGTATATTGCCCGGATTTACTTGTGGATTTGACAGCTCTAATGCAGTTCCAACTACTACACCGCCAAAACAACCGCAATGCAGGTGTCGGCTATCGCAGATGTCATAGAATCTAGGCCTTAATGCATTTTTTAAAAATTATTTACTAGACGGTCCAAAGAACACCTCAGTGTCAGTCAGTCCCTCTGTTGAAATAACGGAGGGCAGTCCAGTGACTCTGACCTGCAGCAGTGATGCCAACCCACCTGTGCAGATTTACATCTGGTACAAGAAGAATGGAGCTGAAACCTCAATTAGACATTCTGGATGGAGTTACAGGATCACTAACATCAGCCCTGAGGACAGAGGAGAATACTACTGTCTGGCAGTGAATGAAGTTGGATGCAAAAGATCAAAGCTTGTTCCTCTAAATGTTTTGTGTAAGTATTGCAGATCCTCTCCATCTTGTACTCGTGTGGTTTAACAGATATATTTAAAAAACTCAAAATGAAAGTATTGTGACACAACCACTTTGGGACATTCATCTTTCTATCAGGTAAACCAAAGACCACCTCCGTGTCAGTCAGTCCCTCTGGTGAAATAGTGGAGGGCAGTTCAGTGACTCTGACCTGCAGCAGTGATGCCAACCCACTTGTGGACAAATACACCTGGTACAAGAAGAATGGAGCTTCACTGAAAGGATCTGAAAACACCTTCCTCATCACCAACATTAACTTGGAGGACAGTGGAGAATACTACTGTGAGGCTGAGAATGAATATGGAGGTCTCAACTCTTCTACAATTTATGTAGATGTTCAGTGTAAGTACACCTAACCATCTCATCTTTTGATGAGAGAATCACACATCTTTATATTTCACTCATAGAATAAACTCAGCAAAAAAAGAAACGTCCCTTTTTCAGGACTCTGAAAAATAAGATAATAAGATAATTCGTAAAAATCCAAATAACTTCACTGTAAAGGGTTTAAACACTGTTTCCCATGCCTGTTCATTTTTTTAAATTGTACCTTTATTTAACTAGGCAAGTCAGTTAAGAACAAATTCTTATGTTCTGAAGTTCCTGTTCAGGGGCAGAACGACAGATTTCGTACCTTGTCAGCTCGGGGGTTTGAACTTGCAACCTTCCGGTTACTTCCAACAACTTCCAACACTCTAACACTCTAACCACTAGGCTACCCTGCCACCCCAATGAACCACAAACAATTAATGAACATGCACCTGTGGTATGGTCGTTAAGACACTAACGGCTTACAGACGGTAGGCAATTAAGGTCACAGTTCTGAAAACTTCTGGACACTAAAGAGGCCTTTCTACTGACTCTGAAAAACACCAAAAGAAAGATGCCCATGGTCCCTGCTCATCTGCGTTGTCATGCCTTAGGCATGCTGCAGGGAGGCATGAGGACTGCAGATGTGGCCAGAGCAATAAATTGCGATGTCCGTACTGTGAGACGCCCAAGACAGCGCTACAGGGAGACATGACGGACAGCTGATCGTCCTCGCAGTGGCAGACCACGTGTAACAACACCTGCACAGGATCGGTACATCCGAACATCACACCTGCGGGACAGGTACAGAATGGCAATAACAACTGCCTGAGTTACACCAGGAACGCACAATCCCTCCATTAGTGCTCAGACTATACGCAATGGGCTGAGAGAGGCTGGACTGAGGGCTTGTAGGCCTGTTGTAAGGCATGTCCTCACCTCACATCACCGGCAACAACGTCGCCTGTGGGCACAAACCCACTGTCGCTGGACCAGACAGGACTGTCAAAAAGTGCTCTTCACTGATGAGTCGCGGTTTTGTGTCACCAGGGGTGATGGTCAGATTCGCTTTTATCGTCAAAGGAATCAGCGTTACACCGAGGCCTGTACTCTGGAGTGGGATTGATTTGGAGGTGGAGGGTCCGTCATGGTCTGGGGCAGTGTGTCAATGCATCATCGGACTGAGCTTGTTGTCATTGCAGGCAATCTTAACGCTGTGTGTTACAGGGAAGACATCCTCCTCCCTCATGTGGTACCCTTCCTGCAGGCTCATCCTGACATGACCCTCCAGCATGACAATGCCACCAGCCATACTGCTCGTTCTGTGCGTGATTTCCTGCAAGACCGGAATGTCAATGCTCTGCCATGGCCAGCGAAGAGCCCGGATCTCAATCCCATTGAGCACGTCTGGGACCTGTTGGATCAGAGGGTGAGGGCTAGGGTCCTTCTCCCCAGAAATGTCTGGGAATTTGCTGGTGCCTTGGTGGAAGAGTGGGGTAACATCTCACAGCAAGAACTGGCAAATCTGGTGCAGTCCATGAGGAGGAGATGCACTGCAGTACTTAATACAGCTGGTGTCCACACCAGATCCTGACTACTACTTTTGAGTTTGACCCCCCCTTTGTTCAGGGACACATTGTTCCCTTTCTGTTAGTCACATGTCTGTGGAACATGTTCAGTTTATCAATCTCAGTTGTTGAATCTTATGTTCAGACAAATAATTTTACGTTAGGTTTGCTGAAAATAAATGCAGTTGACAGTGAGCGGACGTTTCTTTTTTTGTTGAGTTTACCTCCAAGTTCCATAATTCTCCTCATGTAAAACACTGTTTTAAAACACTGTATTGGTTCATATTGTCCACCAGATGGCCCAAAGAACACCTCAGTGTCAGTCAGTCCCTCTGGTGAAATAGTGGAGGGCAGTTCAGTGACTCTGACCTGCAGCAGTGATGCCAACCCACCTGTGCAGAATTACACCTGGTACAAGAAGAATGTAACCTCACCAGTATTGTCAGGACAGAATTACAACATCACTAACATCAGCTCTAAGGACAGTGGACATTACTACTGTGAGGCCAGGAATAAAATAGCATCTGAGAACTCTACAGCTCTGAGGATCATTGTAGCAGGTAAAGGTTCATCTTCAATATGCAAAATACACAATTACATGTTTCAATCTAATCTAAATTTGGCTTATTACACTTGACTTTTGTGTTGGCTTATACGATTCCCAAGCCTTTAATGTGATTTTCTTTTCAGTTTACAACATACCATGTACTCATATCATTTATATTTTATTATAGGGAAACATACCTCAATTAAGACTGCAGCTGTAGGAATCATAATTATTGTTCTGGTTCTCATACTCTGTCTCTCTGGCTTCATGTGGTTCAGGTGAGTGAACATTTAGCTTTTTAACACTCTGATTTGTTACTAACTTCATTCATCATTAGTTAAATGAATGTCCAAAACAGGAAGAAGGCATCCAACTCCACCTCTGGCACAATAGAAACAAGAGATACAGCAGATGAGGGACAGGTGAGTCCGTTGGAATCAGAAGATGACTGTGATGACTGTGTATTCTTTGTGGAACTGTGTATTCTTTTTTCTACTCATGTTGTCTATACTCTTTCCCCATCAGGGAGACTCTACTCTCCTTTATGACAACGTCTTAGGCATGGCCATGCAGCAGAGACAGCAGTCACCGTCGAGTCAGGATGACGTTCACTACACCAGCGTCCACGTCTCTCCCTCCAAAAACCCGGAAGAGCTTTGTGCTCCATCGTGCAACTGCCTCAACCCCAGAAACAGGACAGAGATGTCCAGTACACTGCTGTGAAATTCAACCTCCCCAGTGCTGCCACTTGGTGAGCATATTCTGCATTAAGGTCATTCATATGCTGCGGCTTATTGTAGTAGATGTCATCAATAACCAAAACAGTGACCTCTAGTGATGCCATTTCCAACTTCTTAAGGATCAGCGTTCCGTCAACGGGACAGTTGTAAATCATGCAGCGCATTATATCAAGATCACCGATTTTAGAGTAACAACAAATGTCGGTACATAGAAGTGTCTTTTATAGACTGAAAGCCTTCATTCTTGTTAATATAACTGCACTGTCCAATTTATAGTAGCTATTACTGTGAGAAAATGCCATGCTATTGTTTGAGGAGAGCTCCTAACAACTAAACCCTTTTTTCAACGCGATAGGTTTTATAAATTCACCTCTGAAGGTGAAATGTGTACTTACATTCTGAAATCTTGCTCTGATTTATCATCCCAAGGGTCCCAGAAATAACATGAAGTGTCATTTTGTTAGATAAAATCCTTTTTCATATCCTAAAAAGGTCCATATAGCATACAATATCGATGTATTTTATTTTATTTCCACTTGTTCAATTTGTAAAGAAAATAATCTGTGAACATCTCACCCTAAACGTTGTTTGAATGAGTCAAATCACGTTCGTAAATATTCCTCAGAGATCCTAGAAGGTAACAAGATTCTACTATTTCATTAGGGGTCTAGTATATCCTATAGGACACCATATTTGGTCACGTGGGCGGCCATCACTTGAACAACTGTACGTTTGTTAAATAAGAACCAATCAGGGTCAAAAAAAGCTAGCTAGATAGCCAATGAGCTGGGCTTTACGGGAGTATCCAAAAACCATGTATATGTTGTAAAATGTATCTTCTAACCTTGTACGACAGCATGCCTTTTAATTTTGGACAAAAATTATAAGGATAATTCAGAGTTATGATGTTATGAAAACTGGTTGTTTTGCAGATGCTGAACTTATAACATGGCTACTAATACTTGGAAAGCTAAATCAAAGTCCAAGCATTCAGATTTGACGATATTCTTTGCAGAAAAATGGAATATGAATGCGAACGTCTCCTTCACGATTTGCTCAAATGTACCTGGGGACAGGATCAGTCATAGTCCAAGTTATCCATCTGAAACTTTGCACACACACTGCTGCCATCTTGTGGACTCTATCGGAATTACAACCAGAGTGATGGATTTAACAGTGACATTTCTCTTGCATTTCAAAGATGGTGGTAAAAAAAACACTGGTTGGTGTTTTCTTTGTATTTTCTTCTACCAGATCTATTATGTTATATTCTCCTACATTCAATTCACATTTCCACAAACTTCAAAGTGTTTCCTTTCAAATGGTACCAAGAATATGCATATCCTTGCTTCAGGGCCTGAGCTACAGGCAGTTAGATTTGGGTATGTCATTTAGGCGAAAATGTAAAAAAAGGGGGATATCCCATAATATTGTAAACTACCAACCCAATAATGGACAATGACGGAGGGATGTGATGATGAGTTTGAGGAACTGTTCTCAGTGCGTTCCAAATGGTACCCAATTCCTTCTTTAGTGCACTACTGAGCGCTATAGGCTCTGGTCAGAGGTAGTGCACTATAAAGGGTATAGGGTGCTGTCATTTGGGACAAAGATTTGCATAATCTCTGTTTCTCTCTCCTCAGACTCACGGCGGCACAAGCAGCTGAGGAGGACACCTCTGAGATCTACAGAACAGTCAACAAACCCAGAACCAAGACCACCTGAACACAACAAAACCAAGAACACCTGAACACAACAAGCCCCAAACCAAGAAGAACTTAAAACAACAATCCCAGAACCAAGAAGACCTGAACACAACAAACTGTTTTTAAGAAATGTTTGCAAAAAACTAAACAACTGAAATATAAATTTACAGAAGTATTCAGACCTTGGTTGATGCGCCATTGGCAGCGATTACAGCCTCGAGTGTTCTTGGTTATGATGCTACAAGGTTATACATTTTTTACAGCAATACATTTTGTTTCATATGTCTGTTACGCAAATAAATTCAATTCATTTATATACACTTAATATAAGTTTGCTAGATTTAAAAAAAATATTTGTTTCATTGTTTTTTATCACAAAGTTATAGCACAATTTTGACTCAAATTTAAGGAAATAGTTATTCTTGATTCAATGTTTCTTATTAATTTTATCATTTTTGTTTTTTACTAATGTGTGAAGTGTAA
The DNA here is from genome assembly GCF_013265735.2 of Oncorhynchus mykiss. NCBI lineage: Eukaryota > Metazoa > Chordata > Actinopteri > Salmoniformes > Salmonidae > Oncorhynchus > Oncorhynchus mykiss. The sequence continues at coordinate 7,715,115 of NC_048577.1, read as the reverse complement.
ACAATCTATCATAAACTTCATTGTCATTGTTTTTACCTTATTATGACAGTATTTTCAGTGGAGAGAAAATTAAAAGCTTTTAAAATCACAATCTTGTACTGTACATACAGTAACTACAAATAATACATTTACATTAGTTTGTAGAGCAATAGTGGTTTATTCACCTTCATAATCATTATTTCCATACAAAATGTACACACACACTTTCAGAAGAAGCAAAGTCCAGCTCCTAGACACACAACCAGTTACATAAAATATTATGTATTGTCATTTTTTTAAATGCAGACACAATATGACTCAATAAACCGAGACAGACAGACAGACTTGTATGCATGGCAGGTCTAAAAAAAAAAATAATTTGGCCAAATACTCAGTCAGCTGAAGACACCTCTTTCACACAAAATGGCCGTTCAGACTTTCGGTATCGCTGAACAATGTCTGCTTTATGTAGCTAACAAGCTTGCTGGGATAGCTAGTTCACTAAATTCAAAAGCCACTCCCACGTCAACTCTTAATAACACAGTATTTTTACATGGATGCTTTACTATTTATTTTTAAACATTATTTTACCTTCAATTTTGTGTATATTCATTGGTATCTTTATCTACTGCCATATTCTGTTTGAATCTTGTTTGGTTAGGCAGGTAGCCTAGTGGTGAGAGTGTTGGGCCAGTAACAGAAAGGTTGCTGGATCAAATCCCCAAGCTGAAAAGGTAAAAATCTGTCATTCTGTCCCTGAACAAGGCAGTTAACCCAGTAGGCTGTCATTGTAAGTAAAAACTTGTTCTTTACTGACTTGCAAATTTAAATAAAGGTTCAATTAAAATCCTCTGCTGGTTTCCCCTGACTCTGCCCATTTCTTTCTTGATTGGCCATTATCAAAAAAAGACCTTGTGAGCATCGTAGATTCACATGTTTCAATCTCAGATTGGATTGTCTGAATTCGCTAGTCAAGTGTCAATCCCGGAAAAAAAAAACATTGACGAAAGATATTTTGAGAAAATGTGACCTTTTTCAGGAAACTAGTTGTGTGTCGCAGGTCATTACTTCACAGGAGAGCCATTAGAACGTAAACTTTTTTAAATCAAAATGAATTTTTTGGCAACAATGCCTTCTTGAACATGTGAACTTTCATGTGCCTTAATAACAATCTTGTATTCCATCTGTAAATACAAATACAATTGTTAAATTATGAGCCTAGTTGGTTTAACCAGAGAAAAAGTCAGCAACCTTCCCGCTAGCCATGATTGGCTAAGACAATGAGTGGGTTGGACAGGCCGAAAGATGATTTCTGATTGGTCTGCCATAAGCAGACTTCTGTCTATTTGAGCTGGTCAGTAAATCTAGGTAATCCTATCTAACGTGGCTTTTATTTTTTTATTGCGTAGTAAAACAACGTAAATCTAATGTCAAATTAAAGTGTACTATTAGCTAGCTAACACTAGCTGGCTGGCTCGCTAGCTAACGTTATGTGTATGCTCTCTACTTTCTGGAGGGCCGAGTTTTGAAATCAGTGGAATTCTAATATGATAGCTAAGGAGATGGAGAAAACACCTGTCTCTGGATTACATCTTCCAACTAAGGGCAACCAAATCATCAGGAGACGCGTCGAACAATGATGTATAAGGGTAAGAGATTCTAGCTAGCTACATTTTCAGATATTACACGTTTCTAAATTTGACATAAAGTCTTTTCATTTGCTACCGGGATCGATATGACAACAGCCAGTGAAAGTGCAGGGCGCCAAATTTAAACAACAGAAATCTCACAATTAAAATTCCTCAAACATACAAGTATTTTACACCATTTTAAATATAAACTTGTTGTTAATCCCACCACCGTGTCTGAATTTAAAAAGGCTTTATGATGAAAGCACACCAATTGATTATGTTAGGTGAGTGCCTAGTCACAGAAAAACACAGCCATTTTTCCAGCCAAAGAGAGGAGTCCCAAAAAAGCAGAAATAGAGATAAAATGAATTACTAACCTTTGATGATCTTCATCAGATGACACTCATAGGACTTCATGTTACACAATACATGTATGTTTTGTACGATAAAGTTCCTATTTATATCCAAAAATCTCAGTTTATATTGACGCGTTATGTTCAGTAGTTCCAAAACATCTGGTGATTTTGCAGAGAGCCAGATCAATTTACAGAAATACTCATAATAAACATTGATAAAAGATACAAGTGTTATACATGGAATTATAGATCCACTTCTCCTTAATGCAACCGCTGTGTCAGATTTCAAAAAATCTTTACAGAAAAAGCACACCATGCAATAATCTAAGTACAGCGCTCAGACACAAAAACAAGCCATACAGATATCCGCCATGTTGTGGAGTCAACAGAAGTCAGAAATAGCATTATAAATATTCACTTACCTTTGATGATCTTCATCAGAATGCACTCCCAGGAATCCCAGTTCCTCAATAAATGTTTGTTTTGTTCGATAAAGTTCATAATTTATGTCCAAATACCTCCTTGATGTTCGCGCATTTTGTTCACAAATCCAAATTCATGAGGCGCGGTCACTAGGTCCAGACGAAAAGTAAAAAAGTTCCATTACAGTCCTTTGAAACATGTCAAACGATATATAGAATCAATCTTTAGGATATTTTTAACATAAATCTTCAATAATGTTCCAACCGGAGAATTCCTTTGTCTTCAGAAATGCAATGGAATGCAGGTCGCTCTCACACGAGCACACGTGATCAGCTCATGCCAGACACCTGATTGAAAGAGCTCTCATTCCCTCCTCCTTCATAGTAGAAGCCTGAAACAAGGTTCTAAAGACTGTTAACATCTAGTGGAAGTCTTAGGAAGTGCAATATGACCCCATAGACACTGTATATTCGATAAGCAATGAGTTGAAAAACTACAAACCTCAGATTTCCCACTTCCTGGTTGGATTTTCTCTCAGGTTTTTGCCTTACATATGAGTTCTGTTATACTCACAGACATATTATGCATATCTTAGCTTCTGGGCCTGAGTAGCAGGCAGTTTACTCTGGGCACCTTATCCATACAAGCTACTCAGTACTGCCCCCCAGCCATAAGAAGTTGTTCAAGTGTACTGTTAGCTAGCTAGCTAATGTTAGTTGGCTTGCTAACTAATGTGTATGATCTTAATTCATATCTCAGAGCCACTAGTTTTAGCCTAATGTTAGCTAGCTAACATTGAACCTGGTTGGCTAGTGACCTGCAGATTCATACAGGGTAGTAAAGTCATGAGTTGGGATTATGGTTCATTGTTTACCTAGGTAGCTAGCTACATGTCATAACAAAATAGTATCTTCTTAGTGTTGCCAGAGCGCAGAATAACTGATGGATTTACCAACGCTCAACACCATTTGAATATGGCCGTGTTAGTAAACGTTGGTAAAAAGCGTAATTAAATTGTTGCCAGCAGCACAGATACAGTCACCAACGCTCTGGATAACATGAAAAAAGCCGAATCAGTTCTGCTAGGGTGAGTAAAATGGTCAGAGTAGGGTTTTATCTTATTATGTGTCTGGAAGTAGCTAACAAGCTAGCTAATTAGCTTGGGTGCTTGCCTGCCATTGTGAGGTCAGAACGTTCGGATCAACGCGACTCATCGGCCAGAGCATCCCGTGTGTGTTTTGAACGTGAAATGCTCAGAGTTTATGAATGGACAATAGGACAGCACAGTTGCAGTCACCAACAGATAACATAACAGCCTAACCAGCTCTGCTAGGGCGAGTAATGTTCAGTGAGCTGTTCTCTCTCACTTAGATGTCTGAAAGTAGCTAGCAAGTTAATACAGAACGCTTGGAACAACCCTTAAAGAGATGGGTGGGGCTAAAGCTTAAGAGGGTGTGAACGATGCTGATTGGGTGTAGACAAAGAAAGGCTCTCCAATAGTAGTACCAAAACATTCAAAGACCAAATTACTTTCCCATTGTTCCTTAACTGTACTGTATGATATATCATTTTGTAGCTTTGAGTCTCTACTTTTATCCGATGTAGAGTACACAATTTCAAGTTATGCTACATAAGTCCGATTTGAGCCGGTCAGTCACAAATGTGAATCCCTCGCCCGTTTCCATGACCCCTGGCAAAAACAGGGTTAGACTGTGTATAGGGCAAAGATCTTTGCCTGTTCCTCTGGCATGGATTCAGCATACAAATATGGAAACTCCAATGTTCACACCAATTCCATACTTTTAAATCCATGACGGAAAGTGTGAACTTGCACTCTTGGGAAAAGGTTGAGAACCGGGATCTCAGCCTTAGGCACCTTATTACCAGTTTGTTATTCTGTTATTGATCCAAGTGGATGAGGACATTATTGTGACAAAGGAGGCTGCTGTAATGTTGAGATGCCAGTAGGAGGAGCTCTAGTCTAGAACACTGGAACCTTCAGTAGCACTTTGATGGAGATGATGAGGAGTGATGGGTCACATTATGTGAGAAAACACATTCAGAAGCCATATAGAACAGTCAACACTTTGTTATGGATCTGTATTTAAAGAAACGTTGAAAATGGACTGCATTTAGGCAAAATCTAAGCCCACCCCTCAAATGAAGAAATGTAAATAGCTATGTGGTCTTTAGCAGTACATCCAGTACATCCCTTTCTGACATGCTGTTGATACATGTGATTGTCTTAAATCCCCGACTAGGCTACTTTCAAAATGTGTCAATCACTAAAATCACAATTCTTGTTTCTATGCACTGCTACGACGGTACAAGATCTCTCCCCTTCACTATCAATAAGTGCATTGAGGACGACGTCCCCACAATGACTGTACGTACATACCCCAAACAGAAGCCATGGATTACAGGCAACATTCGCACTGAGCTAAAGAGTAGAGCTGCCGCTTTCAGGGTGTGGGACTTTAACCCGGAATCTTAAAAGAAATCCAGCTATGCCCTGCGACGAACCATCAAACAGGGAAAGCGTCAATACAGGGCTAAGATTGAATCATACTACACACTCTGACGCTCGTCGGATGTGGCAGGGCTTGCAAACTATTACAGACTACAAAGGGAAGCACAGCCGCGAGCTGCCCAGTGACACGAGCCTACCAGGCTAGCTAAATCACTTCAAAACTTGCTTCGAGGCAAGCAACACTGAGGCACGCATGAGAGTATCAGCTGTTCCGGACGACTGTGTGATCACGCTCTCCGTAGCCGACGTGAGTAAGACCTTTAAACAGGTCAACATACACAAGGCTGCGGGGCCAGACGGATTACCAGGACGTGTGCTCTGGGCATGTGCTGACCAACTGGCAGGTGTATTCACCTGATTGAGTCTGTAATACCAACATGCTTCAAGCAGACCACTATTGTCCCTGTGCCCAGAACACAAAGGCAACCTGCCTACATGACTACAGACCCGTAGCACTCACGTCTGTAGCCATGAAGTGCTTTGAAAGGCTGGTAATGGCACACATCAACACCATTATCCCAGAAACCCTAGACCCACTCCAATTTACATACCGCTCAAACAGATCCACAGATGACGCAATCTCTATTGTACTTCACAATGCCCTTTCCCACCTGGACAAAAGGAACACCTACAGTGGGGCAAAAAAGTAGTCAGCCACCAATTGTGAAAGTTATCCAACTTAAAAAGATGAGAGAGGCCTGTAATTTTCATCATATGTACACTTCAACTATGACAGACAAAATGAGAAAAAAAATCCAGAAAATCACATTGTAGGATTTTTAATGATATTATTTGCAAATTATGGTGGAAAATAAGTATTTGATCAATAACAAAAGTTTATCTCAATACTTTGTATTTACCCTTTGTTGGCAATGACAGAGGTCAAATGTTTTCTGTAAGTCTTCACAAGGTTTTCACACACTGTTGCTGGTGTTTTGGCCCATTGCTCCATGCAGATCTCCTCTAGAGCAGTGATGTTTTGGGGCTGTTGCTGGGAAACACAGACTTTCAACTCCCTCCAAAATGTTTTACTGGGTTGAGATCTGGAGACTGGCTAGGCCACTCCGCAAGTGCCATGCGAGAGTGGGCATCCAGCCAGGGCGTGTTGTGCCAGCTCAGCGTGTTTGGTCTCCGGTACGCCGTTTCGGCCCAGGGTATCATGCGCTGGCGCTGCGTGCTGTGTCTCCGGGGCGCTGCCAATATGCCTGCGCTCCGCCCGTGCCGGGCGAATGTGGGCATTGAGCCTAAGGGAGAGGTGCGAGTGGTTTGCACCAGATCTCCAGTGCTCCCCCACAGCCCAGTCATCCGGTGCCTCCTCCACACACCAGGCCTCCTGTAGGTCTCTCCGTCTCCTCCCTCCAGGTTCTCCTGTCTGTCCAGAGCTGCCGGAGCCGCCCGTCAGTCAGGAGCTGCCGGAGCCGCCCGTTTGTCCGGAGCTGCCGGAGCCGCCCGTCAGTCAGGAGCTGCCGGCGCCGCCCGTCTGTCAGGACCTGCCGGAGCCGCCCTTCACTCCGGCGCTGCCGGAGTCTCCCGTCTATTCGGGGCCCGCTGCAGGGGTCCCCAGTCCGAGGTCGGCGCCGAGGGTCGCCGCTCCAAAGGCGCAACTTAAGTGGGCCAAGACTATGGTGGAGTGGGGTCCACGTCCCGCGCCAGAGCCGCCACCATGGACAGATGCCCACCCAGACCCTCCCCTATGGGTTTAGGATTTGCGTGGGTGGGTACTGTCACGTCCTGACCTTAGTTCCTTTTTTATGTCTCTATTTTACTTTGGTCAGGGTGTGAGTTGGGGTGGGCATTCTATGTTTTTGTTCTATGTTTTGTATTTCTGGTTTTGGCCTTAGTATGGTTCCCAATCAGAGGCAGCTGTGCATCGTTGTCTCTGATTGAGAACCATACTAAGGCAGCTTGTTTTCCCACTATGGGTTGTGGGTAGTTGTTTTCTGTGTCTGTGTTTCACCATTCAGAACTGCTTCGATGTTCATTGTTTCACTATGTTTTTTTTTGTATTCAGTGTTCAGTTATATTTTCATAAAAAATGGACACTTACCACGCTGCGTTTTGGTCCAATCTTTCATACTCCTCGTCAGAAGAGGAGGAAAATCATTACACATCGTCTGTTAGGGGCTTCTGCTTTTCTGGAATAGTTGTCTTTGTCTTAAGTCCTTTCTGTGGTTTTCATTCATACTCAGCAAGTAGAGTACGGCAACAAAGTGTGGACAAACGCTGTTAGTGTGAGAAAATGAGTCTGTAATGTATAATCACCATCATGTGTGATTGCGTTGCAGTGTTACTGGGTCAGGATGGCAGGAGTGTGAAATACACCACTCAGAGTATCTGCACCTTGAAGGGGTCAACAGTAGAGCTGTCCTGCTCTTACACATATCCCAGTGGCTATACAATCACAACAACCTTCTGATTTACCAAACTTTATACCGTGACTCTGAGTGGTGACCCAGACTACAAAGGTCGTGTGACTGTCACGACTCCGACCGAAGGTGGCTCCCCTTCCCGTTCGGGTGGCGCTCGGCGGTCGTCGTCGCCGGCCTACTAGCTGCCACTGATTATTTCCTCCCCCTCCCTTATGTGTTCATTGAGTGCACCTGTTTTGAATTCTGTATAATTAGTGAGGCTTTATTTAGTCAGCCGGCCCGCCTGGTTCCTTGTGCGGGATTAATTATTGTGACCTTCTGTGTTGTGTAAACTTGTGTGCACGTCTGTGAGTTACGTGCTTTCCCATTTCGTGGGTCTTTTCTGGACCGTTTAAGTCCCCCTGTTTGGGGCGTTTGTTTTGTTTACGCCCTGTGTTTTCGTGGGGTTGGCTTATGTTCACCGTTGTGGTGCATTAAAATAGCACTCCCCTGAACTCTCTGCTTCCTGCGCCTGACTTCTCACCCACTACACTCAGAACGTTACAGAATCCCGCACCCTGAGGAATGGAGTCAGCAGGAGCAACAGCCAATCCCCTCCCATCGATGGAGGAAAGGGTTCTACATCATACCACCGTTCTCCATCGGATCGGAACGGCTATGGATCAAGTGATGGAGAGAATGGACCGATGGGAGAGAAGTGGTCTCCTCTCTCCACCTTCGGCTCCCCCCCCTCAGGACTCCCCATCTCCCGACTCCAGCACCCTCCGTCTTACGCTCCCGAGGGTCTATGATGGAGCGGCGGCGGGGTGCCAGGGGTTCTTACTCCAGCTGGAACTGTACCTAGCCACCGTCAGACCCACTCCCTCGGGAGCGGAGAGGGTGAGTGTCCTCATCTCCTGTCTCACGGGTCGTGCTCTGGAGTGGGCGAACGCAGTCTGGAATGGCCCAGACTCAGCGAAGGAGCACTACCCAGAGTTTTCCCGCCGCTTCCGCGCAGTGTTTGACCACCCTCCAGATGGCCGAGCAGCGGGAGAGCGACTATTCCATCTCCGGCAGGAGAAGAGGAGCGCCCAGGATTACGCGTTGGAGTTCCGGACCTTGGCAGCAGGATCTGGGTGGAACGACAGGGCTCTTATCGACCATTATCGGTGTAGTCTCCGGGAGGACGTCCGCAGGGAGCTAGCGTGTCGGGACACCGCTCTTTCCCTGGATGAGCTAATTGACATGTCCATCCGACTGGACAATCTGCTGGCTGCCCGCGGGCGTTCGGAGAGGGTCCTGTGTGTTCCACCACCCAGCACCGTCACTCCCGTTCCGACCGAGTTGGGAGGGACTGTGCCGAGGGGTACCGGAGGAGGAGGCTCCCTCTGCACCAGCTGTGGTCGGAGAGGACACACGGCCGATCGGTGCTGGGGGGGTCCGTCTGGGAGTCGAGATGGCAGGCGGAACATTTCTCGATCACCCCAGGTGAGTCAGCACCAAACTCACCCAGAACCCCCTGTTGGTCACATGTTTGTCTTGATTTTTTTCCTTAAATTTTTCCCCTCTTCCCAGCATAGGGCGCTAGTCGATTCAGGCGCAGCTGGGAACTTTATGGATCGCGGACTCGCTATTAAATTAGGTGTTCCGCTTGTGCCGATAGATTCTCCCTTTCCCGTGCACTCCCTAGATAGCCGGCCATTAGGGTCAGGGGTGGTCAGGGAGACCACGGTTCCACTGGACATGGTAACGCAGGGGAATCATAGGGAGCGTATCAGTCTCTACATTATTGATGCGCCTGCGTTTCCAGTGGTGCTAGGGATTCCCTGGCTGGCCCGGCACAATCCTAAAATTTCGTGGAGACAGGGGGTTCTCCAGGGGTGGTCAGAGGAGTGTTCTGGAAGGTGTCTGGGAGTTTCCATCGGTGCCACGTCGGTGGAGAGTCCAGACCAGGGTCCCACGGTGTGCATTCCCCCCGAGTATGCCGATTTGGCAATCGCTTTCAGTAAAAAGAAGGCGACTAAATTACCACCACATCGACCGGGAAGGGATTGTGCGATAGATCTCCAGGTAGACGCTGCGCTTCCCAAGAGTCACGTGTACCCATTATCCCAGGAGGAGACGTTGGCTATGGAGACATATATCACGGAGTCTCTGGGACAGGGGTACATTCGGTCCTCCATCTCACCCGTCTCCTCGAGTTTCTTTTTTGTGAGGAAAAAGGAGGGAGGTGGACTCGGACATCGAGCGGGCGTTACGGGCTGAACCCGCGCCTCCTCAGTGTCCGGCGGGGCAGAAGTACGTGCCGCTTGGTGTTCGGGACCAACTGATTCGGTGGGCTCACGTCCTACCCTCCTCGGGTCACCCTGGGGTGAGGAGGACAATAGGAAGCCTTCGGGGGAGGTATTGGTGGCCTACCTTGGCTTGGGACGTTAAGGTTTATGTCTCCTCCTGTTCAGTATGCGCCCAGAGTAAGGCTCCTAGGCACCTTCCTAGAGGGAAGTTACAACCCCTCCCCGTTCCACAACGGCCATGGTCACATCTATCCGTAGACTTCCTGACCGATCTTCCCCCGTCTCAGGGGAACACCACGGTTCTGGTGATTGTGGATCGGTTCTCTAAGTCCTGCCGTCTCCTCCCGTTGCCCGGTATCCCTACAGCCCTACAGACTGCGGAGGCATTATTCACCCACGTCTTCTGGCACTACGGGGTGCCGGAGGACATCGTTTCTGATCGGGGCCCCCAGTTCACGTCCCGAGTATGGAGGGCGTTCATGGAGCGTCTGGGGGTCTCGGTCAGCCTGACCTCCGGTTATCACCCCGAAAGTAATGGGCAGGTGGAGAGAGTAAACCAGGAGGTGGGTAGGTTTCTGCGGTCGTACTGCCAGGACCGGCCAGGGGAGTGGGCGAGGTACATCCCCTGGGCCGAAATGGCCCAGAACTCACTGCGCCACTCCTCTACTAATGTGTCCCCTTTTCAGTGTGTGTTGGGGTACCAGCCGGTCCTGGCACCGTGGCATCCGAGCCAGACCGAGGCTCCTGCGGTGGAGGAATGGGTGCAGCGCTCCAAAGAGACCTGGAGGGCCGTCCGGGAATCCCTTCAACAAGCTAGTGGACGGCAGAAAAGGAGTGCTGACCGCCACCGCAGTGAGGCCCCCGTGTTTGTACCGGGGGACAGGGTCTGGCTCTCGACCCGAAACCTGCCCCTCCGCTTGCCCTGCCGGAAGCTTGGGCCGCAGTGTGTAGGGCCTTTCAAAGTCCTGAGGAGAATAAACGAGGTGTGTTATCGATTACAACTCCCTTCCTATTATCGTATTAACCCCTCGTTTCATGTGTCTCTCCTCAGGCCGGTGGTAGCTGGTCCCCTACAGGACGGTGAGGTGCCGGAGGTCCCTCCTCCCCCTCTGGACATCGAGGGGTCCCCGGCGTATACGATACGGGCCATTCTGGACTCGAGACGCCGGGTGAGGGGCCTGCAGTACCTCGTGGACTGGGAGGGGTACGGTCCGGAGGAGAGGTGCTGGGTACCGGTGGGGGACATTTTGGATCCGTCAATGTTGAGGGATTTCCATCGCCTCCATCCGGAGCGCCCTGCGCCTCGTCCTCCGGGTCGACCTCGAGGCCGGTGTCGGCGCGCTGCGGGAGCCGCGCGTCAAGGGGGGGGTACTGTCACGACTCCGACCGAAGGTGGCTCCCCTTCCCGTTCGGGTGGCGCTCGGCGGTCGTCGTCGCCGGCCTACTAGCTGCCACTGATTATTTCCTCCCCCTCCCTTATGTGTTCATTGAGTGCACCTGTTTTGAATTCTGTATAATTAGTGAGGCTTTATTTAGTCAGCCGGCCCGCCTGGTTCCTTGTGCGGGATTAATTATTGTGACCTTCTGTGTTGTGTAAACTTGTGTGCACGTCTGTGAGTTACGTGCTTTCCCATTTCGTGGGTCTTTTCTGGACCGTTTAAGTCCCCCTGTTTGGGGCGTTTGTTTTGTTTACGCCCTGTGTTTTCGTGGGGTTGGCTTATGTTCACCGTTGTGGTGCATTAAAATAGCACTCCCCTGAACTCTCTGCTTCCTGCGCCTGACTTCTCACCCACTACACTCAGAACGTTACAGTGACGTACCGTAGCGACAAGAAGAACGGCCACACTCTGACAATCAGAGACCTGAGAGACAGTGACTCAGCTACATACAAGTTCAGATTTATAGCAGATCAGACCGTAGGGAAATATGCTGGCGATCCTGTAGTCACTCTGTCTGTCACAGGTACAGTTAAATTCAATAAAGCTAAACTGTTGAATTCCATTTAATTCTGGGCATTAGTCTTGGTTTGTGTTTACATCTGTATAGAATAGGATTTCTTCCATCAGTGTCTTAGAGGGAAAACTCAGTGATAAAGGGATTTACAGTGATATAGTTTTTTAGCCACTTTATTTGGATAGTCTGGATAGATGCTCTACAGATGGTCATTCTATCAACACACTACCTGTTGATTGTCACGTTCTGACCATCGTTTGTGTGTGTTTTCCTTGTTTTAGTGTTGGTCAGGACGTGAACTGGGTGGGCATTCTATGTTGGATGTCTTGTTTGTCTATTTCTATGTCTGGCCTGATATGGTTCTCAATCAGAGGCAGGTGTTAGTCATTGTCTCTGATTGGGAACCATATTTAGGTAGCCTGGGTTTCACTGTGTGTTTGTGGGTGATTGTTCCTGTCTATGTGTTTTCACCAGATAGGCTGTTTAGGTTTTCGTTACGTTTAATGTTTTTGTAGTGTTTGTGTTTAGTGTGTTTTTTCATTAAACATGAATCGCAATCGACACGCTGCATTTTGGTCCGACTCTCCTTCTCACCAAGAAAACCGTTACAGAATCACCCACCACCAACGGACCAAGCAGCGTGTCAACAGGCAGCAACAGCAGCGTAAAGAGGAATGGACATGGGAGGACGTTTTAGATGGCAAGGGCTGTTACACTTGGGAGGAGATACTGGCTGGAAGAGATCGCCTCCCATGGGAACAGGTGGAGGCACTTAGGAGAGCAGAGGCAGCCGGAGAGAGGAGCCGGCGATATGAGGGAACACGGCTGGCAAGGAAGCCCGAGAGGCAGCCCCAAAAATTTCTTGGGGGGGGGCTAACAGGGAGTATGGCTATGCCAGGTAGGAGACCTGGGCAGACTCCCTGTGCTTACCGGGGGGCTAGAGAGACCGGACAGGCACCGTGTTATGCAGTGGTGCGCACGGTGTCTCCAGTGCGGGTGCATAGCCCGGTGCGGTATATTCCAGCTCCGCGTGTCGGCCGGGCTAGATTGAGCGTCGAGCCTAATGCCATGAAGCCGGCTCTACGCAGCTGGTCCCCAGTGCGTCTCCTTGGGCCGGCTTACATGGCACCAGCCTTGCGCTCGGTGTCTCCGGTTCGCCTGCATAGTCCAGTGCGGGCTATTCCACCTCGCCGCACTGGCAGGGCGACCGTGAGCATTCAACCAGGTAAGGTTGGGCAGGCTCGGTGCTCAAGAGCTCCAGTGCGCCTGCACGGTCCGGTTTTTCCAGTACCACCTCCACACCCCAGCCCTCCGGTAGCAGCTCCCCGCACCAGGCTTCCTGTGCGTGTCCTCGGCCCAGTACCACCAGTGCCAGCACCACGCATCAGGCCTATAGTGCGCCTCGCCTGTCCAGCGCTGTCGGAGCCCTCCTCCTCTCCAGCGCTGTCGGAGTCTCCCGCCTGTTTAGCGCTGTTAGAGTCTTCCTTCTCTACAGCGCTGCCGGAGTCTCCCGCCTGTTCGGAACTGCCAGTTTGCAAGGAGCTGCCAGTTTGCAAGGAGCTGCCAGTTTGCAAGGAGCTGCCAGTTTGCAAGGAGCTGCCAGTTTGCAAGGAGCTGCCAGTCTGTAAGGAGCTGCCAGTCTGTATGGAGCTGCCAGTCTGCATGGAGCTGCCAGTCTGCAAGGAGCTGCCAGTCTGCAAGGAGCTGCCAGTCTGCAAGGAGCTGCCAGTCTGCATAGAGCTGCCAGTCTGCAAGGAGCCGCCAGAGCTGCCTTTCTGCAGGATGCCGCCAAAGCTGCCAGTCTGCAAGGAGCCGCCAGAGCTGCCAGTCTGCAGGGAGCCGCCAGAGCTGCCAGTTAGCATGGAGCAGCCAGAGCCGCCAGTCAGCATGGAGCAGCCAGGGCCGCCAGTCAGCATGGAGCAGCCAGGGCCGCCAGTCAGCATGGAGCAGCCAGGGCCGCCAGTCTACATGGAGCAGCCAGGGCCGCCAGTCAGCATGGAGCAGTCAGTCAGCATGGAGCAGCCGGAGCAGCCAGTCAGCATGGAGCAGCCAGAGCAGCCAGTCAGCATGGAGCAGCCAGAGCTGCCAGTCAGCATGGAGCAGCCAGTCAGCATGGAGCAGCCAGAGCTGCCAGTCAGCATGGAGCAGCCAGTCAGCACGGAGCAGCCAGAGCTGTCAGTCAACCAGACTCTTCCAGATCTGCCAGTCGACCAGACTCTTCCAGATCTGCCAGTCGACCAGACTCTTCCAGATCTGCCAGTCGACCAGACTCTTCCAGATCTGCCAGTCGACCAGACTCTTCCAGATCTGCCAGTCGACCAGACTCTTCCAGATCTGCCAGTCGACCAGACTCTTCCAGATCTGCCAGTCGACCAGACTCTTCCAGATCTGCCAGTCGTCCAGACTCTTCCAGATCTGCCAGTCGTCCAGACTCTCCCAGATCTGCCAGTCGTCCAGATTCTCCCAGATCCGCCAGTCGACCAGATTCTCCCAGATCCGCCAGTCGACCAGATTCTCCCAGATCCGCAAGTCGACCAGATTCTCCCAGATCCGCCAGTCGACCAGATTCTCCCAGATCTGCTAGTCGACCAGGATCTGCTGAAACCGCCAGCCAGCCAGGTTCTGGTAGTTTCTACTACCTGCCTGGGCTTCTTCTCAGTGCTGAGCTTCTTCTCAGTGCTGAGCTTCCTCTCAGTGCTGAGCTACCCATCTGTCCCGAGTTACCTCTGTCCCGAGCTGTCCCTCTGTCCCATGTTATCATTGTGGTGGGTAACCTATTTAGGGACGTTTAGGAGGGGGATTAAAACTGTCATGGAGTGGGGTCCACGTCCAGCGCCAGAGCCGCCACCGCGGACAGATGCCCACCCAGACCCTCCCCTATAGGTTCAGGTTGTGCGTCCGGAGTCCGCACCTTGGAGGGGGGGTACTGTCACGTTCTGACCATCGTTTGTGTGTGTTTTCCTTGTTTTAGTGTTGGTCAGGACGTGAACTGGGTGGGCATTCTATGTTGGATGTCTTGTTTGTCTATTTCTATGTCTGGCCTGATATGGTTCTCAATCAGAGGCAGGTGTTAGTCATTGTCTCTGATTGGGAACCATATTTAGGTAGCCTGGGTTTCACTGTGTGTTTGTGGGTGATTGTTCCTGTCTATGTGTTTTCACCAGATAGGCTGTTTAGGTTTTCGTTACGTTTATTGTTTTTGTAGTGTTTGTGTTTAGTGTGTTTTTTCATTAAACATGAATCGCAATCGACACGCTGCATTTTGGTCCGACTCTCCTTCTCACCAAGAAAACCGTTACATTGATAAGTTACTGCTTTTATTTTTTACTGTGTCACAATAGTCTCTTTCTACTATTTTCCCTGTACCTTGACACAGCTCTCTCTCCACAGAGTGCCCATCCTGACCCTAACTGGGACACACACACCACTGAAAATGAGGACCAGACACTCTGGCTGTAGGTATGTTATAACACATTCATATAGGTGTTTATTTTGTATACAGTTTTTGTGTTTGTTTGTGTGAGTGGGTAATTGGGTGAGTGAGAGAGATGAACACAGAAAGTAGAAGTGAGCGAGAATGCTATAGTGCAGTGTGTAAAGTGCTCATGCTGTGTTTCCTGTGTCGCTGTCTCTCTCTCAGAGTGTGAGGGACTCGCCCAGTGACACATTCACAGCTCTTCAGAGAGACACTCAGCCCTCTGTGTATCAGACCATCCAGGGGACCACCCACAGAACCTGGACTGAAGACAACCACCACATAACCTCGGCTGATAGAACCACCACAGAACCTGGACTGAAGAGAACCACCACAGAACCTGGACTGAAGAGAACCACCACAGAACATGGACTGAAGAAAACCACCACAGAACATGGACTAAAGAGAACCATCACAGAACCTGGACTGAAGAGAACCACCACAGAACCTGGACTGAAGAGAACCACCACAGAACCTGGACTGAAGAGAACCACCACAGAACATGGACCGAAGAGAACCACCACAGAACATGGACCGAAGAAAACCACCACAGAACATGGACCGAAGAGAACCATCACAGAACATGGACTGAAGAGAACCATCACAGAACATGGACTGAAGAGAACCATCACAGAACATGGACTGAAGAGAACCACCACAGAACATGGACTGAAGAGAATCACCACAGAACATGGATTGAAGAGAACCACCACAGAACATGGGCTAAAGAGAACCATCACAGAACCTGGACTGAAGAGAACCACTACAGAACATGGACTGAAGAGCTATGGCTCCAAATCAAAGCTAGTCCTTACACCTCTATTCTTTTGCTAATATATTGTTATAATATCTTGAAGGTTCAACCAAATTACAAAATGACACATTGGTTTCCCTTCCCTTTTAGCAGTCTATGAACATGGTGTGACATCAGTCCCTGCTTTGGTTTAGTTTCCCCTGACACTGTTTTCACTTGCTAATGTTTTAGCATTCGTGTCACAAATTACTGCACCTGTACATAGCCCACCTATAATTTAGCCCAAACAACTACCTTTGCACCCCATTATTTTTATTTCTACTTTGCACATTCTTCCATTGCAAAACTACCATTCCAGTGTTTTACTTGCTATATTGTATTTATCTTGCCACCATGGCCTTTTTTGCCTTTACCTCCCTTCTCACCTCATTTGCTCACATTGTATATAGACTTGTTTATACTGTATTATTGACTGTATGTTTGTTTTACTCCATGTGTAACTCTGTGTCGTTGTATGTGTCAAACTGCTTTGCTTTATCTTGGCCAGGTCGCAATTGTAAATGAGAACTTGTTCTCAACTTGCCTACCTGGTTAAATAAAGGTAAAATAAATAAATGAATAAAACAAATCCCATTCGTCATGTGACTGATAAGAGGCATTTCTCGCACATCATTTCAAAATCAATCAAAAGTTTAAAAAAATGTGTTGTGAAGCTCAACAAAGTCACTTCCAGATGATTTGAACATGATGTGAGATTGTTAATATGTGAAATCTTAATATCAGTCCCGTGACTTGAATGGGATTTTTGTAAATGTGGGAGTGTTCGACATTGTAGCTGACTTTAGAGGCAAGTCAAAATCTACAAATCACCTTGCATGATGAATAACTACTCAATATTATTTATAGATCATTCAGTCAGTCACAATTTACCCATGATACATCAGTTTTGATGCTCTCGAACAGTCTGAGTGACTGCTGAAGGAAGCCCTCTCTGCATAAGCTTCTTTCTCCCTGACATAGAGTTGGATAGAAGGTACATCTTGACATCTTTGTCATGATGTCTTCTGTGACAGAATGAGCAGCACCATTGAGGGCTATTTCCATTTTAAAGTAGTTAATATCTTCAACTTCCATAAGTTTAATAACAGTCTTCATACCAACTGAAATGGTGTATTAAATGGCTTAGCCATGCTAAAACAGGCTTTGAAGCAAGTACGCCCTCTATTAAACTCTATTGTCCCTGACTGCTTCAAAGTTGTGTCAACCACAGACTTCAAACCTCCAACCTCACACTCAGTGTCTATATATATATAGACTTCCAGTAAGTTAACTTGCAACACATCTCCCCTTCACTCTGTAAGTATGCTTGACGATATCTTAAAATATGTTTATTTTATCCTTTGTTTGTTTCCATGAACTTCTGTATCCTGTTATGTGCATGGCCATGCTATTGTAATGTATGTTTTGTTTTTCTGTTATTTACAGTATACTCTGTAGATGTATTTCTGTGTATTTAATCTGATACAGTATTGTACATGGGGTTACACATATAATACTTTAGCATGGTATTTTAAGGACTCTGAAAGCAAGAGATTGTTGTGGAGACTTGTTTGAAAATGACCTAAAGTAAGACTGAGAGTAACAGTGATTAGGTGTATGCTTCGTAAGAGCTTTAGGAG
This sequence comes from Oncorhynchus mykiss, assembly GCF_013265735.2. Classification (NCBI taxonomy): domain Eukaryota; kingdom Metazoa; phylum Chordata; class Actinopteri; order Salmoniformes; family Salmonidae; genus Oncorhynchus; species Oncorhynchus mykiss. Next base: position 7,697,693 of record NC_048577.1, on the reverse strand, counting down.
TAATATTAACATGAGAGACAGTGATGGTGGGTTGTGTTTAGGAGTAGTATTAACATGAGACACAGTGATGGTGGGTTGTGTTTAGGAGTAGTATTAACATGAGACACAGTGAAGGTGGGTTGTGTTTAGGAGTAGTATTAACATGAGACACAGTGATGGTGGGTTGTGTTTAGGAGTAGTATTAACATGAGACACAGTGATGGTGGGTTGTGTTTAGGAGTAGTATTAACATGAGACACAGTGAAGGTGGGTTGTGTTTAGGAGTAGTATTAACATGAGACACAGTGATGGTGGGTTGTGTTTAGGAGTAGTATTAACATGAGACACAGTGATGGTGGGTTGTGTTTAGGAGTAGTATTAACATGAGACACAGTGATGGTGGGTTGTGTTTAGGAGTAGTATTAACATGAGACACTGTGATGGTGGGTTGTGTTTAGGAGTAGTATAAACCTAAGACACAGTGATGGTGGGTTGTGTTTAGGAGTAGTATTAACATGAGACACAGTGATTGTGGGTTGTGTTTAGGAGTAGTATTAACATGAGACACAGTGATGGTGGGTTGTGTTTAGGAGTAGTATTAACATGAGACACAGTGATTGTGGGTTGTGTTTAGGAGTAGTATTAACATGAGACACATATATACAGTATAAAGTATTTTGTTGGTTTAGATGCACACACTGAGTATCACTTCCCTCTTCTCCTTTCCTGTCTGTCCTCTGACAGACCTCCCGAGTCATATCAGAAACATGTATATACACATTAGACTTTACAGAATATGTTCCTCTGTAGCTCAGTTGGTAGAACATCCTGCAACGTTATGGGTTTGGTTCCCTGGACCCCCCATAGGTAAAAATATATGCACACAGACTGTACATTGCTTTTGATAACTAAATGGCAATATTTATAGGCCAGTAGGAGGAGCTCTAGTCTAGATCACTGAACCTTCAGTACCACTTTGATGCAGCTGATGAGGAGTGATGGTCATGGGTGTGTAAATTGAATGGGTTCTAATTGAATAACATCATGGAACTTTGACCTGTATATACAGAACTCAGAAGGGCAAGGTAGGTCATTAAAATGTTAATGTTATAAATAGTTTAGTCAACACATTGTTTACATGGTTCTGTATGTAGTATAAAAGACCACAGTGAAAATTGATATTTAAAAAAAAAATATATATATATATGCCCAGACTTGTCTTTTACACCATTTCTGTTCTATTACAGTAACAGCCCTTTTCTGGCGTGTTGGTCTGGTTGTCGTGGATGTTAATGTCTTTACTAAACAGGAAGGACAGTTCTGCATCCACTACTTGTGTTCTGACTGCTTTTATAAGGTTTCAACACTTCTTGTTTTCACTCACTACCAGACAGTTGACTCACTGTACAAGTCCTCTCCTCTTCACTTCACTCTGTAGGTACTCTTGACAATATCTTGAAATATAGTTTTTGGTTATTTGTTTTTAGTCATAAGTCAAATACTTGAGGGTAATGTATAATTTGTGTGTGTGTGTGTGTGTGTGTGTGTGTGTGTGTGTGTGTGTGTGTGTGTGTGTGTGAGAGAGAGGGAGAGAAAGAGAGTAAGAGAGAGTGAGAGAGAGAGTGAAAGTCACTGGCTGTTTAGCCTCACAGCTTGAGGATAGGTGCTGTCATTGAACCTGGTGGTCAGTCTTTAGGCTGCTGTACAGCTTGGTGATAGCAGCTATCATTCAACCTGGTGGTCAGTCTTTAGGCTGCTGTACAGCTTGGTGATAGCAGCTATCATTCAACCTGGTGGTCAGTCTTTAGGCTGCTGTACAGCTTGACGGACCGTAAAGGATGGAACATTTATCCTCCTATATTTGGGGTTCTGAGAATAAAACAGCTTCAGAACAATCAACGCAGAAATATGTGTTTACAGTTCTACAGAGCTGTTCAATAAGTGATTGTTGTTGTTGTTGTTGTAATGATGATGATGACTACTGTATATATTAGGAAATTATTTTTTGCATCATGTCAGTTTAAGTAGACAGACGTAGACAGACATGCAACACATCACACACATTACATACATACATAGTGCAGTAGACTTACAGACAGACAGTATTCACATAGACAACCATTTAGCACAATACAACACAACACAATATGAGCCTGGTTCATTTTCAGTAATGAGACCCTGTACCCCATTTACAGTTTATACTTCAATGTATCAGGTGGAGTTATTCACCAGCTATAGAGTGAGTTGTTGTTTATGTTTCTAAGACTGCAGGGTGGGAGATGCAACAATGGCCTTGAGAACAGTAGGAAGTGTGTTGGTGGTCTTTCTCTGGTCTGTGACAGGTATGGTCTCATTCATAACTTATATGTTTGTCAATCTACAGACATGTGTATTACATTTGCTTGTGTTCTGTTAGGCATCTCCACTTCACTTTAAATAGTTGTGTTTCACACCTCACTGAGTGATGATTATCTGTGGTTTCTAATATGGCAACAAAGTGTGGACAAACCCTACCTTCAGTGTGAGCCAGAATACCTTGTCCTAATTCTGATACCATAGTGATGTCTAACTGTGTTTCAGTGGTACTGGGTCAGGATGGCTGGAGTGTTACATACACCACTCAGAGTATCTGTACCTTGAAGGGGTCATCAGTGGATCTGTTCTGCTCTTACACATATCCCAGTGGTACAGTCACAACAACCTTCTGGTTCACTGAATGGGGGACTGGTATAGAACCTGAAGATCTAGGTCAGAACCCAGAGTATGCAGGTCGTCTGGAGTATCATGGAGATAAGAAGAAAGACTGTACCCTGAAAATCACAGACCTGAGAGAGAGAGACTCGGCTACTTACAAGTTCAGATTATTAACAGATCAGGAAGGAGGGAAATATTCTGGAAGTCCTGGAATCACTCTGTCTGTTACAGGTACAGTTACATTCAATATAGTTAAACTGTTGAATTTCATTTAGTTCAGGAAAATTGTCTTGGTTTGTATTTATGTCTGTATAACATAGGATTTCTTCCATCTTTGTATTAGAATGATAAGTCAGTGATAAAGGGATTTACAGTGATATTGTTTTTTCTCCAGGTCTTCAGGTGAAGGTGAATGGTGGACATCAGGATAAGACACTGACCTGTATCACCACCTGTACTCTGACTGACAACCCCACCTACATCTGGTACATGAACGGACAACATCTAGATGAGAGTACCTCCCCCCAGTACAAAGACCCAGTCTCCAGTAACTATGATGACAGTTATTCCTGTGCTGTAAAAGGCCATGAGGACCTTCACTCTCCTGCAGTGTGTGAGTGTTCATTTAATACATTATACTGTGTGTTGGTTTCACTATGAGAACTTGAGAACTTTGAGCATCTCTAGAAAGAACTGAGAACACAATCCAATTGACCTCTTGTTATGTCACTGTGTTTCAGGTGTTCAGGGTCAGAGATGCAACAGAGTGACTTACACCAAGAGGAGAATCTGTGTCTTGAAGGGGTCAACAGTGGACATATCCTGTACTTATGTTGGTTATTATTCCACCACATTATCATTCTGGTTAAGAAGTGATAAGTCGACCCCTGAAGACCTAACCAGAGACCCAGGGTATGCAAGTCGAGTGGAGTACACTGGAACATACAGAGGTCCCTTCACCCTGAGAATCACAGATCTGAGAGAGGAGGACTCAGCTGAGTATCGCTTCACTTTTAAAACAGACAACTTTGACTGGGGTCATAGTTTCCCAGGAACAACTCTGTCTGTCACAGGTAATATACTACACTGTATGATACAACTGTAAATCATAATGAATTACAGGATAACTATATTAACCATCCTGTTAACACAGAGGTGTATGTGGTTTTATACATATTGTTTCAGGTCTGCAGGTGAAGGTGACTCCTGCTGCAGAGGGACAGAAGACACTGACCTGTATCACCACCTGTACTCTGACTGACAACCCCACCTACATCTGGTACAAGAACGGACAACATCTAGATGAGAGCACCTCCCCCCAGTACAAAGACCCAGTCTCCAGTAACTATGAAGACAGTTACTCCTGTGCTGTAAAAGGCCATGAGGATCTCCACTCTCCTGCAGTTTGTGAGTGTTTATTTATTAAGGGACAGATTGAAATTTACTGGGGGACGGGACAGGACTGGTCTTCAAAGTTTAAAATATTTTCACATGACCCTCCCCTTGTACTGTAAAATAAATTGACCACCCTCCCCCTCATAGAATTAACTCAAAATAATGTTTACGACCACAAATAAGAATAACTGTAGCGACCTGCACTTATAAACGTGATACCGACTTTGCCACTCCAGCCTGCTTTTGTGGCCTGATCGATGCCACGCAGGGCTACGGGCCAGAAGTTTGAGGGTTCCCGACCACCACAGACAAGCTCACCCTGCCTGTTCTATTACACTGCCATCATATACAAAATATATGCAACACATTTTCCACCAACAGGTTTCTGTGCCAATGCAGCACACAACCAATAAACAAAGCATACTGACTTCAGACACTTCAATGTCATGGTTTGTGTTTTCAACACCACAATACATAGACAATGTAAATCTGGACAAACAGAGAATACATCCCTCCCTACCTTGTAGTCTTACCCAGTATTGAAGACTTGACAATCTCTGAATGTCATTCAACTTTTTGGTGTTTTGTAACTAATGTCTCTTTCCGTTCATCAAATGGCTGCTGCTCAGTTTGGATTGACTGATTGATTTTATTTGTCAGTTAAAAGAATACATACAGTGGGGAGAACAAGTATTTGATACACTGTCGATTTTGCAGGTTGTCCTACTTACAAAGCATGTAGAGGTCTGTAATTTTTATCATAGGTACACTTCAACTGTGAGAGACAGAATCTAAAACAAAAATCCAGAAAATCACTTTGTATGATTTGTAAGTAATTAATTTGCATTTTATTGCATGACATAAGTATTTGATCACCTACCAACCAGTAAGAATTCCGGCTCTCACAGACCTGTTAGTTTTTCTTTAGGAAGCCCTCCTGTTCTCCACTCATTACCTGTATTAACTGCACCTGTTTGAACTCGTTACCTGTATAAAAGACACCTGTCCACACACTCAATCAAAAAGACTCCAACCTCTCCACATTGGCCAAGACCAGAGAGCTGTGTAAGGACATCAGGGATAAAGTTGTAGAACTGCACAAGGCTGGGATAGGCTACAGGACAATAGGTAAGCAGCTTGGTGAGAAGGCAAAAACTGTTGCCGCAATTATTAGAAAATGGAAGAAGTTCAAGATGACAGTCAATCACCCTCGGTCTGGGGCTCCATGCAAGATCTCACCTTGTGGGGCATCAATGATCATGAGGAAGGTGAGGGTCAGCCCAGAACTACAGGGCAGGACCTGGTTAATTTATTTTTTTATTTTTTATTTTACCTTTATTTAACCAGGCAAGTCAGTTAAGAACAAATTCTTATTTTCAATGACGGCCTGGGAACAGTGGGTTAACTGCCTGTTCAGGGGCAGAACGACAGATTTGTACCTTGTCAGCTCGGGGGTTTGAACTCACAACCTTCCGGTTACTAGTCCAACGCTCTAACCACTAGGCTACCCTGCCGCCCCAGGGTAATGACCTGAAGAGAGCTGGGACCACAGTCTCAAAGAAAACCATTAGTAACACACTACGCCGTCATGGATTAAAATCCTGCAGCGCACGCATGGTCCTCCTGCTCAAGCCAGCGCATGTCCAGGCCCGTCTGAAGTTTGCCAATGACCATATGGATGATCCAGAGGATGAATGGGTGAAGGTCATGTGTTCTGATGAGACAAAAATAGAGCTTTTTGGTCTAAACTCCACTCGCCGTGTTTGGAGGAAGAAGAAGGATGAGTACAACCCCAAGAACACCATCCCAACCGTGAAGCATGGAGGTGTAAACATCATTCTTTGGGGATGCTTTTCTGCAAAGGGGACAGGATGACTGCACCGTATTGAGGGGAAGATGGATGGGGCCATGTATCACGAGATCTTGGCCAACAACCTCCTTCCCTCAGTAAGAGTATTGAAGATGAGTTGTGGCTGGGTCTTCCAGCATGACAACGACCCGAAACACACAGCCAGGGCAACTAAGGAGTGGCTCCGTAAAAAGCATCTCAAGGTCCTGGAGTGGCCTAGCCAGTCTCCAGACCTGAACCCAATAGAAAATCTTTGGAGGGAGCTGAAAATCCGTATTGCCCAGCGACAGCCCCAAAACCTGAAGGATCTGGAGAAGGTCTGTATGGAGGAGTGGGCCAAAATCCCTGCTGCCGTGTGTGCAAACCTGGTCAAGAACTATAGGAAACATATGATCTCTGTAATTGCAAACAAAGGTTTCTGTACCAAATATTAGGTTCTGCTTTTCTGATGTATCAAATACTTCTGTCATGCAATAAAATTCAAATTAATTACTTAAAAATCATACAATGTGATTTTCTTAATATTTGTTTTAGATTTCGACTCTCACAGTTGAAGTGTACCTATGATAAAATGTACAGACCTCTACATGCTTTGTAAGTAGGAAAACCTGCAAAATCGGCAGTGTATCAAATACTTGTTCTCCCCACTGTATATAAACAATATTCTTTTAAGTGAACAGGATTAGACAGTAAAGTCGGGGACTTATTTTCATTGTGGTCCCTATGTTTTACATAAATACATATACAATTATACTGAACAAAAATATAAACGCAACGTGCAACAATTTCAACCATTTTACTGAGTTACAGTTCATATAAGTGTAACGGATGTGAAACGGCTAGCTTAGTTAGCGGTGCACGCTAAATAGCGTTCCAATCGGTGACGTCACTTTCTCTGAGACCTTGAAGTAGTAGTTCCCCTTGCTCTGCAAGGGTCGTGGCTTTTGTGGAGCGATGGGTAACGATGCTTGTTGATGTGGGCAGAGGGTCTCTGGTTCGCGCCCGGGTATGGGCGAGGGGACGGTCTAAAGTTATACTGTTACATAAGGTAATCAGTCAGATGAAATACTGTATATTCATTAGGTCCTAATCTATGGATTTCACATGACTGGGCAGGGTCACAACCATAGGTGGGCTTGGGAGGGCATAGGACCACCCACTGGGGAGCCAGGCCCAGCCAATCAGACTGAGGTTTTCCCAACAAAAGGGCTTTATCACAGACAGAATTACTCCTCAGTTTCATCAGCTCTCTGGGTGGCTGTTCTCAGATGATTCCGCAGGTGAAGAAGCCGGATGTGGAAATCCTGGGATGAATGTAAAAAAACACACAATCGTCCCCAAAACAAAAAATAAATAGATCCCTAATACATCACTGTAAAACTGTATACAATGTATATCAGTGTTGGTTTCATTTTATAATATGAGATCTGTTAGCATTTCTAGATAGAACTGAGAATACAATCTAGTTGACCTCTTGTTATGTCACTGTGTTTCAGGTGTTCAGGGTCAGAGCTGCAACAGAGTGACTTACACCAAGAGGAGAATCTGTGTCTTGAAGGGGTCAACAGTGGACATATCCTGTACTTATGTTGGTTATTATTCCACCACATCATCATTCTGGTTTAGAAGTGATAAGTCGACCCCTGAAGACCTAACCACATACCCAGGGTATGCAGGTCGTGTGGAGTACACTGGAACATACAGAGGTCCCTTCACCCTGAGAATCACAGATCTGAGAGAGGAGGACTCAGCTGGGTATCGCTTCACTTTTAAAGCAGACAACTTTGACTGGGGTCATAGTTTCCCAGGAACAACTCTGTCTGTCACAGGTAATACTACAACTGTAAATCATAATGAATTACAGGAGAAAATATATGAACCATCCTGTTAACACAGAGGTGTATGTGGTTTTATGCATATTGTTTCAGGTCTGCAGGTGAAGGTGACTCCTTCTGCAGAGGGACAGAAGACACTGACCTGTAGCACCACCTGTACTCTGACTGACAACCCCACCTACATCTGGTACAAGAACGGACAACATCTAGATGAGAGCACCTCCCCCCAGTACAAAGACCCAGTCTCCAGTAACTATGAAGACAGTTACTCCTGTGCTGTAAAAGGCCATGAGGATCTCCACTCTCCTGCAGTTTGTGAGTGTTTATTTATTAAGGGACAGATTGAAATTTACTGGGGGACGGGACAGGACTGGTCTTCAAAGTTTAAAATATTTTCACATGACCCTCCCCTTGTACTGTAAAATAAAATAATGTTTACGACCACAAATAAGAATAACTGTAGCAACCTGCATTTATAAACGTGAATTCCGACTGATCGATGCCACGCTGGGCTACGGGCCAGAAGTTTGAGGGTTCCCGACCACCACAGACAAGCTCACCCTGCCTGTTCTATTACACTGCCATCATATACAAAATATATGCAACACATTTTCCACCAACAGGTTTCTTTGCCAATGCAGCACACAACCAATAAACAAAGCATACTGACTTCAGACACTTCAATGTCATGGTTTGTGTTTTCAACACCACAATACATAGACAATGTAAATCTGGACAAACAGAGAATACATCCCTCCCTACTGTAATGGTTTTCTTCATCTGAACGAGAGGCGGACCAAAGCGCAGCGTGGTTATTTTGACTCATGTTTTAATAAATCACTTCACATTAACTTCACATTCACAAGAAACGTGAAAACCCAAAAACAGCCCTATCTGGTGCAAAACACAGAGACAGGAACAATCACCCACAAACACAGTGAAACCCAGGCTACCTAAGTATGATTCTCAATCAGAGACAACTAATGACACCTGCCTCTGATTGAGAACCATACTAGGCCGAAACATAGAAATACCCAAATCATAGAAAAACAAACATAGACTGCCCACCCCAACTCACGCCCTGACCATACTAAATAATAACAAAACAAAGGAAATAAAAGGTCAGAACGTGACAGTACCCCCCCCCCCAAAGGTGCGGACTCCGGCCGCAAAACCTTGACCTATAGGGGAGGGTCTGGGTGGGCGTCTGTCCGCGGTGGCGGCTCTGGCGCGGGACGCGGACCCCACTTCATCATTGTCTTAGTCCGCCTTATTGTCCGCCTCCGTGGCTTTCTCACCATGGCCACCCTTCTCAATGACCCCACTGGACAGAGGGGCAGCTCGGGACAGAGGTGGGGCAGCTCGGGACAGAGGTGGGGCAGCTCGGGACAGAGGTGGGGCAGCTCGGGACAGAGGTGGGGCAGCTGCTCGGGACAGAGGTGGGACAGCAGTTTGGGACAGAGGTGGGACAGCTGCTCGGGACAGAGGGGCGGCTGCTCGGGACAGAGGGGCGGCTGCTCGGGACAGCGGGGCGGCTGCTCGGGACAGCGGGGCGGCTGCTCGGGACAGCGGGGCGGCTGCTCGGGACAGAGGGGCAGCTCGGGACAGCGGGGCGGCTGCTCGGGACAGCGGGGCGGCTGTTCGGGACAGAGGTGGGACAGCTGCTCGGGACAGAGGGGCGGCTGCTCGGGACAGAGGGGCGGCTGCTCGGGACAGCGGGGCGGCTGCTCGGGACAACGTGGCGGCTGCTCGAGACAGAGGGGCAGCTCGGGACAGCGGGGCGGCTGCTCGGGACAGAGGGGCGGCTGCTCGGGACAGCGGGGCGGCTGCTCGGGACAGCGGGGCGGCTGCTCGGGACAGCGGGGCGGCTGCTCGGGACAGAGGGGCGGCTGCTCGGGACAGAGGTGGGACAGCTGCTCGGGACAGAGGTGGGACAGCTGCTCGGGACAGAGGGGCGGCTGCTCGGGACAGCGGGGCGGCTGCTCGGGACAGCGGGGAGGCTGCTCGGGACAGCGGGGCGGCTGCTCGGGACAGAGGTGGGACAGCTGCTCGGGACAGAGGGGCGGCTGCTCGGGACAGAGGGGCGGCTGCTCGGGACAGCGGGGCGGCTGCTCGGGACAGCGGGGCGGCTGCTCGGGACAGAGGGGCACCTGCTCGGGACAGAGGTGGGACAGCTGCTTGGGACAGAGGTGGGACAGCTGCTTGGGACAGAGGTGGGACAGCTGCTCGGGACAGAGGTGGGACAGCTGCTCGGGACAGAGGGGCGGCTGCTCGGGACAGAGGGGCGGCTTCTCGGGACAGCGGGGCGGCTGCTCGGGACAGAGGTGGGACAGCAGCTCGGGACAGAGGTGGGACAGCTGCTCGGGACAGAGGGGCGGTGGCTTGGGACAGAAGGGCGGCGGCTCGGGACAGAGGGGCGGCAGCTCGGGACAGAGGGGCGGCGGCTCGGGACAGAGGGGCGACGGCTCTGGGCTGAGGGGCTCTGGCGGCCCCTGGCTGACTGGCGGCACTGGCGGCCCCTGGCTGACTGGCGGCACTGGCGGCCCCTGGCTGACTGGCGGCACTGGCGGCCCCTGGCTGACTGGCGGCACTGGCGGCCCCTGGCTGACTGGCGGCACTGGCGGCCCCTGGCTGACTGGCGGCACTGGCGGCCCCTGGCTGACGGGCGGCACTGGCGGCCCCTGGCTGACGGGCGGCACTGGCGGCGCTGGGCAGACGGGCGGCACTGGCGCCGCTGGGCAGACGGGCGGCACTGGCGGCGCTGGGCAGACGGGCGGCACTGGGCAGACGGGCGGCACTGGCGGCGCTGGGCAGACGGGTGGCTCAGGCGGCGCTGGAGAGGAGGAAGGCTCTGGTAGCGCCGGAGAGGCGGGAGACTCCGGCAGCTCTGGAGAGGAGGAAGGCTCTGGTAGTGCCGGAGAGGCGGGAGACTCCGGCAGCGCTGGAGAGGAGGAAGGCTCTGGTAGCGCCGGAGAGGCGGGAGACTCCGGCAGCGCTGGAGAGGAGGAAGGCTCTGGTAGCGCCGGAGAGGCGGGAGACTCCGGCAGCGCCGGAGAGGAGGAAGGCTCTGGTAGTGCCGGAGAGGCGGGAAATTTTTGAGGCTGACTCTCGGGGTTCCATCCGCTCTGCCGTGCAAGTTCCTCATAATGCCGCCTCTCTGCTTTTGCTGCCTCCAGCTCGGCCTTGGGGCGGCAATATTCTCCTGGCTCTGCCCAGGGTCCTTTCCCGTCTAGAATCTCCTCCCAAGTCCATTTCTCCAAGTAGTGCAGCCTCTCCCACTGCTGCTGCTGCTGCTCCTGCTGCTGCTGCCTCTGTTGCTTCTCCTGCTGCTGCAGATGAAATACTGTATATTCATTAGGTCCTAATCTATGGATTTCACATGACTGGGCAGGGTCACAACCATGGGTGGGCTTGGGAGGGCATAGGACCACCGACTGGGGAGCCAGGCACAGCCAATCAGACTGAGGTTTTCCCAACAAAAGGGCTTTATCACAGACAGAATTACTCCTCAGTTTCATCAGCTGTCTGGGTGGCTGTTCTCAGATGATCCTGCAGGTGAAGAAGCCGGATGTGGAAATCCTGGGCTGAATGTAAAAAAACACACAATCGTCCCCAAAACAAAAAATAAATAGATCCCTAATACATCACTGTAAAACTGTATACAATGTATATTTGTGATGGTTTCATTTTATAATATGAGAACTGTTAGCATTTCTAGATAGAACTGAGAATACAATCTAGTTGACCTCTTGTTATGTCACTGTGTTTCAGGTGTTCAGGGTCAGAGCTGCAACAGAGTGACTTACACCAAGAGGAGAATCTGTGTCTTGAAGGAGTCAACAGTGGACATATCCTGTACTTATGTTGGTTATTATTCCACCACATCATCATTCTGGCTTAGAAGTGATAAGTCGACCCCTGAAGACCTAACCACAGACCCAGGGTATGCAGGTCGTGTGGAGTACACTGGAACATACAGAGGTCCCTTCACCCTGAGAATCACAGATCTGAGAGAGGAGGACTCAGCTGAGTATCGCTTCACTTTTAAAGCAAACAACTTTGAATGGGGTCATAGTTTCCCAGGAACAACTCTGTCTGTCACAGGTAATAAATACTACACTGTATGATACAACGGTAAATCATAATGAATTACAGGATAACTATATTAACCATCCTGTTAACACAGAGGTGTATGTGGTTTTATACATATTGTTTCAGGTCTGCAGGTGAAGGTGACTCCTGCTGCAGAGGGACAGAAGACACTGACCTGTATCACCACCTGTACTCTGACTGACAACCCCACCTACATCTGGTACAAGAACGGACAACGTCTAGATGGGCCCACTTCCCAACAATACTCTAGTAATATCCTAGTAGTGTTGGGTCATTCTGTAGACAGTTACTCCTGTACTGTAGAACACCATGAGGACCTCCACTCTCCTGCAGTGTGTGAGTATGAATTAAACTACTATTCTACTTAGAAAGTATCAATCATTTAATATCAATGAGAAGAGTATTACTGCTTTATCTATCAATATGCATCATTACATAGAAATGACAGACAATGTCATAGATGTTTGCATGTCTATAGTTAGAATGTTCAGTACCTCAGACACTTGAAGAATAGTTTAGTAGACACTCAAGTCCTAAAGTATCTCCAAATGTATTATTGTTCATGTTTTGTCTAAGTGATAGGTTTAGATAGTCCTCTGAGTTTAGATATGATTTATTTTTGACATGACGTCATTTGAGGTAGTATACTACAGTCCTGACCCTCTGACATATTCTGCTTTACTAGATGCTCCAAGGAACACCTCAGTGTCAGTCAGTCCCTCTGGTGAAATAGTGGAGGGCAGTTCAGTGACTCTGACCTGCAGCAGTGATGCCTACCCACCTGTGGACAAATACACCTGGTACAAGAAGAACGTAACCTCACCAAAAGCATCAGGACAGAGTTACAGCATCACTAACATCCTCTCTGAGGACAGAGGAGAATATTACTGTGAGGCCCAGAATGGAAGAGGATCTATGAACTCTACAGCTCTGATGATCATTGTAGCAGGTAAAGTTACATCTTCAATACTTCAATACAAAATGATGTTCAATAATAAATGATGTTTCAAGGTGTCTTCTTCTAGTTTGCCTCATTACACTTTGGTTTATAACTATACATAGGCTTCTATATACAAGTATTACATTAATGTCCTGTATTGCTGTATATTCATTTTCACTTCATAATAACATGTTCTCATATGATCTGTATTATATTACAGGGAAACAAACATCAGTTGTGACTGCAGCTGTAGGAATCATAGTGGTTGTTCTGGTTCTCATCCTCTGTTTCTCTGGATTCATGTGGTTCAGGTGAGTGAAAATTGTCACGATCGTCGTAGTAAGGAGACCAAAGTGCAGCGTGCTGTGAATGCATACTTTACTGAAAGGACGAAAAAAACACGAAGTACACTAAACAAAACAAACAAAATGACAAGACGACCGTGACCCCTATAGAAACACTGTGCTAACATGAAACATCACATAGACAACAACCCACAAACCACAATACAACACAGGCTACCTAAATATGGTTCCCAATCAGAGACAACGACAAACACCTGCCACTGACTGAGAACCATATCAGGCCAAAACACATAGAAATAGACCAACTAGACATACAACATAGAATGCCCACTCCTATCACACCCTGACCAAACAAAACATAGAAACAAACAGCACAAATCATGGTCAGAGTGTGACAGAAAATAGATGTTTGTATTATTCTTTCACCTTAGCACACTGATTTGTTCTTAACTCATTAAGGTATAGGCCCAATGCCCTTAACCACTAGGCCACCTGGCGCGGCAGGTAACTTAGTGGTTAGAGTGTTGAACTTGTAACCAAGATTGAATCTTTGAGATGAAAATATACAAATCTGTCGTTCTTCCTCTGAACAAGGCAGTTAACCCACTGTTCCTAGACCAGTTAACCCACTGTTCCTAGGCCGTCATTGTAAATAAGAGTTTGTTCTTAACTGACTTGCCTAGTTAAATAAAGGTTAAAAAAAACCTGTTAAAATGTATTTGTAATATATCAACTTACTTACAGAGCAGAACTCACTCTGTCCCTCTTTACAGGAGATCCACAGGAGGAAGTAATGCCACAGCAGACACACAGGTGATTCTATTAGTTGCAACAGGGTTTCAGCTGTGTCGTGCTGGGCAAGAAACTAAATGTTCACCCAGGGGGTTACAACTCCATTTTCATTAATTTACGGTGACATGACAGTCTCTTTCATACTATTTTCATTGTTACCTCGCTCTCTCTCTCGCTCTCTCTCTCTCTCTCTCTCTCTCCAGAGTGTCCGTCCTGACTGTAACAGTGACACGTACACAGCTCTGAACATGAGGACCTTGTCCCCTGACTACGACACTCTGATAGTAAGTCTCTTTTAATGAATTTGGTTTGCTTATGAGTGTGTGTTTTATACAGTACTTGAATGTGTTTAGAGTAAATTATGGAAAGACTGGTGTTTCAAAGAACTCATGCATTTCCTCTCTCCCTCCATCTCCTTCTCTCCCTCCCTCTCCTTCTCTCCCTCCCTCTCCTTCTCTCCCTCCCTCTCCTTCTCTCCCACTCTCTCTTTCTCGCTCTCTCTCTTTCTGTCCACAGAGTGTCCATCCTGACCCTAACAGTGATACGTACACACCTCTGAACATGAAGACCAGGTCACCAGAGTATGACACCCTGGCAGTAAGCGTGTGTGTGTGTGTGTGTGTGTGTGCGTGTGCGTGTGCGTGTGTGCGTATAAAATGTGGGAGTGCTACTTCAGTATGTCTTTTTTCAGAATGTGAGGGGAATCTCCCACTGAAGAGTATCACCACAGAACCTGGACTGAAGAGAACAACCACAGATCCTGGACTGAAGAGAGGCACCATAGATCCTGGACTGAAGAGAAGCACCATAGATCCTGGACTGAAGAGAAGCACCATAGATCCTGGACTGAAGAGAAGCACCATAGATCCTGGACTGAAGAGAGGCACCACAGATCCTGGACTGAAGAGAACCACCACAGATCCCAGACTGAAGAAAAGCACCAACATTGAACCTGGACTGAAGAGAACCACCAACATTGAACCTGGACTGAAGAGAACCATCAACATTGAACCTGGACTGAAGAGAACCACCAACATTGAACCTGGACTGAAGAGAACCACCAACATTGAACCTGGACTGAAGAGAACCACCACAGATCCCAGACTGAAGAGAACCACCACAGATCCCAGACTGAAGAGAACCACCAACATTGAACCTGGACTGAAGAGAACCACCAACATTGAACCTGGACTGAAGAGAACCACCAACATTGAACCTGGACTGAAGAGAACCACCAACATTGAACCTGGACTGAAGAGAACCACCAACATTGAACCTGGACTGAAGAGAACCACCAACATTGAACCTGGACTGAAAATGATCACCACACAACCTGGACTGAAGGTTCCAATACAAAATGAGGCCTTACACCTCTATTCTATTGCTGCCATATCTAGAGGTTTTTACACACCATGAACTTTAACTTTTCACTAAATACTGGAATATATATTTTGGAATGGAATATATTGATGATAAATGAGATGTGTTATATTTTGATGTAAATCTGTTTACTATCTTTAGTTTTATTTCTGATCTTTCTATGGGATTTTGTCATATACAGATGTTTTATAACATCAATAGTCCTACTTTCCTCAGCAACTAATATGGATCATATTGAAAACAGCTTTTTAATATTTTTAGCTCTTGGGCCAAGTTTCTCCAGATGTTTTTCATGATGATTAACTTTGTATTGCTGTCAGATATTATTACTAATTTTATATTACGTAATACAATATTGTTCCGTCATGATATATTTTTTATTTTAAAATAAATGTAATCAGTCCGTTATTATAATTTCCAACATTTTGGTAGGCTATTTGTTAGTCAACTTGTCTATAATTTCTAAAGACATGCAGTGGCGACACGTCATTCAAGGCAGCTGAGGCAGAGCTAAATCTGTTTTCAGCCCCATGGTTAGCTTTTTCTGTTGCTTGTTTTGCATGTTTTGAAATTAATACGTGAAACATATCAGTTTGCAAATAAAGTTAATAAATAAATAAAGCATTGAGTTAATAAAGTCGCATAGAAACATGGTCTCTCTTTTCCTTTCTTTAGTTAAGGCAGCTCCAAAATGCAGGTGTTGCAGCCTAGCTTAGTGCTTTCTGTGGTGGTGGGGCAGCCAGCATAAAATACGGAGCGTAGGGGTTGGTAATGTTCTCTAGTTGTGCTGTGATTGGCTCAGTGTTCTGTCACTCATGGGGACACTACGTCACTGCAAAATCTAAGGGTAGAGCTTGAAATGTCAAGCCCCTTGGGTGCTGCCATAGAATTACATTAGAAATGCCCATCCAAAAAGTCTCAAGGTCATTGGTTTAGACAAAATTACGTCAAATCGCGTTAAATCTACCGTAGCTTTGATTGGACTGATTGGACAAACTTTCAAAATCTTAGCTGGCAAGCTAGACCAGCAGTCATCATCATGCATCAAGTCGGCAATCTACTGACAAATCCTTATCAACCCTTGTCATATGAAATTATAGATAAAACGTATCAGTGCTCATTGGCCATTGGACATAAACATTACAAAACAAGTTGGAATCACAAATTCAACAATTAGTGCTAAGGCAGCACTGCAGGCCCGGGTTTGATCCCGGACTGTTACAGCCGGCTGTGACCGGGAGACCTATGAGGCAGAGCACAATTGTCCCAGGGTCATCTGGGTTAGGGGAGGGTTTAGCCGGCCAGGAAGTCCTTGTCTCATCATGCTCTAGTAACTCCTTGTGGCCTGGCGCCTGCAAGCTGACGTCGGTCGTCAGTTAAACAGTGTTTCCTGCGACACATTGGTGCCTGCTGTTTGTCCTCCTGTCCAAGGGGTGGAGGTGGAGAGCACCAGGCTGGTGATCAGGTACCTAGACCACTGGATGCAGAGAACCCCTCACTCTCCTCAGAAGACCAACCCTATAGGCCTCAACAACTCCTCAGCCTCCCAGTACGCCTCCACATGGTAAGGACATCTGTCTTTGAGGAGAATATTACTGTGAGGCTGAGAATACAATTGCATCTATGAACTCTGCAGCTCTGATGATCATTGTAGCAGGTAAAGTTTCATCCTTAATACCTCAATTCAAAATTACTTTTCAAGATAAATCTTAATAATTATACTTTGGATTATTACACTTTTGTTAATAATTACAGGTTTGTTTATAAAATCCCCAAGTATTTTAACAAGTATTACATTGATATTCTGTTTTCTTATCATAATAATATTCAGTTCATTAGAACATAATGTGTTCTCATATCATCCATATTTTATTTTAGGGAAACAGACCTCAGTTGTGACTGCAGCTGTAGGAATCACAGTGGTTCTGGTTCTCATCCTCTGTCACTCTGGCTTCAGGTGCGTTTTGAGGACGAGGATGTCCACTACGCTGCTGTGAAATTCAACCTCCCCAGTGCTGCCACCCAGTGAGCATATTCTGTATTAAGGTCATTCATATGCTGCTGTTTATTGTAGGAGATGTCATTAATAAGCAAAACAGTTGACCCTTTGAGACCACTATGAACCCAAACTATGAACCCAACAATGGACATCTCAGGACAGTTACTATGACATGTCTACAATGGGGGAGTGATGTGATGTTGGTGTTGATGAGAACTGTTTTCTGTTCCAAATGGCACTCTATTCCCTATTTAGTGCACTACTTTAGACAGAGCCCTATAGGGTGCCACCATTTGGGACGATGTCTTTGTTTCATTTCGGTTTCTTTCTCTTCAGCAGCACAAGCAGCTGAGGAGGACTCCTCATTTTCTCTACAGTACAGTCAACAAACCCTGAACCAAGAGGACCCCAACACAACAAACCCTGAACCAAGAGGACCCCAACACAACAAACCCTGAACCAAGAAGACCTGAACAGAACAAACCCAGAAAGAAGTAGACCTGAACACAACAAACCCAGAAAGAAGAAGATCTGAACACAACAAACCCAGAAAGAAGAAGACCTGAACACAACAAATTTAATGTGTTTATATGGGCTATAAGTAAAGGAGTGTTAATTGCTTTTGCAGTATTTTTTCAAAAAAAAAAAAAAATGGGATATTTGTTTTCCTAAAGGGGAAATTTAAAATCAAATATCTAAATGATCAGACAGACAGACAGACAGACAGACAGACAGACAGACAGACAGACAGACAGACAGACAGACAGACAGACAGACAGACAGACAGACTTAGCTATATGCATGTCAGGGTTCACTTTGGGTCCATTGCTCTGAAGATCAGTGAGCTGAAGACATCTCTTTCACACAAGCACACTGGAAATTCAGAGCAGCTTGCCTTGGACTTGGCATAATGACAGCTCACTGTTGTCTGTTGTTTCTAGCTAGTTAATGTTGATAGCTAAAAGTAGGCTCACTAACTAGCTCACTAGTTAACTATGGGGTCTTGCTGTAATTCAGAGGCAGCGCATCATATTGTTCACAATCCAGTACATTCAGAGTAGCTGTGTGATGCACAAAAATGCGTGTTTATCGCTGAATAACAGCAGCTTCATGTAGCTAACTAGCTAGTTGAGATCACTAGTTCACTCAATACAACCGCCAGTTCAACATAAGTCCCAATAACACAGGACTTTTACGTGCGTGACTGTTTTATTATATATATATTTTTGACCGTTTCTACCTTCTATTTTAGATATTTTCATCAGACTAGTAGGGACATATGAAGCCTGGAGGCTGCAGTAATGTTGAGATGTCAGTAGGGAGAGCTCTAGTCTAGAACACTGGTACCAAAGATACTCCCCTTTCATCTGTTCTGGAACCTTCAGTACCAGCTGATGAGGAGTGATGGGAATGGGTCACATTTTGTCTCTTGTAAAACATGTAGGTCCACTCCTCAAATAAAGAAATGTAACTACAGTATTCTGACTTTAGACCATTTTCTATTTAGATACAGTAACATCCCTTATGTGACATGTTGTTCCTGCATGTTATTGCCCTGACTAGGCTACTTTAAAATGTATCAACCACAGAACTCACACTTAGGCTATGCCTGCTTCTACTAATACTTACAGTAGACTACTTCTTGTTTCCACGCAGTGACAGTAAGTTGACTCACTGTTCAATACCTCTCCTCTTCACTTCACTCTGTAAGTACACTTGACAATATCTTGAAATATAGTTTTAGTTTTGACGTATTTAGCCAAACATCACATGACTTCCTGTATCTTTGTACTTGTTGGTTTATTTTGAACTGTGTTTTGGTTGTTACATCAGGGCCTGTATTCATAAAGTGTCTCAGATGGTCCATATAATTATGATCTAAAAGGCTAAACTGATCCCAGATCAGCTCTCCTACTCTGATACACTTTGTGAATACTCATGTGTTTAGTTTAGATCAGTTTATTCATTTACATGTTTAAAACATGATCAGTAGAGTTTACCAGTAATTCCCAGATCTCCATTCAATAGGGTCATGTTCACTGTCATAGTATAACAGGGTCAATGATAACTGTGTGTATGGCAGGCTACATGTAGACAGTATATGGACAGCAGCAGTCAATACAGCTAACTAACGGTACTACCAGTACTGTACACATAATATTTATTTATATAACCAGGCAAGTCAGTTAAGAACTGATTCTTAGTTTCAATGACGGCCTAGGAACTGCCTGATTTGTACTTTGTCAGCTCGGGGGTTTGAACTTTCAACCTTCCAGTTACTGGTCCAACGCTCTAACCACTAGTCTACCCTGCCGCCCCGAGAATATGATAGTGGAATGTTGTACTACTACAGACATCAGTGTTTGTGTGATTAAATGTGACTTTGTCAAGTAGCCAGTGTTGTGTTTCACCATTCTATCTGATGTATTGTCAGTTTGTAATGTTGTTATTAGCCCAACATTATTGATGACATTATTATTAGGATGGTGCAGTAATGTTGAGATGCCAGTAGGGGGAGCTCTAGTCTAGAACACTGGAACCTTCAGTACCACTTTGATGCAGCTGATGAGGAGAGTAAATTGAATGTGTTTGAAGAATATAATGAATGACATCATGGAACTGACCAAATGTGAATGGAACTTTGACCTGTTCCATGTAGAACTCAGAGGGACAAGACAACACATTCTAAGATATTATAAACATTCCATATAGAATAGTCAACATATTGTTAACATGGTTATGTATTTATATAAAAGTGGAAATGGGGGACATTTTGTCCATTATAGAAATGTAGGGCCCATTTTAATACAGTAACCTCCCTTCTCTAACATGATGTTCTAGTCGTCATGCATGTTAATGTCTTAAAGAGGAAGGAAAGGACTGTTCTGCATCAGCTACTTGTGTCCTGACTACATAAATATGTATCAACCACAGAACTGACACTTACTAGCAGTTGCCACACACTACCAGTAAGTTGACTCACTGTGCAAGACCTCTCCCCTTCCCTTCACTCTGCAGGTACTCTAGACAATATCTTGAAATATAGTTTTGGGTTATTTGTTTTTAGTAATAAGTCATATACTTGAGGGTAATATATCATTTTACTTGTTGTTATGTTATGAGATGTGTTTTGGTTGTTACATCAGGGCCAGTATTCATAAAGTGTCTCAGTGTAGGAGTGTTGCTCTACATAGAGATGAGATGATTAACCAGGGTAAAAAAAGACATGCAAAATAACAATTTAACACTGCAGTATGTGTGTGTGTGTGTGTGTGTGTGTGTGTGCGGGGGATTTGTACACTGCTAGACATGACCACCTTGTTAAGCTGATAGCCAGCCAGGTGAGACAAGTATTCTCACCAACAGCACACATGCATAAACATTCTTGTGCAAAGGGACACCTCGTTAGCGCTGGAGAAGATGGCTGCCGTTTTATGGGATCTTAAAAACTTATTTGGGATAGGGGGCAGTATTCTGAAATTTTAATGAATGAGGTGCCCAAAGTAAACTGCCTGTTACTCAGGCCCAGAAACTAGCATATGCATATACAGTGGGGAGAATAAGTAATTGATACACTGCCGATTTTGCAGGTTTTCCTACTTACAACGCATGTAGAGGTCTGTAATTTTTATCATAGTTACACTTCAACTGTGAGAGACGGAATCTAAAACAAAAAAAACAGAAAATCACATTGTATGATTTATAAGTAATTCATTTGCATTTTATTGCATGACATAAGTATTTGATCATCTACCAACCAGTAAGAATTCCGGCTCTCACTGACCTGTTAGTTTTTCTTTAAGAAGCCCTCCTGTTCTCCACTCATTACCTGTATTAACTGCACCTGTTTGAACTCAATCAAACAGACTCCAACCTCTCCACAATGGCCAAGACCAGAGAGTCTTGTGGTGGTGGGTTGTGTTTAGGAGTAGTATTAACATGAGACACAGTGTTGTTGGGTTGTGTTTAGGAGTAGTATTCACATGAGACACAGTGATGGTGGGTTGTGTTTAGGAGTAGTATTAACATGAGACACAGTGATGGTGGGTTGTGATTAGGAGTAGTATTAACATGTGACACAGTGATGGTGGGTTGTGTTTAGGAGTAGTATTAACATGAGACACAGTGATGGTGGGTTGTGATTAGGAGTAGTATTAACATGTGACACAGTGATGGTGGGTTGTGTTTAGGAGTAGTATTAACATGAGACACAGTGATGGTGGGTTGTGATTAGGAGTAGTATTAACATGTGACACAGTGATGGTGGGTTGTGTTTAGGAGTAGTATTAACATGAGACACAGTGATGGTGGGTTGTGATTAGGAGTAGTATTAACATGTGACACAGTGATGGTGGGTTGTGTTTAGGAGTAGTATTAACATGAGACACAGTGATGGTGGGTTGTGTTTAGGAGTAGTATTAACATGAGACACAGTGATGGTGGGTTGCGTTTAGGAGTAGTATTAACATGAGACCACCTGGAAAAATGGCTACCTCAGTATTTTACGCAAGATTTTCTGCGGGAGACACCATGTGACCACTACATATGGTCCCTTACGGCCATTCTTCAATGGAAATGCCTAAAAAGACGCCGCAATGTTGTAGACACCTGGGGGAATACGTGAAAAACGTAAGTTCATTCATAGCTCATTCACAGCCATACAAGGAGTCATTGGCATGAGGCGGTTTCAAAAAATGTGGCACTTCCTGGTTGGATTTTTTTCTTGGTTTCGCCTGTAACATCAGTTCTGTGGCACTCACAGACAATATCTTTGCAGTTTTGGAAACGTCAGAGTGTTTTCTTTCCAAAGCTGTAAATTATATGCATAGTCGAGCACTCTGTAAGTACTCTTGACAATATCTTGAAATATAGTTTTTGGTTATTTGTTTTTAGTCATAAGTCAAATACCTGAGGGTAATGTATCATTTGTGTGTGTGTGTGAGAGAGAGAAAGAGAGTGAGAGAGTGAAAGTCACTGGCTGTTTAGCCTCACAGCTTGAGGATAGGTGCTATCATTGAACCTGGTGGTCAGTCTTTAGTCACTGGCTGTTTAGCCTCACAGCTTGAGGATAGGTGCTATCATTGAACCTGGTGGTCAGTCTTTAGTCACTGGCTGTTTAGCCTCACAGCTTGAGGATAGGAGCTATCATTGAACCTGGTGGTCAGTCTTTAGTCACTGGCTGTTTAGCCTCACAGCTTGAGGATAGGAGCTATCATTGAACCTGGTGGTCATTTAGGCTGCTGTACAGATTGACGGACTGTAGAGGATTGAACATTTATCCTCCTATATATGGGGTTCTGAGAATAAAACAACTTCAGAACAATCAATGTAGAAATATGTGTTTACAGTTCAATAAGTGATTGTTGTTGTTGTTGTTTACAATGATGATGATGACTACTGTATATATTAGGAATTTATTTTTGCATCATGTCAGATATGTAGACAGACGTAGACAGACATGCAACACATCACACACATTACATACAAACATAGTGCAGTAGACTTACAGACAGACAGTATTCACATAGACAACCATTTAGCACAATACAACACAGCACAATATGAGCCTGGTTCATTTTTAGTAATGAGGCCCTGTACCCCATTTACAGTTTCTACTTCAATGTATCAGGTGGAGTTATTCACCAGCTATAGAGTGAGTTGTTTATGTTTCTAAGACTGCAGGGTGGGAGATGCAACAATGGCCTTGAGAACAGCAGGAAGTGTGTTGGTGGTCTTTCTCTGGTCTCTGACAGGTATGGTCTCATTCATAACTTATATGTTTGTCAATCAACAGACATGTGTATTACATTTGCTTGTGTTCTGTTAGGCATCTCCACTTCATTTTAAATAGTTGTGTTTCACACCTCACTGAGTGATGACTATCTGTGGTTTCCAATATGGCAACAAAGTGTGGACAAACCCTACCTTCAGTGTGAGCCAAATACCTTGTCCTAATTCTGATACCATTGTGATGTCTAACTGTGTTTCAGTGGTACTGGGTCAGGATGGCTGGAGTGTTACATACACCACTCAGAGTATCTGTACCTTGAAGGGGTCAACAGTGGAGCTGACCTGTTCTTATACATATCCCAGAGGTAAAGTCACAACAACCTTCTGGTTCACTAAAATGGAGGCTGGTATAGAACCTGAAGATCTAGGTCAGGACCCAGAGTATGCAGGTCGTCTGGAGTATCATGGGGTTAAGAAGAAAGACTGTACCCTGAAAATCACAGACCTGAGAGAGAGAGACTCAGCTACATACAGGTTCAGATTATTAACAGATCAAGAAGGAGGGAAATTTTCTGGAAGTCCTGGAGTCACTCTGTCTGTCACAGGTACAGTTAGTTACATTCAATATAGTTAAACTGTTGAATTCCATTTAGTTCAGGAAAATTGTCTTGGTTTGTGTTTATGTCTGTATAACATAGGATTTCCTCCATCTTTGTATTAGAATGATAAATCAGTGATAAAGGGATTTACAGTGATATTGTTTTTTCTCCAGGTCTTCAGGTGAAGGTGACTGGTGGACATCAGGATAAGACACTGACCTGTAGCACCACCTGTACTCTGACTGACAACCCCACCTACATCTGGTACAAGAACGGACAACATCGAGATGAGAGCACCTCCCCCCAATACAAATACTCAGTCTCCAATGACTATGATGCCAGTTATTCCTGTGCTGTAAAAGGCCATGAGGACCTTCACTCTCCTGCAGTGTGTGAGTGTTCATTTAATACATTATACTGTGTGTTGGTTTCACTATGAGAACTTGAGAGCTTTGAGCATCTCTAGAAAGAACAGAGAACACAATCCAATTGACCTCTTGTTATGTCACTGTGTTTCAGGTGTTCAGGGTCAGAGCTGCAACAGAGTGACTTACACCAAGAGAAGAATCTGTGTCTTGAAGGGGTCAACAGTGGACATATCCTGTACTTATGTTGGTTATTATTCCACCACATCATCATTCTGGTTTAGAAGTGATACGTTGACCCCTGAAGACCTAACCACAGACCCAGGGTATGCAGGTCGTGTGAAGTACCCTGACAAAGAGAAAAGGAGAAACGAAGGTCCCTTCACCCTGATAATCACAGATTTGAGAGAGGAGGACTCAGCTGAGTATCGCTTCACTTTTAAAACAAACAACTTTGAATGGGGTCATAGTTTCCCAGGAACAACTCTGTCTGTCACAGGTAATACTACCCTGTATGATACAACTGTAAATCATATTGAATTACAGGAGAAAATAAATTAACCATCCTGTTAACACAGAGGTGTATGTGGTTTTGTACATATTGTTTCAGGTCTGCAGGTGAAGGTGACTCCTGCTGCAGAGGGACAGAAGAAACTGACCTGTATCACCACCTGTACTCTGACTGACAACCCCACCTACATCTGGTACAAGAACGGACAACATCTAGATGAGAGCACCTCCCCCCAGTACAAAGACCCAGTCTCCAGTAACTATGAAGACAGCTACTCCTGTGCTGCAAAAGGCCATGAGGATCTCCACTCTCCTGCAGTTTGTGAGTGTTTATTTATTAAGGGACAGATTGAAATTTACTGGGGGACGGGACAGGACTGGTCTTCAAAGTTTAAAATATTTTCACATGACCCTCCCCTTTTACTGTAAAATAAATTGAACACCCTCCCCCTCATAGAATTAATTCAAAGTAATGTTTACTACCACAAATAAGAATAACTGTAGCGACCTGCATTTATAAACGTGAATACCGACTTTGCCACTCCAGCCTGCTTTTGTGGCCTGATCGATGCCACGCAGGGCTACGGGCCAGAAGTTTGAGGGTTCCCGACCACCACAGACAAGCTCACCCTGCCTGTTCTATTACACTGCCATCATATACAAAATATATGCAACACATTTTCCACCAACAGGTTTCTTTGCCAATGCAGCACACAACCAATAAACAAAGCATACTGACTTCAGACACTTCAATGTCATGGTTTGTGTTTTCAACACCACAATAAATAGAGAATGTAAATCTGGACAAACAGAGAATACATCCCTCCCTACCTTGTAGTCTGACCCAGTATTGAAGGCTTGACAATCTCTGAATGTCATTCAACTTTTTGGTGTTTTGTAACAAATGTCTCTTTCCGTTCATCAAATGGCTGCTGCTCAGTTTGGATTGACTGATTGATTTTATTTGTCAGTTAAAGAAATACATATATAAACAATATTATTTTAAGTAAACAGGATTGTTGTTTTAAAGGATTGCACAATAAAGTTGGGGACTTATATCCATTGTGGTCCCTATGTTTTACATAAATACATTTACAATTATACTGAACAAAAATATAAACGCAACGTGCAACAATTTCAACCATTTTACTGAGTTACAGTTCATATAAGGTAATCAGTCAGATGAAATACTGTATATTCATTAGGTCCTAATCTATGGATTTCACGACTGGGCAGGGTCACAACCATTTTACTGAGTTACAGTTCATATAAGGTAATCAGTCAGATGAAATACTGTATATTCATTAGGTCCTAATCTATGGATTTCACGACTGGGCAGGGTCACAACCATGGGTGGGCTTGGGAGGGCATAGGCCCACCCACTGGGGAGCCAGGCCCAGCCAATCAGACTGAGGTTTTCCCAACAAAAGGGCTTTATCACAGACAGAATTACTCCTCAGTTTCATCAGCTGTCTGGGTGGCTGTTCTCAGATGATCCCACAGGTGAAGAAGCCGGATGTGGAAATACTGGGATGAATGTAAAAAAACACACAATCCTCCCCAAAATAAAAACTAAATAGATCCCTAATACATCACTGTAAAACTGTATACAATGTATATCAGTGTTGGTTTCATTTTATAATATGAGAACTGTTAGCATTTCTAGATAGAACTGAGAATACAATCTAGTTGACCTCTTGTTATGTCACTGTGTTTCAGGTGTTCAGGGTCAGAGATGCAACAGAGTGACTTACACCAAGAGGAGAATCTGTGTCTTGAAGGGTTCAACAGTGGACATATCCTGTACTTATGTTGGTTATTATTCCACCACATCATCATTCTGGTTTAGAAGTGATAAGTCGACCCCTGAAGACCTAACCACAGACCCAGGGTATGCAGGTCGTGTGGAGTACACTGGAACATACAGAGGTCCCTTCACCCTGAGAATCACAGATCTGAGAGAGGAGGACTCAGCTGGGTATCGCTTCACTTTTAAAGCAGACAACTTTGACTGGGGTCATAGTTTCCCAGGAACAACTCTGTCTGTCACAGGTAATACTACCCTGTATGATACAACTGTAAATCATATTGAATTACAGGAGAAAATATATTAACCATCCTGTTAACACAGAGGTGTATGTGGTTTTATACATATTGTTTCAGGTCTGCAGGTGAAGGTGACTCCTGCTGCAGAGGGACAGAAGACACTGACCTGTATCACCACCTGTACTCTGACTGACAACCCCACCTACATCTGGTACAAGAACGGACAACATCTAGATGAGAGCACCTCCCCCCAGTACAAAGACCCAGTCTCCAGTAACTATGAAGACAGCTACTCCTGTGCTGTAAAAGGCCATGAGAATCTCCACTCTCCTGCAGTGTGTGAGTGTTTATTTATTAAGGGACAGATTGAAATTTACTGTGGGACGGGACAGGACTGGTCTTTTAAAGTTTAAAATATTTTCACATGACCCTCCCCTTCTCCTGTAAAATAAAATAATGTTTACGACCACAAATAAGAATAACTGTAGCAACCTGCATTTATAAACGTGAATTCCGACTGATCGATGCCACGCTGGGCTACGGGCCAGAAGGTTGAGGGTTCCCGACCACCACAGACAAGCTCACCCTGCCTGTTCTATTACACTGCCATCATATACAAAATATATGCAACACATTTTCCACCAACAGGTTTCTGTGCCAATGCAGCACACAACCAATAAACAAAGCATACTGACTTCAGACACTTCAATGTCATGATTTGTGTTTTCAACACCACAATAAATAGACAATGTAAATCTGGACAAACAGAGAATACATCCCTCCCTACTGTAATGGTTTTCTTCATCTGAACGAGAGGCGGACCAAAGCGCAGCGTTGTTATTTTGACTCATGTTTTAATAAATCACTTCACATTAACAAACTAACAAAAACAAGAAACGTGAAAACCCAAAACAGCCCTATCTGGTGCAAAACACAGAGACAGGAACAATCACCCACAAACACACAGTGAAACCCAGGCTACCTAAGTATGATTCTCAATCAGAGACAACTAATGACACCTGCCTCTGATTGAGAACCATACTAGGCCGAAACATAGAAATACCCAAATCATAGAAAAACAAACATAGACTGCCCACCCCAACTCACGCCCTGACCATACTAAATAATGACAAAACAAAAGGAAATAAAGGTCAGAACGTGACAGTACCCCCCCCCCCCCCCTCCCAAAGGTGCGGACTCCGGCTGCAAAACCTTGACCTATAGGGGAGGGTCTGGGTGGGCGTCTGTCCGCGGTGGTGGCTCTGGCGCAGGACGCGGACCCCACTTCATCATTGTCTTAGTCCGCCTTATTGTCCGCCTCCGTGGCTTTCTCACCATGGCCACCCTTCTCAATGACCCCACTGGACAGAGGGGGGGCAGCTCGGGACAGAGGTGGGGCAGCTCGGGACAGAGGTGGGGCAGCTCGGGACAGAGATGGGGCAGCTCGGGACAGAGGTGGGGCAGCTCGGGACAGAGGTGGGGCAGCTCGGGACAGAGGTGGGACAGCTGCTCCGGACAGAGGTGGGACAGCTGCTCGGGACAGAGGTGGGACAGCTGCTCGGGACAGAGGGGCGGCTGCTCGGGACAGAGGGGCAGAAGCTCTGGACAGAGGGGCGGCAGCTCTGGACAGAGGGGCGGCGGCTCGGGACAGAGGGGCGGCGGCTCGGGACAGAGGGGCGGCGGCTCGGGACAGAGGGGCGGCGGCTCGGGACAGCGGGGCGGCTGCTCGGGACAGCGGGGCGGCTGCTCGGGACAGGGGGGCGGAAGCTCTGGACAGAGGGGCGGCGGCTCTGGACAGAGGGGCGGCGGCTCGGGACAGAGGGGCGGCGGCTCGGGACACAGGGGCGGCGGCTGTGGACAGAGGGGCGGCGGCTCGGGACAGAGGGGCGGCGGCTGTGGACAGAGGGGCGGCGGCTCGGGACAGAGGGGCTCTGGCGGCCCCTGGCTGACTGGCGGCACTGGTGGCCCCTGGCTGACTGGCGGCACTGGCGGCCCCTGGCTGACTGGCGGCACTGGCGGCCCCTGGCTGACTGGCGGCACTGGCGGCCCCTGGCTGACTGGCGGCACTGGCGGCCCCTGGCTGACTGGCGGCACTGGCGGCCCCTGGCTGACTGGCGGCACTGGCGGCCCCTGGCTGACTGGCGGCACTGGCGGCGCTGGGCAGACTGGCGGCACTGGCGGCGCTGGGCAGACGGGCGGCACTGGCGGCGCTGGGCAGACGGGCGGCACTGGGCAGACGTGCGGCACTGGCGGCGCTGGGCAGACGGGTGGCTCAGGCGGCGCTGGAGAGGAGGAAGGCTCTGGTAGAGCCGGAGAGGCGGGAGACTCCGGCAGCGCTGGAGAGGAGGGAGCCCCTGTAAGGATGGGCCGGAGAGACAGCCTGGTACGGGGGGCTGCCACCGGAGGGCTGGTGCGTGGAGGTGGTGACGGATAGACCGGGCCGCGCAGGCGCACTGGAGCTCTTGATCACCGAGCTTGCCCAACCTTACCCGGTTGAATGGTCCCGGTCGCCCTGCCAGTGCGGCGAGGTGGAATAGCCCGCACTGGGCTATGCAGGCGAACCGGGGACACCATGCGCAAGGTTGGTGCCATGTAAGCCGGCCCAAGGAGACGCACTGGCGGCCAGATGCGTAGAGCCGGCTTCATGGCATTTGGCTCGACACTCAATCTAGCCCGGCCGATACGCGGAGCTGGAATATACCGCACCGGGCTATGCACCCGCACTGGGGACACCGTGCGCACCACTGCATAACACGGTGCCTGCCCGGTCTCTCTAGCCCCCCGGTAAGCACAGGGAGTTTGCTCAGGTCTCCTACCTGACATAGCCATACTCCCTGTTAGCCCCCCCCCCCCCCAAGAAATTTTGGGGGCTGACTCTCGGGCTTCCATCCGCTCTGCCGTGCTAGTTCCTCATAATGCCACCTCTCTGCTTTTGCTGCCTCCAGCTCGGCCTTGGGGCGGCAATATTCTCCTGGCTCTGCCCAGGGTCCTTTCCCGTCTAGAATCTCCTCCCAAGTCCATTTCTCCAAGTAGTGCAGCCTCTCCCACTGCTGCTGCTGCTGCTCCTGCTGCTGCTGCCTCTGTTGCTTCTCCTGCTGCTGCAGATGAAATACTGTATATTCATTAGGTCCTAATCTATGGATTTCACATGACTGGGCAGGGTCGCAACCATAGGTGGGCTTGGGAGGGCATAGGCCCACCCACTGGGGAGCCAGGCACAGCCAATCAGACTGAGGTTTTCCCAACAAAAGGGCTTTATCACAGACAGAATTACTCCTCAGTTTCATCAGCTGTCTGGGTGGCTGTTCTCAGATGATCCCGCAGGTGAAGAAGCCGGATGTGGAAATCCTGGGCTGAATGTAAAAAAACACACAATCCTCCCCAAAATAAAAACTAAATAGATCCCTAATACATCACTGTAAAACTGTATACAATGTATATCAGTGTTGGTTTCATTTTATAATATGAGAACTGTTAGCATTTCTAGATAGAACTGAGAATACAATCTGTTGACCTCTTGTTATGTCACTGTGTTTCAGGTGTTCAGGGTCAGAGCTGCAACAGAGTGACTTACACAGAGAGGATAATCTGTGTCTTGAAGGGGTCAACAGTGGACATATCCTGTACTTATGTTGGTTATTATTCCACCACATCATCATTCTGGTTTAGAAGTGATAAGTCGACCCCTGAAGACCTAACCACAGACCCAGGGTATGCAGGTCGTGTGGAGAACACTGGAACATACAGAGGTCCCTTCACCCTGAGAATCACAGATCTGAGAGAGGAGGACTCAGCTGAGTATCGCTTCACTTTTAAAACAGACAACTTTGAATGGGGTCATAGTTTCCCAGGAACAATTATGTCTGTCACAGGTAATACTACCCTGTATGATACAACTGTAAATCATATTGAATTACAGGAGAAAATAAATTAACCATCCTGTTAACACAGAGGTGTATG
Source organism: Oncorhynchus mykiss (assembly GCF_013265735.2). Taxonomy (NCBI): domain Eukaryota; kingdom Metazoa; phylum Chordata; class Actinopteri; order Salmoniformes; family Salmonidae; genus Oncorhynchus; species Oncorhynchus mykiss. The sequence goes on along the minus strand of NC_048577.1, from coordinate 7,667,202 downwards.
TGGTTTTATACATATTGTTTCAGGTCTGCATGTGAAGGTGACTCTTGCTGCAGAGGGACAGAAGAGACTGACCTGTAGCACCACCTGTACTCTGACTGACAACCCCACCTACATCTGGTACAAGAATGGCCAACATCTAGATGAGAGCACCTCCCCCCAGTACAAATACTCAGTCTCCAATGACTATGTAGACAGTTACTCCTGTGCTGTAAAAGGCCATGAGGATCTCCACTCTCCTGCAGTTTGTGAGTGTTTATTTATTAATAAGGGACAGATTGAAATTTACTGTGGGACGGGACAGGACTGGTCTTCAAAGTTTAAAATATTTTCACATGACCCTCCCCTTTTACTGTAAAATAAATTGAACACCCTCCCCCTCATAGAATTAACTCAAAGTAATGTTTACGACCACAAATAAGAATAACTGTAGTGACCCTGCATTTATAAACGTGAATACCGACTTTGCCACTTCAGCTTGCTTTTGTGGCCTGATCGATGCCACGCAGGGCTACGGGCCAGAAGGTTGAGGGTTCCCGACCACCACAGACAAGCTCACCCTGCCTGTTCTATTACACTGCCATCATATACAAAATATATGCAACACATTTTCCACCAACAGGTTTCTGTGCCAATGCAGCACACAACCAATAAACAAAGCATACTGACTTCAGACACTTCAATGTCATGGTTTGTGTTTTCAACACCACAATACATAGACAATGTAAATCTGGACAAACAGAGAATACATCCCTCCCTACCTTGTAGTCTTACCCAGTATTGAAGGCTTGACAATCTCTGAATGTCATTCAACTTTTTGGTGTTTTGTAACTAATGTCTCTTTCCGTTCATCAAATGGCTGCTGCTCAGTTTGGATTGATTGACTGATTGATTTTATTTGTCAGTTAAAGAAATACATATATAAACAATATTATTTTAAGTAAACAGGATTGTTGTTATAAAGGATTGCACAATAAAGTTGGTGACTTAAATTCATTGTGGTCCCTATGTTTTACATAAATACATTTACAATTATACTGAACAAAAATATAAACGCAACGTGCAACAATTTCAACCATTTTACTGAGTTACAGTTCATATAAGGTAATCAGTCAGATGAAATACTGTATATTCATTAGGTCCTAATCTATGGATTTCACATGACTGGGCAGGGTCACAACCATTTTACTGAGTTACAGTTCATATAAGGTAATCAGTCAGATGAAATACTGTATATTCATTAGGTCCTAATCTATGGATTTCACATGACTGGGCAGGGTCACAACCATGGGTGGGCTTGGGAGGGCATAGGACCACCCACTGGGGAGCCAGGCACAGCCAATCAGACTGAGGTTTTCCCAACAAAAGGGCTTTATCACAGACAGAATTACTCCTCAGTTTCATCAGCTGTCTGGGTGGCTGTTCTCAGATGATCCCGCAAGTGAAGAAGCCGGATGTGGAAATACTGGGATGAATGTAAAAAAACACACAATCCTTCCCAAAATAAAAACTAAATAGATCCCTAATACATCACTGTAAAACTGTATACAATGTATATCAATGTTGGTTTCATTTTATAATATGAGAACTGTTAGCATTTCTAGATAGAACTGAGAATACAATCTAGTTGACCTCTTGTTATGTCACTGTGTTTCAGGTGTTCAGGGTCAGAGATGCAACAGAGTGACTTACACCAAGAGGAGAATCTGTGTCTTGAAGGGGTCAACAGTGGACATATCCTGTACTTATGTTGGTTATTATTCCACCACATCATCATTCTGGTTTAGAAGTGATAAGTCGACCCCTGAAGACCTAACCACAGACCCAGGGTATGCAGGTCGTGTGGAGTACACTGGAACATACAGAGGTCCCTTCACCCTGAGAATCACAGATCTGAGAGAGGACGACTCAGCTGAGTATCGCTTCCCATTTAAAACAGACAACTTTGAATGGGGTCATAGTTTCCCAGGAACAACTCTGTCTGTCACAGGTAATACTACACTGTATGATACAACTGTAAATCATATTGAATTACAGGATAAATATATGAACATATGTTCTTTTTCCAAGATGGCATAGCAGTTCAGACGTCTTTTGTCCTCGTCTTGTCATGTCCCGTATATATATATATATTTACAACTTTTTTCACATACCTTTTTATACATATATTTTAAAATTTTCCATAAACTCATCTTCAAAACACTCTCCTGCAACCCGCCCCACCAATTTATATTTATAAAAAAAATATTATTTACCTCAAATCTGTAATCCTCCAAGAAGCTAGCCAGAAATTAGCCCGAAGCTAGCCAGAAATTAGCCAGAAGCTAGCCAGGAGCTAATCCAGAAGCTAGTTAGCTTCTTTACTGGCTAATCGTTAGTATTCAGCTAACCACGGTTTGTGGTCATCAGCTATCCTTTAGCTCGAAAAAATATCGCCAGTTTTGTACGGCGCAGCACGGCTCGGAACGGAACATACCGGACCAATTTTTCTCTCCATGTCCCTGGATTTCAACCGCTAACTCTGGACTACAATCACCTATCCGGACCCGCTTTACTGCCGATACGGAGCCCCACCGGGCCTTCACAACTGGACTGCCGACGTTATCTACCCGAAGGAGTTAGTTTTGTTGTTGTGTGATTTGGATTAATCCCCTCTACCAGACGGAACCCCACTAATCTACTGACGGAACGCAAGAGGTGGCTAATAACAGACCTCCATCCTATGCTAGCTTGCTACCGATGGCCTGGCCAGCTGTCTAAATCGCCGTGACCCCCAACCAACCTCTCTACTCACTGGACCCTTTTGATCACTCGACTAAGCATGGCTCTCCTTAATGTAACTATGCCTTTTCCATTGCTGTTCTGGTTAGTGTTTATTGGCTTATTTCACTGTAGAGCCTCTAGTCCTGCTCACTATACCTTATCCAACCTATTAGTTCCACCACCCACACATGCAATGACATCTCCTGGTTTCAATGATGTTTCTAGAGACAATATCTCTCTCTTCATCACTCAATACCTAGGTTTACCTCCACTGTATTCACATCCTACCATATGTTTGTCTGTACATTATACATTGATGCTATTTTATCGCCCCCAGAAACCTCCTTTTACTCTGTTCCAGACGTTCTAGACGACCAATACTTATTGCTTTTAGCCGTACCCTTATTTTACTCCTCCTCTGTTCCTCTGGCGATGTAGAGGTGAATCCAGGCCCTGCAGTGCCTAGCTCCACTCCTATTCCCCAGAAGCTCTCTTTTGACGACTTCTGTAACCGTAATAGCCTTGGTTTCATGCATGTTAACATTAGAAGCCTCCTCCCTAAGTTTGTTCTATTCACTGCTTTAGCACACTCTGCCAACCCGGATGTTCTAGCTGTGTCTGAATCCTGGCTTAGGAAGATCACCAAAAATTCTGAAATTTTAATCCCAAACTACAACATTTTCAGACAAGATAGAACTGCCAGAGGGGGCGGTATTGCAATCTACTGCAAAGATAGCCTGCAGAGTTCTGTCCTACTATCCAGGTCTGTACCCAAACAATTTGAACTTCTACTTTTAAAAATCCACCTCTCTAAAAACAAGTCTCTCACCGTTGCCGCCTGCTATAGACCACCCTCTGCCCCCAGCTGTGCTCTGGACACCATATGTGAACTGATTGCCCCCCATCTATCTTCAGAGCTCGTACAGCTAGGCGACCTAAACTGGAACATGCTTAACACCCCAGCCATCCTACAATCTAAACTTGATGCTCTCAATCTCACACAAATTATCAATGAACCTACCAGGTACCTCCCCAAAGCCTTAAACACGGGCACCCTCATAGATATCATCCTAACCAACTTGCCCTCTAAATACACCTCTGCTGTCTTCAACCAAGATCTCAGCGATCACTGCCTCATTGCCTGCATCCGTAATGGGTCAGCGGTCAAACGACCTCCACTCATCACTGTCATATGCTCCCTGAAACACTTCAGCGAGCAGGCCTTTCTAATCGACCTGGCCGGGGTATCCTGGAAGGATATTGATCTCATCCCGTCAGTAGAGGATGCCTGGATATTTTTTTTAAATGCCTTCCTAACCATCTTAAATAAACATGCCCCATTCAAGAAATTTAGAACCAGGAACAGATATAGCCCTTGGTTCTCCCCAGACCTGACTGCCCTTAACCAACACAAAAACATCCTATGGCGTTCTGCATTAGCATCGAACAGCCCCCGTGATATGCAGCTGTTCAGGGAAGCTAGAAAGCATTATACACAGGCAGTTAGAAAAGCTAAGGCTAGCTTTTTCAAGCAGAAATTTGCTTCCTGCAACACTAACTCAAAAAAGTTCTGGGACACTGTAAAGTCCATGGAGAATAAGAACACCTCCTCCCAGCTGCCCACTGCACTGAAGATAGGAAACACTGTCACCACTGATAAATCCACCATAATTGAGAATTTCAATAAGCATTTTTCTACGGCTGGCCATGCTTTCCACCTGGCTACTCCTACCCCGGTCAACAGCACTGCACCCCCCACAGCAACTCGCCCAAGCCTTCCCCATTTCTCCTTCTCCCAAATCCATTCAGCTGATGTTCTGAAAGAGCTGCAAAATCTGGACCCCTACAAATCAGCAGGGCTAGACAATCTGGACCCTTTCTTTCTAAAAGTATCTGCCAAAATTGTTGCCACCCCTATTACTAGCCTGTTCAACCTCTCTTTCGTGTCGTCTGAGATTCCCAAAGATTGGAAAGCAGCTGCGGTCATCCCCTCTTCAAAGGGGGGGACACTCTTGACCCAAACTGCTACAGACCTATATCTATCCTACCATGCCTTTCTAAGGTCTTCGAAAGCCAAGTCAACAAACAGATTACCGACCATTTCGAATCTCACCATACCTTCTCTGCTATGCAATCTGGTTTCAGAGCTGGTCATGGGTGCACCTCAGCCACGCTCAAGGTCCTAAATGATATCTTAACCGGCATCGATAAGAAACATTACTGTGCAGCCGTATTCATTGATCTGGCCAAGGCTTTCGACTCTGTCAATCACCACATCCTCATCGGCAGACTCGACAGCCTTGGTTTCTCAAATGATTGCCTCGCCTGGTTCACCAACTACTTCTCTGATAGAGTTCAGTGTGTCAAATCGGAGGATCTGCTGTCCGGACCTCTGGCAGTCTCTATGGGGGTGCCACAGGGTTCAATTCTTGGACCGACTCTCTTCTCTATATACATCAATGAGGTCACTCTTGCTGCTGGTGAGTCTCTGATCCACCTCTACGCAGACGACACCATTCTGTATACTTCTGGCCCTTCTTTGGACACTGTGTTAACAACCCTCCAGGCAAGCTTCAATGCCATACAACTCGCCTCCAATTGCTCTTAAATACAAGTTAAACTAAATGCATGCTCTTCAACCGATCGCTACCTGCACCTGCCCCCCTGTCCAACATCACTACTCTGGACGGCTCTGACTTAGAATACGTGGACAACAACAAATACTTAGGTGTCTGGTTAGACTGTAAACTCTCCTTCCAGACCCATATCAAACATCTCCAATCCAAAGTTAAATCTAGATTTAGCTTCCTATTTCGCAACAAGGCATCCTTCACTCATGCTGCCAAACATACCCTTGTAAAACTGACCATCCTACCAATCCTCGACTTTGGCGATGTCATTTACAAAATAGCCTCCAATACCCTACTCAACAAATTGGATGCAGTCTATCACAGTGCAATCCGTTTTGTCACCAAAGCCCCATATACTACCCACCATTGTGACCTGTACGCTCTCGTTGGCTGGCCCTCGCTTCATACTCGTTGCCAAACCCACTGGCTCCATGTCATCTACAAGACCCTGCTAGGTAAAGTCCCCCCTTATCTCAGCTCACTGGTCACCATAGCATCTCCCACCTGTAGCACACGCTCCAGCAGGTATATCTCTCTAGTCACCCCCAAAACCAATTCTTTCTTTGGCCGCCTCTCCTTCCAGTTCTCTGCTGCCAATGACTGGAACGAACTACAAAAATCTCTGAAACTGGAAACACTTATCTCCCTCACTAGCTATAAGCACCAACTGTCAAAGCAGCTCACAGATTACTGCACCTGTACATAGCCCACCTATAATTTAGCCCAAACAACTACCTCTTTCCCTACTGTATTTAATTAATTAATTTATTTTGCTCCTTTGCACCCCATTATTTTTACTTCTACTTTGCACATTCTTCCATTGCAAATCTACCATTCCAGTGTTTTACTTGCTATATTGTATTTACTTTGCCACCATGGCTTTTTTAAAATCTTTACCTCCCTTATCTCACCTCATTTGCTCACATCGTATATAGACTTGTTTATACTGTATTATGTAGACTTGTTTTACTCCATGTGTAACTCTGTGTCGTTGTATGTGTCGAACTGCTTTGCTTTATCTTGGCCAGGTCGCAATTGTAAATGAGAACTTGTTCTCAACTTGCCTACCTGGTTGAATAAAGGTGAAATAAAAATAAATAAATATATTAACCTGTTAACACAGGTGTATGTGGTTTTATACATATTGTTTCAGGTCTGCAGGTGAAGGTGACTCCTGCTGCAGAGGGACAGAAGAAACTGACCTGTATCACCACCTGTACTCTGACTGACAACCCCACCTACATCTGGTACAAGAACGGACAACATCTAGATGAGAGCACCTCCCCCCAGTACAAAGACCCAGTCTCCGATGACTATGGAGACAGTTACTCCTGTGCTGTAAAAGGCCATGAGAATCTCCACTCTCCTGCAGTGTGTGAGTCTGAAATAAACTAGTATTTTATGTGGTATCATTTGGAACAAATAAGAATGGTTTTACTTTCTCTGTACATATTCTTAACTAGATATATTGGAATGATAAACAGTTTTATAGATGTATGTCAATATATATATTGTTTATTATTCTAAATGAACCTGTCCAATACATCTATAACATTGAGTCTCATTATGGTTTCAGGAATTGATCAGTTGCATTTTGTTTCAGGTGTTGTGGGTGAGAGCTGTATGAATGTGACTTACACCCATCAGAGTATCTGTGCTTTGAAAGGGTCAACAGTGGACATATCCTGCTTTTACACACATCCCAGTTGGCATAACGTCATAGAAGTGTCCTGGTTCAACAAATGGGAGTCTGGTGTCACTAAAGACCTGAGCCTGAACCCAGAGTATGCAGATCGTGTGGAATACCATCAACAAACAGACAAGGGCTCCACCCTGAGAATCACAGACCTGAGAGAAAGTGACTCAACTGAGTACAAGTTCAGATTTACAACTGATGAGGCAAGATGGGGGTACAGCTTCCCTGGAACAACTCTGACTGTCACAGGTAACATAGCACATTATAACGTTCTGAAGAGTCATGATGTTAATAATTAACTCAAACCAATTCTGAACCATATACTCTTTATTGCTCTCCTTTAATTCAGGTTCTCAGGTGGAGGTGACTCCTAAATGGAGATCAGAGTCGAAGACACTGTCCTGTATCACCACCTGTACTCTGAGTAACCCCAACCCCATCTATATCTGGTACAAGAACGGACAAAATCTAGATGAGAGCAACTCCCCCCAGTACAAAGACCCAGTCTCCAGTAACTATGACGATAGTTACTCCTGTGCTGTAAAAGTTCATGAGGATCTCCTCTCTCCTGCAGTGTGTGAGTGTTTCTTTATTAACAATACTGTTTAACCTCTCTGTGTGTTGGTTTCACTTTGAAAACTTGAGAACTTTTAGCATTTCTAGAAAGAACTGAGAATATAATCTAGTTGACCTCTTGTTATGTCACTGTGTTTCAGGTGTTCAGGGTCAGAGATGCAACAGAGTGACTTACACCAAGAGGAGAATCTGTGTCTTGAAGGAGTCAACAGTGGACATATCCTGTTCTTATGTTGGTTATTATTCCACCACATCATCATTCTGGTTTAGAAGTGATAAGTCGACCCCTGAAGACCTAACCACAGACCCAGGGTATGCAGGTCGTGTGGAGTACACTGGAACATACAGAAGTCCCTCCTACCTGAGAATCACAGATCTGAGAGAGGAGGACTCAGCTGAGTATCGCTTCACTTTTAAAACAGACAACTTTGAATGGGGTCATAGTTTCCCAGGAACAACTCTGTCTGTCACAGGTAATACTACAACTGTAAATCATAATGAATTACAGGAGAAAATATATTAACCATCCTGTTAACACAGAGGTGTATGTGGTTTTATACATATTGTTTCAGGTCTGCAGGTGAAGGTGACTCCTGCTGCAGAGGGACAGAAGACACTGACCTGTATCACCACCTGTACTCTGACTGACAACCCCACCTACATCTGGTACAAGAACGGACAACGTCTAGATGAGCCCACTTCCCAACAATACTCTAGTAATACCCTAGTAGTGTTGGGTCATTCTGCGGACAGTTACTCCTGTGCTGTAGAACACCATGAGGACCTCCACTCTCCTGCAGTGTGTAAGTATGAATTAAACTACTATTCTACTTAGAAAGTATCAAAAACGTTATATCAGTGAGAAGAGTATTACTGATTTATCTATACATATTCATCATTACATAGAAATTACAGACAATGTCATAGATGTTTGCATGTCTATAGTTAGAATGTTCAGTACCTCAGACACTTGAAGAATAGTTTAGTAGACACTAAAGTCCTAAAGTTTTTTATTATTGTTCATGTTTTGTGTAAGTGATAGTTTTAGATAAGTGAGTGATAGTTTTAGTAAGTGATAGTTTTAGATAGTTCTCTGACTTTAGATATGATTTATTTTTGACATGATGTCATTTGAGGTAGTATACTACAATCCTGACCCTCTGACATATTCTCCTTTACTAGATGCTCCAAAGAACACCTCAGTGTCAGTCAGTCCCTCTGGTGACATAGTGGAGGGCAGTTCAGTGACTCTGACCTGCATCAGTGAATCCAACCCACCTGTGGACAAATACACCTGGTACAAGAAGAACGTAACCTCACCAAAATCATCAGGACAGAGTTACAGCATCACTAACATCATCTCTGAGGACAGAGGAGAATATTACTGTGAGGCTGAGAATATTATAGGATCTATGAACTCTACAACTCTGATGATCATTGTAGCAGGTAAAGTTTCATCTTCAATACAAAACTACAAGTTACAAGCTAATTTTAATCATGATGTTTTGGCTTAATTTAGAACTATACATTGGGTTATAAGATCCCTTAACAAGTATTGCATTACTGTCCTGTATTATAGTTTATTTTTAGTTTATTATATAATGCCATGTACTCATATCATCCATATTTTATTATAGGGAAACAAACCTCAGTTCTAACTGCAGCTGTAGGAATCATAGTGGTTGTTCTGGGTGTCATACTGGCTTCATGTCTCTCTGGACTCATGTGGTTCAGGTGAGTGAAAATGCATATTATCATGTTGTTCATTATTTAAATGTAGCCCTCTGATTTATTGTTAACTTCATTTATGACGTAATGTATTTATTAATTAATGTGCAAAACAGGAAGAAGGCCTCCAAACCCACCAACACAAGAGACACAGCAGACGTTGGACAGGTGAGTCTGTTGGAATCAGAAGGAGACTGTGATGACTGTGTATTCTTTGTGGAACATTTCCACTCCTCATGTTGTCTGTCCTCTCTCTCCATCAGGGAGACTCTAGTCCAGTGTATGACAACATCTCAGGCATGGCCATGACCTCTACTGCAGCACAGACAGCAGCCACAGACGACCAGGATGATGTTCACTACGCCAGCGTCCACTTCTCTCGCTCCAAAAACCAGGAAGTGCCTCTGTACTCCACCGTCCAAGTGCCTCAGCCCCAGAAAGAGGATGAGGATGTCCAATACGCTGCTGTGCACTTCAACCTTCAACCACTTCAACCTGCCACCTGGTGAGCATATTCTGCATTAAGGTCATTCATATGCTGCAGTTTATTGTAGGAGATGTCATCAATAAGCAAAACAGTTGACCCTTAGTGAAAACTATGAAGCCAAACTATGAACCCAACAATGGACATCTCAGGACAATTACTATGACATGCCTATAATGAGGGATTGACGTGATGATGGTTTTGAGGAACTGTTATTCTGCTCCAAATGGCACCCTATTCCCTATTTAGTGCACTACTTTAGACAGAGCCCTATAGGGTGCCAGCATTTGGGACGATGTCTTTGTTTCATTTTTGTTTCTCTCTTCAGACCCGCAGCAGCACAAGCAGCTGAGGACTCCTCTGTTCTCTACAGTACAGTCAATAAACCCTGAACCAAGAAGACCCGAACACAACAAACCCAGAACCAAGAAGACCTGAACACAACAAACCCAGAACCAAGAACTGAAAACAACAAACCCAGAACCAAGAAGACCTGACAAACCCAGAACCAAGAACTGAAAACAACAAACCCAGAACCAAGAATACCTGAACACAACAAACCCAGAACCAAGAAGAACTGAAAACAACAAACCCAGAACCAAGAACTAAAAACAACAAACCCAGAACCAAGAAGAACTGAAAACAACAAACCCAGAACCAAGAACTAAAAACAACAAACCCAGAACCAAGAAGACCTGACAAACCCAGAACCAAGAAGAACTGAAAACAACAAACCCAGAACCAAGAAGAACTGAAAACAACAAACCCAGAACCAAGAACTAAAAACAACAAACCCAGAACCAAGAAGAACTGAAAACAACAAACCCAGAACCAAGAACTAAAAACAACAAACCTAGAACCAAGAAGACCTTGTATATCTGGACCCGTATATTATAACTAAGTGGTATAATTAAGCAATAAGGTCAGAGGCGGTGTGGTATATTGGCCTATATACTGTACCACGACTAAAGACTGTTGTTCTGCACAACGCAGAGTGCCTTGATACAGCCCTTAGCCGTGGTATATTGACCATATACTACAAGCCCGAGGGCCGTATTGCTATTATAAACTGGTTACCAACATAAATAGAAAGTAAACAAATATTTTGGTGTCATACCAGTGTTCTATTGTCTGAAATACTGTATGTGAAATGAAATGCTTATTCAGCCAATCAGCATCCAGGACTTAAACTACCTGGTTTATAATAGTATCTAATAATATACAGTGCATTCGGAAAGTATTCAGACCCCTTGACTTCTTCCACATTTTGTTATGTTACAGCCTTATTCTAAAATTGAATAAAGAGTTTTTTTCCCCTCATCAATCTACACACAATACCCCATAATGACAAAGCAAAAACTGGTTTTTAGGAAGGTTTGCAAATGGATTAAAAATGCAAAATGGAAGTATCACATTCCGTAAGTATACAGACCCTTTACTCAGTACTTTGTTTAAGCACCATTGGCCGCGAGTCTTTCTTGGGTATCATGCTACCAGCTTAATTTTTTTTTTTTTACAGCAAGTAAATTTGGTTTTTAAGGTTTTTATTACAGTTATAGCACAATTTTGCCTCAAAATACAGGAAGTAGTTCTGCTTGATGCAATAATTCTTATTACTTTTATCACAACATTACTAATGTGTGAAGTGTAAACAAATCATAAAAATGCTGCTGTAATTCAGCGGCAACGCACCGTATAGTTCAGAATCCACTTTGTCCACAGCAGCTGTGTGATGCACACAAATGCCAGTTTATGGAAGTCACTTCACTTGAATGTCAGAGGTAACAGAGTTAACTTCTAGCTGGCTAGCTAGCTTTCGGTATCACTGAACAACGTCTCCTTCATGTAGCTAACAAGCCAGCTGAGAGAGCTAGTTCACTGAATTCATATGCCAGTCCAACGTCATCTCTTAATAACACAGTATCTTTACATGGTTGGTTTATTCTGTCTACATTTCTTTACATTTTAAATGTTATTTGACAATTTATTTTGTGTATTTTCATTTGTATCTTTATGCTGCCATCTTTTGTTTGAATCTGCCCCTGACTCCGCCCACTTCTTCCCCGAAGTAGACATGACTCTGCCCACGTCTTCCCCGAAGTAGACATGACTCTGCCCACTTCTTCCCCGAAGTAGACATGACTCCGCCCACTTCTTCCCCGAAGTAGACCTTGTGAGCATCGTAGATTTGCATGTTTCGCTCTCTGATCGGATTGTCTGAATTCACTAGTTGAGTGTCAATCACAACATTGATGAAAATCAATGTTGAGAAAATGTGAATCCCTCGTCCGTTTCCCTGACCCCTGTCAAAGACATAGAATGTGTATAGGGCAAAGATTTCAGCTTTGCCTGTTCCACTGATATGGATTCAGCTAACAAATATGGAAACTCCAATGTTCACACCAGTCTCATACTTTTAAATCCATGACGGGAAGAGTGAACTTGCACACTTGGGAAAGGGTTGGGAATCGGGACCTCTCAGGCACCTTATTACCAGTTTGATATTTTGTTATTGATCCAAGTGGATGAGGACATGATTGGGGCATATGAAGAGAGACTGGAGGCTGCAGTAATGTTGAGATGCCAGTAGGAGGAGCTCTAGTCTAGAACACTGGAACCTTCAGTAGCACTTTGATGGAGATGATGAGGAGTGATGGGTCACATCTTGTGAGGAAACACATTAAGAAACCATATAGAACAGTCAACACTTTGTTGTGGATCTTTATTTAAAGAAAAGACTACATTGAAAATGGGCTGCATTTAGCCCCTTTAAAAAATGAAGATAAAAATGTAAAAATGTAAATAGCTATGCAGTCTTTAGCCGTACATCCAGTACATCCCTTTCTGACATGCTGTTGATGCATGTGATTGTCTTAAATCCCTGACTAGGCTACTTTCACAATGTGTCAGTCACTAAAATCACCCTTCTTGTTTCTATGCACGGCTACGACGATAAGTTGACTCACTCTATCATTTTACTTTTACTTACATTTTTGACACTGTCTCGCCCTGACCTTAGTATTCTTTGTTTTCTTTGTTGTTTTGGTTAGGTCAGGGTGTGACATGGGTGATGTATGTGTTTTTGTACTGTCTAGGGGTTTTGTAGGTTTATGGGGTTGTTTACTATCAAGGTGTTTTGTATGTCTATGGTTGCCTAGATTGGTTCTCAATTAGAGGCAGCTGTTTATCGTTGTCTCTGATTGGGAACCATATTTAGGCAGCCATCTTCTTTGGGTATTTCGTGGGTTATCATCTATGTCTATGTGATGGTGCATGTTAGCACTCAGTTTGTTTAGAGGTCGTCTTGTTAGTTTGTTTAGTGTACTACGTGTTTTTTTTGTCCGTTCATTAAAGTATGCATTCACACCACGCAGCATTTTGGTCTCCTCAATACAACGATCGTGACAGACACTTTGTGAATATGGACCCTGGACTGTTTTTAATGTATCAGGTGGAGTTATTCACCAGCTATAGAGTGAGTTGTTGTTTATGTTTCTAAGACTGCAGGGTGGGAGATGCAACAATGTCCTTGAGAACAGCAGGAAGTGTGTTGGGGGTCTTTCTCTGGTCTGTGACAGGTTTGGTCTCATTCATAATGTTTTAGTAATGTTATCTTAATGTTATTCTGTGTGTTCAGTGACATCGTCTGTTAGGGGCTTCATCTTTTCTGGAATAGTTGTCTTTTACACCTCACTGAGTAACACTTAGGTCCTTTCTGTGGTTTCCATTCACACTCAGCTAGTAGAGTACGGCAAAACAGTGTGGACAAATGCTGTTAGTGTGAGGAAATGGGTCTGTAATGTATAATCACTATAATGTGTGATTGTGTTTCAGTGTTACTGGGTCAGGTTGGCAGGAGTGTGACATACACCACTCAGAGTATCTGTACCTTGAAGGGGTCAACAGTAGAGCTGACCTGCTCTTATACATATCCCAGTGGCTATACAATCACAACAACCTTCTGGTTCACTAAAAATGATGCTGAGGGGAATCCTGTGACTCTGAGTGATGACCCAGACTACACAGGTCATGTGATGTACTGTAGCAACAAGAAGAATGGCCACACCCTGACAATCAGAGATCTGAGAGAGTGTGACTCAGCTATGTACAAGTTCAGCTTTATAACAGATCAGACCGTAAGGAAATATAGTGGTGATCCTGGAGTCATTCAGTCTGTCACAGGTACAGTTACATTCAATAAATCTAAACTGCTGAATTCCATTTAGTTCTGGGCATTAGTCTTGGTTTGTGTTTACATCTGTATAGAATAGGATTTCTTCCATCTGTGTATTAGAGGGAAAACTCAGTGATAAAGGGATTTACAGTGATATAGTTTTTTAGCCACTTTATTTGGATAGTCTGGATAGATGCTCTACAGATGGTCATGATATCAACACACTACCTGTTGATAAGTTACTGCTTTTATTTTTTACTGTGTCACAATAGTCTCTTTCTACTATTTTCCCTGTACCTTGACACAGCTCTCTCTCCAGAGAGTGTCCATCCTGACCCTAACTGGGACACACACACCACTGAAAATGAGGACCAGACACTCTGCCAGTAGGTATGTTATAACATATTCATACATGTGTTTATTTTGTATATAGTATTTGTGTTTGTTTGTGTGAGTGGGTAAGTGGGTGAGTGAGAGAAAGACAGACACAGAGGAGAGAGATGAACACAGAAAGTAGAAGTGAGAGAGAATACTATAGAGCAGTGTGTAAAGTGCTCATACCTGTGTCGCTGTCTCTCTGAGTGTGAAAATCCCCCACAGTGACACGTTCACATCTCCTCAGAGAGACGCTCAGCACACCGTATATCAGACCATCCAGGGGAGAAAACCACCACAGAACCTGGAGGGAAGAGAACCACCACAGAACCTGGAGGGAAGAGAACCACCACAGAACCTGGAGGGAAGAGAACCACCACTGAACCTAGACTGAAGAGAACCACCACAGAACCTGGACTGAGAGAACCATCACAGAACATGGACTGAAGAGAACCACCATAGAACATGGACTAAAGAGCTATGGCACCAAACCAAAGCCAGACCTTACACCTCTATTCTCTTACTAATATATTGTTATCATATCTTGAAGTTTCACCCAAGCTACAAAATGACACATTGGTTTCCCTTCCCTTTTAGCAGTCTATGAACATGGTGTGACACCAGTCCCTGCTTTGTTTTAGTTTCCCCTGACACTGTTTCCACTAGCTAACGTTTTAGCATTCGTGGCACAAATCCCATTCGTCATGTGACTAATAAGAGGCATTTCTCGCACATCATTTAAAAATCAATCAAAAGTTTAAAAAAAATGCGTTGTGAAGCTCAAAGTCACTTCCAGATGATTTGAACATGATGTGAGAATGTTAATATGTGAAATCTTAACATCAGTCCCGTGACTTGAATGGGATTTTTGTAAATGTGGGAGTGTTCGACATTGCAGCCAACTTTATAGGCAAGTCGAGATCTACAAATCACCTTGCATGATGAATAACTACTCAATATTATTAATAGACCAGTCAGTCACAATTTACCCATGATACATCAGTTTTGATGTTCTCGAACACTATCTGAGTGACTGCGGAAGGAAGCCCTCTCTGCATAAGCTTCTTGGTCCCTGACATAGAGTTGGATAGAAGGTACATCTTGACATCTTTGTCATGATGTCTTCTGTGACAGAATGAGCAGCACCATTGAGGGCTATTTCCATATTAAAGTAGTTAATATCTTCAACTTCCATAAGTTTAATAACAGTCTTCATACCAACTGAAATGGTGTATTCAATGGCTTAGTCATGCTAAAACAGGCTTTGAAGCAAGTACGCCCTCTACTCAACTCTATTGTCCCTGACTGCTTCAAAGTTGTGTCAGCCACAGACTTCAAACCTCCAACCACACACTCATTGTCTATTTATATAGACTTCCAGTAAGCTAACTTACAACACATCTCCCCTTCACTCTGTAAGTATGCTTGACTATATCTTAAAATATGTTTATTTTATCATTTGTTTGTTTCCATGAACTTCTGTATCCTGTTATGAGCATGGCGATGCTATTGTAATGTATGTTTTGTTTTTCTGTTATTTACAGTATACTCTGTAGATGTATTTCTGCGTATATTAATCTGATACAGTATTGTACATGGGGTTACAGATATAATACTTTAGCATGGTATTTTAAGGACTCTGACAGCAATAGATTGTTGTGGAGACTTGTTTGAAAATAGCCTAAAGTAAGATTGAGAGTAACAGAGATTAGGTGTATGCTTCGTAAGAGCTTTAGGAGTAATATTAACATGAGACACAGTGATGGTGGGTTGTGTTTAGGAGTAGTATCAACATGAGACACAGTGATGGTGGGTTGTGTTTAGGAGTAGTATTAACATGAGACACAGTGATGGTGGGTTGTGTTTAGGAGTAGTATTAACATGAGACACAGTGATGGTGGGTTGTGTTTAGGAGTAGTATTAACATGAGACACAGTGATGGTGGGTTGTGTTTAGGAGTAGTATTAACATGAGTCACAGTGATGGTGGGTTGTGTTTAGGAGTAGTATTAACATGAGACACAGTGATGGTGGGTTGTGTTTAGGAGTAGTATTAACATGAGACAGTGATGGTGGGTTGTGTTTAGGAGTAGTATCAACATGAGACACAGTGATGGTGGGTTGTGTTTAGGAGTAGTATCAACATGAGACAGTGATGGTGGGTTGTGTTTAGGAGTAGTATTAACATGAGACACAGTGATGGTGGGTTGTGTTTAGGAGTAGTATTAACATGAGTCACAGTGATGGTGGGTTGTGTTTAGGAGTAGTATTAACATGAGACACAGTGATGGTGGGTTGTGTTTAGGAGTAGTATTAACATGAGACAGTGATGGTGGGTTGTGTTTAGGAGTAGTATCAACATGAGACACAGTGATGGTGGGTTGTGTTTAGGAGTAGTATCAACATGAGACACAGTGATGGTGGGTTGTGTTTAGGAGTCGTATAAACCTGAGACACAGTGATGGTGGGTGTGTTTAGGAGTAGTATTAACATGAGACACAGTGATGGTGGGTTGTGTTTAGGAGTAGTATTAACATGAGACACAGTGATAGTGGGTTGTGTTTAGGAGTAGTATTAACATGAGACACAGTGATGGTGGGTTGTGTTTAGGAGTAGTATTAACATAAGACACAGTGATGGAGGGTTGTGTTTAGGAGTAGTATTAACATGAGACACAGTGATGGTGGGTTGTGTTTAGGAGTAGTATTAACATGAGACACAGTGATGGTGGGTTGTGTTTAGGAGTAGTATTAACATGAGACACAGTGATGGTGGGTTGTGTTTAGGAGTAGTATTAACATGACACAGTGATGGTGGGTTGTGTTTAGGAGTAGTATTAACAAGAGACACAGTGATGGTGGGTTGTGTTTAGGAGTAGTATTAACATGAGACACAGTGATGGTGGGTTGTGTTTAGGAGTAGTATTAACATGAGACACAGTGATGGTGGGTTGTGTTTAGGAGTAGTATTAACATGACACAGTGATGGTGGGTTGTGTTTAGGAGTAGTGCTAACATTAGACACAGTGATGGTGGGTTGTGTTTAGGAGTAGTATTAACATGAGACACAGTGATAGTGGGTTGTGTTTAGGAGTAGTATTAACATGAGACACAGTGATGGTGGGTTGTGTTTAGGAGTAGTATTAACATAAGACACAGTGATGGAGGGTTGTGTTTAGGAGTAGTATTAACATGAGACACAGTGATGGTGGGTTGTGTTTAGGAGTAGTATTAACATGAGACACAGTGATGGTGGGTTGTGTTTAGGAGTAGTATTAACATGAGACACAGTGATGGTGGGTTGTGTTTAGGAGTAGTATTAACATGACACAGTGATGGTGGGTTGTGTTTAGGAGTAGTATTAACAAGAGACACAGTGATGGTGGGTTGTGTTTAGGAGTAGTATTAACATGAGACACAGTGATGGTGGGTTGTGTTTAGGAGTAGTATTAACATGAGACACAGTGATGGTGGGTTGTGTTTAGGAGTAGTATTAACATGACACAGTGATGGTGGGTTGTGTTTAGGAGTAGTGCTAACATTAGACACAGTGATGGTGGGTTGTGTTTAGGAGTAGTATTAACATGAGACACAGTGATGGTGGGTTGTGTTTAGGAGTAGTATTAACATGAGACACAGTGATGGTGGGTTGTGTTTAGGAGTAGTATTAACATGAGACAGTGATGGTGGGTTGTGTTTAGGAGTAGTATTAACATGAGACACAGTGACGGTGGGTTGTGTTTAGGAGTAGTATTAACATGAGACACAGTGATGGAGGGTTGTGTTTAGGAGTAGTATTAACATGAGACACAGTGATGGTGGGTTGTGTTTAGGAGTAGTATTAACATGAGACAGTGATGGTGGGTTGTGTTTAGGAGTAGTACTAACATTAGACACAGTGATGGTGGGTTGTGTTTAGGAGTAGTATTAACATGAGACACAGTGATGGTGGGTTGTATTTAGGAGTAGTATTAACATGAGACAGTGATGGTGGGTTGTGTTTAGGAGTAGTATTAACATGAGACACAGTGATGGTGGGTTGTGTTTAGGAGTAGTATTAACATGAGACCCAGTGATGGTGGGTTGTGTTTAGGAGTAGTATTAACATGAGACACAGTGATGGTGGGTTGTGTTTAGGAGTAGTATTAACATGACACAGTGATGGTGGGTTGTGTTTAGGAGTAGTATTAACATGAGACACAGTGATGGTGGGTTGTATTTAGGAGTAGTATTAACATGAGACACAGTGATGGTGGGTTGTGTTTAGGAGTAGTATTAACATGAGACACAGTGATGGTGGGTTGTGTTTAGGAGTAGTATTAACATGAGACAGTGATGGTGGGTTGTGTTTAGGAGTAGTATTAACATGAGACACAGTGATGGTGGGTGTGTTTAGGAGTAGTATTAACATGAGACACAGTGATGGTGGGTTGTGTTTAGGAGTAGTATTAACATGAGACACAGTGATGGTGGGTTGTGTTTAGGAGTAGTATTAACATGAGACACAGTGATGGTGGATTGAAATGTGTCCTTTCCAACAATGCAGAGTTAAAGATAAAAATACAGTGTATTCGGAAAGTATTCAGACCCCTTGACTTTTTCCATATTTTGTTACGTTACAGCCTTATTCTAAAATGGATTCAATTGTTTTTTCTCCCTCATCAATCTACACACAATACTCCATAATATTTAATGCAAAAACAATATGTTATACATTTTTGAAAATGTGTAAAAAAAACAGTTTTTGTTTTGTCTTTATGGTTAACTGTCATGTACTGTCATGTTGTGTCTTGTCTCTGTCCTTTCCCTTCACCCTGTCTCCCTCTGCTGGTCGTTGTTAGGTTACCTTTTCTCCCCCTCTTTCCCCCAGCTGTGCCTTGTCTCCTCCTAACCACCTCGTCACCCCTTTTCCCACCTGTTCCCTTTTTCCCTCTGATTAGGTCCCTATATCTCTCTCTGTTTCTGCTCCTGTCCTTGTCGGATTCTTGTTTGTTGTGTTTCATGCCTGAACCAGACTGTCGTCATGTTTGCTGTAACCTTGTCTTGTCCTGTGTTTGGTAATTAAAGATGCTCTGTTTAAGTTAATTCGCTTTTGGGTCCTCATTCACGCACCGTAACAGTTAACTGCCTTGATCAAGGGCAGAACTGCAGAATGGACTACTTTTGCCAGTTCAGGAAGTCAAAACAGCAACCTTTACTGGCCCAACGCTCTTAACCGCTAGGCTACCTGCTGCCCCATAGGTAGAGGTAAAGTGACTAGGCATCAGGATAGATAATAGACGAAGCGAGCATAGAAGTAACTTACTGTAGCTCGTCTGGTGGACTTGTGTCACTGGGCAGCTCGCGGCTGGATTTCCCTTTGTAAGCAAAGTAGGATTCAGCCTTAGTCCTGTATTGGCGCGTTTCCGGTTTGATTGCTCATCGGAGGTCATAGCTGAATTTCTTTAACCATCTGGATTAGTGTCCCGTTCCTTGAAAGCGGAAGCTCTAGCCTTGCAGATGTGTGCAGATGTTGCCTGTAATCTATGGCTTCTGGTTGGTACGTCTGTAGGTCACTGTGGTGACAATGTCGGCGATGCACTTATTAATGAAGTGGTGAATGACGTGATCAATTCCTCCATGTTATTGGATGAATCCCGGAACATATTCCAGTCTGTGCTACTGAAACAGTCCTGTAGCTTAGCATCCACCTGATCGGACCACTTCTGTATTGAGCACATCACTGGCACATCCTGTTTGAGTATTTGCTTGTAGGCAGGAAGCAGGAGGATAAAGATATGTTCTTATTTGCCAAAGGGAGGGCTTTTTATGCATGTGTAGAGTATAGGTGAACTACAGTTTTGTTGCCCCTAGTTGCACAGGTGAGGTTCAAAAAGGAGGAGCACAGGTGAGGTTCAAAAAGGAGGAGCACAGGTGAGGTTGAAAAAGAAGGAGCACCCTTTTTGGTTCTAGATATAATTATTTTTGGTTCCAGGTAGAACCTTTTTGTGTTCCATGTAGAACCCTCTGTGGAAAGGGTTCTACATGGAATCCAAAAATGTTCTACCTGGAAAGATAAAGGGTTCTTCAAAGTGTTCTCCTATGTGGAGAGCCAAATAACCCTCTAAGGTTCCAAATAGCACCATTTGTTTTCCAAAGTTGCAGACTCGTTGAAGTAGAAATGTTAATCCAAATCAAGTTTAGTGATCACTGTTCTGATGTTTAGAAGCTGTTTCGGCCACAGGAAATGATGGCAGAGACATTAAGAACTAAAAAAGTTAAGACTAGCATAAAAAACACAACATAGTCCACTGCTGCACCATCTCCTTCTATCACCAGCCTCCTCTGCTGTACATAAGGGTCAACAGTGTAACAGAATATGATAGTGGCTAATACTACTATAGACATCAGTGTTTGTGTGCTTAAATGTGACTTGGTCAAGTACTAGCCAGTGTTGTGTTTCATTAGTTTATTATGTTGTTATTGACCCAACATTATTGAGGACATTATTATTAGGTACCAGTACTAAACACAATGGCCAACAGTGGGTGTTTCCCAAATGGCAACCTATTCCCTAAATAGTGTACTACTTTTAACCAGGGCACATAGGGTGCCATTTGGGACACATTCAGTGTAACAGAATATCACCGTGGCATTATATTACTGCCCAAATGTATAAGGACATTGTTTGAAGAGAGGATGGTGCAGTAATGTTGAGATGCCAGTAGGAGGAGGTCTTGTCTAGAACACTGGAACCTTCAGTAGCACTATGATGCAGCTGATGAGGAGTGATGGGTTTTAGTCACATTTTGCCTGTTTTAAAATGTAGGTCCACTCCTCAACATAAGAAATATAACTGCTGACTTTCGTCCATTTTCAATTTACACTGAAATGCTTCCTATTCACAAGAGACCTCACCACACATAGAATAATGCAGTCCTAAACCACAGTCAAAGTATAGCCGTGTGTGTGTGTGGTTTTACTATCCTTGTGTGGACCAGAAGTCCTGACAAGGACTGTAAAATAAAGTTGGACAAGTGGGTGCATTTCACAGGTCCCCACAAGTAACAAGGCTATTTTTGGTTGAGATTAGGATGAAGAGTTAGGTTTAGAGGTTAAGGTTAGGATTAAGATTACGGTTAGTGGTTAGGTAAAACATATTCTGAATGGGAATAACTGTTTTGGTCCAGGACAGTAACACAACATTTTGTCTGTGTTTGTCATTAGTTTACTCCAATTAGAGGAGGGGGGGTAGGGTAAGGGGAAAATAATAAAGATTCAGATTGTTTAATAGTCACATGCACAGGGTTGCAGGTGTAATTGCAGGGTACAGTGAACGTCTTAGACTTCAACATGCAGGACTAGTGAAATAAAATGATGAAAAATGGAAATGAAAACAACAGAAATAGAACTAGCACTATATAGATAATAACTCTGGCAGTGATGAATAATGACCATTGGGGTGGAGGCTGTAGAGGGGGTGGGGTGGAATGACCATAGGGGGAGCAGCAGCATGATCCTTGGGGTGGAGGTTGTAGAGGGGGTGGGGTGGAATGACCATAGGGGGAGCAGCAGCATGATCCTTGGGGTGGAGGCAGAGTAAAGACTGTAGAGGGGGTGGGGTGGAATGACCATAGGGGGAGCAGCAGCATGATCCTTGGGGTGGAGGCTGTAGAGGGGGTGGGGTGGAATGACCATAGGGGGAGCAGCAGCATGATCCTTGGGGTGGAGGCTGTAGAGGGGGTGGGGTGGAATGACCATAGGGGGAGCAGCAGCATGATCATTGAGTGGAAAATATATTTACAAAAAATACACATAAAAACTGAAACGGCCTCTCACTGTCAACTGCGTTTATTTTCAGCAAACTTAACATGTGTCAATATTTCTATGAAGATAACAAGATTCAACAACTGAGACATGAACTGACCAAGTTCCACAGACATGTGACTAACATAAAGGGAATAATGTGTCCCTGAACAAAGAGGGGGTCAAAATCAAAAGTAACAGTCAGTATCTGGTGTGGCCACCAGCTGCATTAAGTACTGCAGTGCATCTCCTCCACATGGACTGCACCAGATTGGCCAGATCTTGCTGTGAGATGTTACTTCTCTCTTTCACCAAGGCACCTGCAAGTTCCCAGACATTTCTGGGGGGAATCGCCCTAGCCCTCACCCTTTGTGCCCATAGGCGACGCTGTTGCTGGTGATGTCTGGTGAGGACCTGCCTTACAACAGGCCTACAAGCCCTCAGTCCAGCCTCTCTCAGCCTATTGCGGACAGTCTGAGCACTGATGGAGGGATTGTGCATTCCTGGTGTAACTCGGGCAGTTGTTGTTGCCATCCTTTACCTGTCCTGCAGGTGTGATGTTTGTTTGTACCGATTCTGTTCAGGTGTTGTTACACGTGGTCTGCCACAGCGAGGATGATCAGCTGTCCATCCTGTCTTCCTGTAGCGCTGTCTTAGGCGTCTCACAGTACGGACAATGCAATTTATTGCCCTGGCCACATCTGCAGTCCTCATGCCTCCTTGCAGCATGCCTAAGGCACGTTCACGAGGATGAGCAGGGACCCTGGGCATCTTTCTTTTGGTGTTTTTCAGAGTCAGTAGAAAGGCCTCTCGCTGTTAGTGTCTTACCGACCGTTCCACAGGTGCATGTTCATGAATTGTTTATGGTTCATTGAACAACCATAGGAAACAGTGTTGAAACCCTTTACAATGAAGATCTGTGAAGTTATTTGCATTTTTACAAAATATTTTTGGAAGACAGGGTCCTGAAAAAGGGACTTATATGACATATAAGGGACTTATATGATGTATACTGTATATATGTATACTGTATATATATATATATATATATATATATATATATATATATATATATATATTAATATATATTAAATATAATGTATATATATATATTTATATTTGATATATATTGTATATATTTACAAAAAATATAAATAGGGAACTGGAAAAGATTCAGACAATTACATTGATTGAAGCCACAATCTATCTGCAATATTGAAGCTGAGCTACCCCCTTAAAATATGTGTTTACTGCCAAGCTTTAGTCAGATCTGTTCAATAAGAGATTGTTGTTGATGATGATGATTACTTTACTGTATCCATTAGGACATTGTTTTGCATCATACATCATGTCATCTTAAATAGACAGATGTAGACAGACATGCAACACATCACACACATTACAGACAGACAGTATTCACATAGACAACCATATAGCACAATACATCACAACACAATACGAGCCTGGTTCATTTTCAGTAATGAGGCCCTGTACCCCATTTACAGTTTATACTTCAATGCATCAGCTGGAGTTATTCACCAGCTATAGAGTGAGTTGTTGTTTATGTTTCTAAGACTGCAGGGTGGGAGATGCAACAATGGCCTTGAGAACAGCAGGAAGTGTGTTGGTGGTCTTTCTCTGGTCTGTAGCAGGTATGGTCTCATTCTTATCTTTTTGTTGCTCTGTTTATCAATCTACAGACATTTCTAAAAGCATAACCATGTTCATGTTCTACTGTCGACACATTTGGCATCTCCACTCCATTTTAAACAGTTGTCTTTCTCATCTCACTGAGTGAAGCTTATCTGTGGTTTCCATTCACACTCAACCAAAGAGTATCAATGTCTCAACTATGGAACAAAGTTTTAGTGTGAGTCAAAAGACCTTGAACTTAATGTAACATCCTTGTGATGTCTAACTGTGTTTCAGTGGTACTGGGTCAATATGGCTGGAGTGTTACATACACCACTCAGAGTATCTGTACCTTGAAAGGGTCAACAGTGGAGATGTCCTGCACTTACACATATCCCAGTGGTACAGTCACAACAACCTTCTGGTTCCTAACAAATAATGCTGAGGGGAATCCTGTGAGTCTGAGTGATGACCCAGACTACAAAGGTCGTGTGATGTACCATAGAGATAAGAAGAATGGCCACACCCTGACAATCACAGACCTGAGAGAGAGTGACTCAGCTACGTACATGTTCAGATTTATAACAGACCAGACCAGAGGGAGATATACTGGCAGTCCTGGAGTCACTCTGTCTGTAACAGGTAACATTCTATATACTGGCAGTCCTGGAGTCACTCTGTCTGTTACAGGTAACATTCTATATACTGGCAGTCCTGGAGTCACTCTGTCTGTTACAGGTAACATTCTATATACTGGCAGTCCTGGAGTCACTCTGTCTGTAACAGGTAACATTCTATATACTGGCAGTCCTGGAGTCACTCTGTCTGTAACAGGTAACATTCTATATACTGGCAGTCCTGGAGTCAGTCTGTCTGTTACAGGTAACATTCTATATACTGGCAGTCCTGGAGTCACTCTGTCTGTAACAGGTAACATTCTATATACTGGCAGTCCTGGAGTCACTCTGTCTGTTACAGGTAACATTCTATATACTGGCAGTCCTGGAGTCACTCTGTCTGTTACAGGTAACATTCTATATACTGGCAGTCCTGGAGTCACTCTGTCTGTTACAGGTAACATTCTATATACTGGCAGTCCTGGAGTCACTCTGTCTGTTACAGGTAACATTCTATATACTGGCAGTCCTGGAGTCACTCTGTCTGTAACAGGTAACATTCTATATCCTGGCAGTCCTGGAGTCACTCTGTCTGTTACAGGTAACATTCTATATACTGGCAGTCCTGGAGTCACTCTGTCTGTAACAGGTAACATTCTATATACTGGCAGTCCTGGAGTCACTCTGTCTGTAACAGGTAACATTCTATATACTGGCAGTCCTGGAGTCACTCTGTCTGTAACATGTAACATTCTATATCCTGTTAGTCCTGGAGTCACTCTGTCTGTCACAGGTAACATTCTATATACTGGCAGTCCTGGAGTCACTCTGTCTGTCACAGGTAACATTCTATATACTGGCAGTCCTGGAGTCACTCTGTCTGTTACAGGTAACATTCTATATACTGGCAGTCCTGGAGTCACTCTGTCTATCACAGGTAACATTCTATATACTGGCAGTCCTGGAGTCACTCTGTCTGTAACAGGTAACATTCTATATACTGGCAGTCCTGGAGTCACTCTGTCTTTAACAGGTAACATTCTATATCCTGTTAGTCCTGGAGTCACTCTGTCTGTTACAGGTAACATTCTATATACTGGCAGTCCTGGAGTCACTCTGTCTGTTACAGGTAACATTCTATATACTGGCAGTCCTGGAGTCACTCTGTCTTTAACAGGTAACATTCTATATACTGGCAGTCCTGGAGTCACTCTGTCTTTAACAGGTAACATTCTATATACTGGCAGTCCTGGAGTCACTCTGTCTGTTACAGGTAACATTCTATATACTGGCAGTCCTGGAGTCACTCTGTCTTTAACAGGTAACATTCTATATCCTGTTAGTCCTGGAGTCACTCTGTCTGTAACAGGTAACATTCTATATACTGGCAGTCCTGGAGTCAGTCTGTCTGTAACAGGTAACATTCTATATACTGGCAGTCCTGGAGTCACTCTGTCTTTAACAGGTAACATTCTATATCCTGTTAGTCCTGGAGTCACTCTGTCTGTAACAGGTAACATTCTATATACTGGCAGTCCTGGAGTCAGTCTGTCTGTAACAGGTAACATTCTATATACTGGCAGTCCTGGAGTCACTCTGTCTTTAACAGGTAACATTCTATATCCTGTTAGTCCTGGAGTCACTCTGTCTGTTACAGGTAACATTCTATATACTGGCAGTCCTGGAGTCACTCTGTCTGTAACAGGTAACATGCTATATACTGGCAGTCCTGGAGTCACTCTGTCTGTCACAGGTAACATTCTATATACTGGCAGTCCTGGAGTCACTCTGTCTTTAACAGGTAACATTCTATATCCTGTTAGTCCTGGAGTCACTCTGTCTGTTACAGGTAACATTCTATATACTGGCAGTCCTGGAGTCACTCTGTCTGTTACAGGTAACATTCTATATACTGGCAGTCCTGGAGTCACTCTGTCTTTAACAGGTAACATTCTATATACTGGCAGTCCTGGAGTCACTCTGTCTTTAACAGGTAACATTCTATATACTGGCAGTCCTGGAGTCACTCTGTCTGTTACAGGTAACATTCTATATACTGGCAGTCCTGGAGTCACTCTGTCTTTAACAGGTAACATTCTATATCCTGTTAGTCCTGGAGTCACTCTGTCTGTAACAGGTAACATTCTATATACTGGCAGTCCTGGAGTCAGTCTGTCTGTAACAGGTAACATTCTATATACTGGCAGTCCTGGAGTCAGTCTGTCTGTAACAGGTAACATTCTATATACTGGCAGTCCTGGAGTCACTCTGTCTTTAACAGGTAACATTCTATATCCTGTTAGTCCTGGAGTCACTCTGTCTGTTACAGGTAACATTCTATATACTGGCAGTCCTGGAGTCACTCTGTCTGTCACAGGTAACATTCTATATACTGGCAGTCCTGGAGTCACTCTGTCTGTCACAGGTAACATTCTATATACTGGCAGTCCTGGAGTCACTCTGTCTGTTACAGGTAACATTCTATATACTGGCAGTCCTGGAGTCACTCTGTCTTTAACAGGTAACATTCTATATACTGGCAGTCCTGGAGTCACTCTGTCTGTTACAGGTAACATTCTATATACTGGCAGTCCTGGAGTCACTCTGTCTTTAACAGGTAACATTCTATATACTGGCAGTCCTGGAGTCACTCTGTCTGTTACAGGTAACATTCTATATACTGGCAGTCCTGGAGTCACTCTGTCTGTTACAGGTAACATTCTATATACTGGCAGTCCTGGAGTCACTTTGTCTGTAACAGGTAACATTCTATATACTGGCAGTCCTGGAGTCACTCTGTCTGTTACAGGTAACATTCTATATACTGGCAGTCCTGGAGTCACTTTGTCTGTAACAGGTAACATTCTATATACTGGCAGTCCTGGAGTCACTCTGTCTGTTACAGGTAACATTCTATATACTGGCAGTCCTGGAGTCACTCTGTCTGTCACAGGTAACATTCTATATACTGGCAGTCCTGGAGTCACTCTGTCTGTTACAGGTAACATTCTATATCCTGGCAGTCCTGGAGTCACTCTGTCTTTAACAGGTAACATTCTATATACTGGCAGTCCTGGAGTCACTCTGTCTGTTACAGGTAAGATTCTATATCCTGGCAGTCCTGGAGTCACTCTGTCTTTAACAGGTAACATTCTATATACTGGCAGTCCTGGAGTCACTCTGTCTGTTACAGGTAACATTCTATATACTGGCAGTCCTGGAGTCACTCTGTCTGTTACAGGTAACATTCTATATCCTGGCAGTCCTGGAGTCACTCTGTCTTTAACAGGTAACATTCTATATACTGGCAGTCCTGGAGTCACTCTGTCTGTAACAGTTAACATTCTACATACTGGCAGTCCTGGAGTCACTCTGTCTGTAACAGGTAACATTCTATATACTGGCAGTCCTGGAGTCACTCTGTCTGTCACAGGTAACATTCTATATACTGGCAGTCCTGGAGTCACTCTGTCTGTAACAGGTAACATTCTATATACTGGCAGTCCTGGAGTCACTCTGTCTGTCACAGGTAACATTCTATATACTGGCAGTCCTGGAGTCACTCTGTCTGTCACAGGTAACATTCTATATACTGCCAGTCCTGGAGTCACTCTGTCTGTAACAGGTAACATTCTATATACTGGCAGTCCTGGAGTCACTCTGTCTGTAACAGGTAACATTCTATATACTGGCAGTCCTGGAGTCACTCTGTCTGTAACAGGTAACATTCTATATCCTGTTAGTCCTGGAGTCACTCTGTCTTTAACAGGTAACATTCTATATACTGGCAGTCCTGGAGTCACTCTGTCTGTAACAGGTAACATTCTATATACTGGCAGTCCTGGAGTCACTCTGTCTGTCACAGGTAACATTCTATATACTGCCAGTCCTGGAGTCACTCTGTCTGTAACAGGTAACATTCTATATACTGGCAGTCCTGGAGTCACTCTGTCTGTAACAGGTAACATTCTATATACTGGCAGTCCTGGAGTCACTCTGTCTGTCACAGGTAACATTCTATATACTGGCAGTCCTGGAGTCACTCTGTCTGTTACAGGTAATATTCTATATACTGGCAGTCCTGGAGTCACTCTGTCTGTTACAGGTAACATTCTATATCCTGTTAGTCCTGGAGTCACTCTGTCTGTAACAGGTAACATTCTATATACTGGCAGTCCTGGAGTCACTCTGTCTGTCACAGGTAACATTCTATATACTGGCAGTCCTGGAGTCACTCTGTCTGTAACAGGTAACATTCTATATACTGGCAGTCCTGGAGTCACTCTGTCTGTCACAGGTAACATTCTATATACTGGCAGTCCTGGAGTCACTCTGTCTGTCACAGGTAACATTCTATATACTGCCAGTCCTGGAGTCACTCTGTCTGTAACAGGTAACATTCTATATACTGGCAGTCCTGGAGTCACTCTGTCTGTAACAGGTAACATTCTATATACTGGCAGTCCTGGAGTCACTCTGTCTGTAACAGGTAACATTCTATATCCTGTTAGTCCTGGAGTCACTCTGTCTTTAACAGGTAACATTCTATATACTGGCAGTCCTGGAGTCACTCTGTCTGTAACAGGTAACATTCTATATACTGGCAGTCCTGGAGTCACTCTGTCTGTCACAGGTAACATTCTATATACTGCCAGTCCTGGAGTCACTCTGTCTGTAACAGGTAACATTCTATATACTGGCAGTCCTGGAGTCACTCTGTCTGTAACAGGTAACATTCTATATACTGGCAGTCCTGGAGTCACTCTGTCTGTCACAGGTAACATTCTATATACTGGCAGTCCTGGAGTCACTCTGTCTGTTACAGGTAATATTCTATATACTGGCAGTCCTGGAGTCACTCTGTCTGTTACAGGTAACATTCTATATCCTGTTAGTCCTGGAGTCACTCTGTCTGTAACAGGTAACATTCTATATACTGGCAGTCCTGGAGTCACTCTGTCTTTAACAGGTAACATTCTATATACTGGCAGTCCTGGAGTCACTCTGTCTGTTACAGGTAATATTCTATATACTGGCAGTCCTGGAGTCACTCTGTCTGTTACAGGTAACATTCTATATACTGGCAGTCCTGGAGTCACTCTGTCTGTTACAGGTAACATTCTATATACTGGCAGTCCTGGAGTCACTCTGTCTTTAACAGGTAACATTCTACATACTGGCAGTCCTGGAGTCACTCTGTCTGTTACAGGTAACATTCTATATACTGGCAGTCCTGGAGTCACTCTGTCTTTAACAGGTAACATTCTATATACTGGCAGTCCTGGAGTCACTCTGTCTTTAACAGGTAACATTCTATATACTGGCAGTCCTGGAGTCACTCTGTCTGTTACAGGTAACATTCTATATACTGGCAGTCCTGGAGTCACTCTGTCTGTAACAGGTAACATTCTATATACTGGCAGTCCTGGAGTCACTCTGTCTGTTACAGGTAACATTCTATATACTGGCAGTCCTGGAGTCACTCTGTCTGTTACAGGTAACATTCTATATACTGGCAGTCCTGGAGTCACTCTGTCTGTTACAGGTAACATTCTATATACTGGCAGTCCTGGAGTCACTCTGTCTTTAACAGGTAACATTCTATATACTGGCAGTCCTGGAGTCACTCTGTCTGTTACAGGTAACATTCTATATACTGGCAGTCCTGGAGTCACTCTGTCTTTAACAGGTAACATTCTATATACTGGCAGTCCTGGAGTCACTCTGTCTTTAACAGGTAACATTCTATATACTGGAAGTCCTGGAGTCACTCTGTCTGTTACAGGTGACATTCTATATACTGGCAGTCCTGGAGTCACTCTGTCTGTTACAGGTAACATTCTATATACTGGCAGTCCTGGAGTCACTCTGTCTTTAACAGGTAACATTCTATATACTGGCAGTCCTGGAGTCACTCTGTCTGTAACAGGTAACATTCTATATACTGGCAGTCCTGGAGTCACTCTGTCTGTTACAGGTAACATTCTATATACTGGCAGTCCTGGAGTCACTCTGTCTGTAACAGGTAACATTCTATATACTGGCAGTCCTGGAGTCACTCTGTCTGTTACAGGTAACATTCTATATACTGGCAGTCCTGGAGTCACTCTGTCTGTTACAGGTAACATTCTATATACTGGCAGTCCTGGAGTCACTCTGTCTGTTACAGGTAACATTCTATATACTGGCAGTCCTGGAGTCACTCTGTCTGTTACAGGTAACATTCTATATGCTGGCAGTCCTGGAGTCACTCTGTCTGTCACAGGTAACATTCTATATACTGGCAGTCCTGGAGTCACTCTGTCTGTTACAGGTAACATTCTATATACTGGCAGTCCTGGAGTCACTCTGTCTGTAACATGTAACATTCTATATCCTGTTAGTCCTGGAGTCACTCTGTCTGTAACAGGTAACATTCTATATACTGGCAGTCCTGGAGTCACTCTGTCTGTTACAGGTAACATTCTATATACTGGCAGTCCTGGAGTCACTATGTCTGTTACAGGTAACATTCTATATACTGGCAGTCCTGGAGTCACTCTGTCTGTTACAGGTAACATTCTATATACTGGCAGTCCTGGAGTCACTCTGTCTGTTACAGGTAACATTCTATATGCTGGCAGTCCTGGAGTCACTCTGTCTGTCACAGGTAACATTCTATATACTGGCAGTCCTGGAGTCACTCTGTCTGTTACAGGTAACATTCTATATGCTGGCAGTCCTGGAGTCACTCTGTCTGTCACAGGTAACATTCTATATACTGGCAGTCCTGGAGTCACTCTGTCTGTCACAGGTAACATTCTATATGCTGGCAGTCCTGGAGTCACTCTGTCTGTAACATGTAACATTCTATATCCTGTTAGTCCTGGAGTCACTCTGTCTGTAACAGGTAACATTCTATATACTGGCAGTCCTGGAGTCACTCTGTCTGTTACAGGTAACATTCTATATACTGGCAGTCCTGGAGTCACTATGTCTGTTACAGGTAACATTCTATATACTGGCAGTCCTGGAGTCACTTTGTCTGTTACAGGTAACATTCTATATACTGGCAGTCCTGGAGTCACTCTGTCTTTTCAGGTAACATTCTATATACTGGCAGTCCTGGAGTCAGTCTGTCTGTAACAGGTAACATTCTATATACTGGCAGTCCTGGAGTCACTCTGTCTTTAACAGGTAATATTCTATATACTGGCAGTCCTGGAGTCACTCTGTCTGTTACAGGTAACATTCTATATACTGGCAGTCCTGGAGTCACTCTGTCTGTTACAGGTAACATTCTATATACTGGCAGTCCTGGAGTCACTCTGTCTGTAACAGGTAATATTCTATATACTGGCAGTCCTGGAGTCACTCTGTCTGTTACAGGTAACATTCTATTGTCTGATGTTCTGTTTAATCTTCATTAACCCTTTAGGTCTAGAAATGGTCTTGATTTGTATTAATCTAATAAAATAATGAGCTGGTGCACACCCATATAAAATGATTTAGTGTCGAGGTGCTGACTAATGGAGAATAATCTGGAAGCTGTAACAACAAAGAGAGTCACAATCCATATGTATAACCTCCCAGTCATTTGTTGCTTAAAATACACCAACGTTTCATCATCACCTTCTTCAGGGTAAATGTATTGCATCATGTGACGACACTAGACAACAGGGGATTCAAGTTGATGTTGTCTACTCCAGACCTGCAGGTGAAGGTGACTCCTTATTCACGGATGTCAACATGGAAGACACTGACCTGTAGCACCACCAGCTGTCCTCTGACTGGTAACCCCACTTACATCTGGTACAAGAACGGACAGGTTGTAACTGAGAACACTTTACCCTACTCAGTCTACCCTAATGCTGTAGACAGTTACTCCTGTGCTGTAAAAGACCATGAGGATCTTCACTCTCCTGCAGTGTGTGAGTGTTTATTTCATTCATATTGTAATACTGTTTAACCTGTGTGTGTTTTGATTTCACTATGAGAACTTGAGAACTTTTAGCATTTCTAGATAGAACTGAGAATACAATCTAGTTGACCTCTTGTTATGTCACTGTGTTTCAGGTGTTCAGGGTCAGAGCTGCAACAGAGTGACTTACACCAAGAGGAGAATCTGTGCCCTGAAGGAGTCAACAGTGGACATATCCTGTACTTATGTTGGTTTTTATAACACCACATCATCATTCTGGTTTAGAAGTGATAAGTCGACCCCTGAAGACCTAACCAGAGACCCAGGGTATGCAGGTCGTGTGGTGTACACTGGAACATACAGAGGTCCCTTCACCCTGAGAATCACAGATCTGAGAGAGGAGGACTCAGCTGAGTATCGCTTCACTTTTAAAACATACAACTTTGACTGGGGTCATAGTTTCCCAGGAACAACTCTGACTGTCACAGGTAATACTACACTTACAGAACATTATGATATACTGGTAATACTACACTTACAGAACATTATGATATACTGGTAATACTACACTTACAGAACATTATGATATACTGGTAATACTACACTTCCAGAACATGATGATATACTGGTAATACTACACTTACAGAACATGATGATATACTGGTAATACTACACTTACAGAACATTATGATATACTGGTAATACTACACTTACAGAACATGATGATATACTGGTAATACTACACTTACAGAACATTATGATATACTGGTAATACTACACTTACAGGACATGATGATATTCTGGTAATACTACACTTACATAACATTATGATATACTGGTAATACTACACTTACAGAACATTATGATATACTGGTAATACTACACTTACATAACATGATGATATACTGGTAATACTACACTTACAGAACATTATGATATACAGGTAATACTACACTTACAGAACATTATGATATACTGGTAATACTACACTTACAGAACATGATGATATACTGGTAATACTACACTTACAGAACATTATGATATACTGGTAATACTACACTTACAGAACATTATGATATACTGGTAATACTACACTTACAGAACATTATGATATACTGGTAATACTACACTTACAGAACATGATGATATACTGGTAATACTACACTTACAGAACATTATGATATACTGGTAATACTACACTTACAGAACATTATGATATACTGGTAATACTACACTTACAGAACATTATGATATACTGGTAATACTACACTTACAGAACATGATGATATACTGGTAATACTACACTTACAGAACATTATGATATACTGGTAATACTACACTTACAGAACATTATGATATACTGGTAATACTACACTTACAGAACATTATGATATACTGGTAATACTACACTTACAGATCATTATGATATACTGGTAATACTACACTTACAGAACATTATGATATATACTGGTAATACTACACTTACAGAACATTATGATATACTGGTAATACTACACTTACAGAACATTATGATATACTGTCACTACTTTATCTCTAGTTGTAGTAGGTTGAAATGATGAGGTTTGTTTTTTTATGTTGTTATTCTCTCTTCATTCAGACCTGCAGGTGAAGGTGACTCCTGGCACAGTGACAGAAGGATCATGGGTTATACTGACATGTAGCACCACCTGTACTCTGACTGAAATCCCCAACCCCACCTACATCTGGTACAAGAATGGAGAAGAGCTATTTTCTGACTCCTCTCCCCAGTATCATTACTCAGTCAGTAGAGGAAGTTCTGACAGCTACTCCTGTGCCTTAAGAGGCCATGACAAACTCAGCTCTCCTGAAGTCACAGTGGGTGAGTGTTGTGATTTACCTCCAGAGATTTCCTCTCTTATGGTAAACAGACTTGATATTTTCAGTCAATTCAGATTGCTTATAAGTAACTATAGCTCATTACTATCTAACATGTTAGTCATACTGAGAATCATACAAATAAGCTAATATCATCACCATCTTCACCATCACCGTCAACATCATCATCATCATGTGCTTCATCATTTGTTCCAGATACTTCTTCTCTGAGCTGCTTTAGGGTGACCTACACCAGTAGAAGCATTTGTTCCTTGATACCATCAGTGGACCTGCCTTGCACTGCCATATATCCCACAGGTTAGACTGTGTTATCTTTAAGTCTGGTAGAGTAATTTTGTCAACTACAGAAGGAAACCAGGAAGTGTGTTTTTATATACTCTCATTCAGACCTGCAGGTGAAGGTGACTCCTGACACAAAGACAGGGAAGAGGACACTGACCTGTAGCACTACCTGTACTCTGACTGATAACCCCACCTACATCTGGTACCAGAACGGACAGTCTCTTGCTTGGCTCACTTCCCAACAACACTCTGTCTGGAGTTCTGAAACAGAGAGTTACTCCTGTGCTGTTAAAGGCCATGAGGATCTCCGCTCTCCTGCAGTGTGTGAGTCTGGATTCTATTGGGATAATTTGTAGCTAACCTTTCTTTATAACAAAGTAAGGCAACTTTCCAACTTCAATGTATATCTGAACAAAACTATTTAATGTATTTTCAGGTGTTCAGGGTCACAACCGCTGGAGTGTGACTTACACCAAGAGGAGAATCTGTGTCTTGAAGGGCTCCACAGTGAACATATCCTGCTCTTACACTCATCCCACTTGTTATATAGAACAAGGTTCATTCTGGTTTACAAAGAAACACCCTGTAGATCTCAGGTCATATCCAGAGTCTGCAGGTCGTGTGGAGTACAATAGGAACACAGAGAACCACCACACCATGACAATAACACACCTGACAGAGAAGGACTCGGCTGAATACAAATTCAGATTAATAACAACATACGACAGGAGATTTTCTGGCCTTCCTGGTGTGATGTTGACTGTCACAGGTAATACTTCACCTACAGTCAGTTGTTACTGTAATAGGACAAGTCTAATCACATGACAAGCCAGTCTGGAGTCAAATATGACTGATGTTTCCTCTTAGATATCCTGTTGGAGATGGATCCTATGTCTGTGTCAGAGGGGGAGAGAGTCACACTGAGATGTAGAACCCAATGTACAATCGGTCTCAACCCCACCTACATCTGGTACAAGAACGGACAAAGTCTGACCAAACCAATCACCAGTTATAACAGCCTGATCCTAGACCCAGTCAGCAGTGAGGATGCAGGGAACTACTCCTGTGCTGTAGAAGGCTTAGAGAGAATCCTCTCTCCAGAAGAGACTCTCACTGTCAGATGTGAGTACATGGGGTGTTGATATATCTACAGTGAAAGTCATTGATATCATCTCTGTAATACATGGTTCTACATTTCAGTGTAATATACTAATCTCTACTAATTTACATCATTTCTGTAATACATGGTTCTACATGTCAGTGTAATATACTAATCTCTACTAATTTACATCATCTCTCTAATACATGGTTCTACATGTCAGTGTAATATACTAATCTATACTATTTTACATAATCTCTGTAATGCATGGTTCTATATGTCATTGTAATATACTAATCTACACTAATTTACATCATTTCTGTAATACATGGTTCTACATGTCAGTGTAATATACTAATCTATACTAATTTACATCATCTCTGTAATACATGGTTCTACATTTCAGTGTAATATACTAATCTCTACTAATTTACATCATCTCTGTAATACATGGTTCTACATGTCAGTGTAATATACTAATCTATACTAATTTACATCATCTCTGTAATACATGGTTCTACATTTCAGTGTAATATACTAATCTATACTAATTTACATCATCTCTGTAATACATGGTTCTACATGTCAGTGTAATATACTAATCTCTACTAATTTACATCATCTCTTGCTTCCTTACATGGTATATGAGTTCTTATTTGCTCTGTCATCTTCAACACCAGATGGCCCAAAGAACACCTCAGTGTCAGTCAGTCCCTCTGGTGACATAGTGGAGGGCAGTTCAATGACTCTGACCTGCAGCAGTGATGCCAACCCACCTGTGCAGAGTTACACCTGGTACAAGAAGAATGGTGGTCACTATCAGTTCTCCTATGGGATCACAGGACCACATCTTGTCTTCAATCAAATCAAGTCCTCAGTCACTGGAGAGTACTGCTGTGAGGCCTGGAATGGGATTAAGACGGGGAGGTCTGAGTCAATCAACATTGATGTGAAATGTGAGTAAAGTACAGCTCAGTATCACATGTGTTCCTGTTAATGTTTTGTATAAGATGATTCTTATTTTTGATAGTCTGGCTTCACAGATTTTGATATGTCATGTGAAGTTGTAATTGCACCTTTATAACCCTCTGACGAATTCTGGTGAGGTAGTATACTACAGTCCTGACCCTCTGACATATTCTGCTTTACCAGACGCTCCACAGAACATCTCAGTGTCAGTCAGTCCCTCTGGTGAAATAGTGGAGGGCAGTTCAGTGACTCTGACCTGCAGCAGTGATGCCAACCCACCTGTGGACAAATACACCTGGTACAAGAAGAACGTAACCTCACCAAAAGCATCAGGACAGAGTTACAGCATCACTAACATCATCTCTGAGGACAGAGGAGAATATTACTGTGAGGCCCAGAATGGAAGAGGATCTATGAACTCTACAGCTCTGATGATCATTGTAGCAGGTAAAGTTACATCTTCAATACTTCAATACAGAACTACATGTTTCAAGCTGATCTTAATCATTGTGTTTTGACTGATTACACTTTGGTTTCTAATTATGTGTTGGCTTATGATGTCACAAGTTTTATAAGATTCCAAAGTATTAACACCTATTGTGTTGATATTCTGTAATGTGTTCGATTTTAGATTATAAGAACATGCCATGTCCTCATATCATCCATATTTTATTGTAGGGAAACAAATATCAGTTGTGACTGCAGCTGTAGGAATCATTGTTGTTGTTCTGGTTCTCATCCTCTGTCTCTCTGGACTCATGTGGTTCAGGTGAGTGAGATTGCATATTTTTTTATATAATTTCACTTTAGTCATTGTAAATTTGAATTTGTTCTTAACTGACTTGCCTAGTTAAATAAAAATAAATAAAAGTAACTTAATTTATTAATTGAATGATTGATATCTTCATACATTCATTCATGTACAAAACAGGAAGAAGAACTCCACATCCACCTCCAACACAAGAGACACAGCAGATGATGGACAGGTGAGTCTGTTGGAATCAGAAGGTGACTGTGATGACTGTGTATTCTTTGTGGAACATTTCTACTCCTCATGTTGTCTGTTCTTTCTCTCCATCAGGGAGACTCTAGTCCAGTGTATGACAACATCTCAAACATGGCCATGACCCCTACTGCAGCACAGACAGAGTCCACATACGACCAGGATGATGTTCACTATGCCAGCGTCCACTTCTCTCACTCCAAAAAACAGGAAGTGCCTCTGTACTCCACCGTCCAAGTGCCTCAGCCCCAGAAACAGGATGAGGATGTCCACTACGCTGCTGTGAAATTCAACCTCCCCTGTTCTGCCACCCAGTGAGCACATTCAGCCATTACAACAACATAGTCAATACTAGAACATTGGGAACACACAGCATTAAAGGATAAGTTTGCTTGTTTACAACCAAATCTGGATGGGGAGGTGGGGTGGGGGGTGGAAAGTTGAATCTCATTTACTGCATTTCTACACAATTAAAACACTTTTAAATGGTATTTGGAAAACAGAAAAAAACAAGCAAAAATCACCCCAGACATTATCACCTTGGCTGCTGAGGTTTATCTCACCTCAGTCCATTATCACCTTGGCTGCTGAGGGTCATTTCACCTCAGCCATTATCACCTTGGCTGCTGAGGGTTATCTCACCTCAGTCCATTATCACCTTGGCTGCTGAGGGTTATCTCACCTCAGCCATTATCACCTTGGCTGCTGAGGGTTATCTCACCTCAGCCATTATCACCTTGGCTACTGAGGGTTATTTCACCTCAGCCATTATCACCTTGGCTGCTGAGGGTTATCTCACCTCAGCCATTATCACCTTGGCTGCTGAGGGTTATCTCACCTCAGTCCATTATCACCTTGGCTGCTGAGGGTTATTTCAGCTCAGTCCATTATCACCTTGGCTGCTGAGGGTTATTTCAGCTCAGTCCATTATCACCTTGGCTGCTGAGGGTTGTCTCACCTCAGTCCATTATCACCTTGGCTGCTGAGGGTTATCTCACCTCAGTCCATTATCACCTTGGCTGCTGAGGGTTAACTCACCTCAGTCCATTATCACCTTGGCTGCTGAGGGTTATTTCACCTCAGTCATTATCACCTTGGCTGCTGAGGGTTATCTCACCTCAGTCCATTATCACATTGGCTGCTGAGGGTTATCTCACCTCAGTTCATTATCACCTTGGCTGCTGAGGGTTATTTCACCTCAGTCATTATCACCTTGGCTGTTGAGGGTTATCTCACCTCAGTCCATTATCACCTTGGCTGCTGAGGGTTATCTCACCTCAGTCCATTATCACCTTGGCTGCTGAGGGTTATCTCACCTCAGTCCATTATCACCTTGGCTGCTGAGGGTTATCTCACCTCAGTCCATTATCACCTTGGCTGCTGAGGGTTATCTCACCTCAGTCCATTATCACCTTGGCTGCTGAGGTTTATCTCACCTCAGTCCATTATCACCTTGGCTGCTGAGGGTTATCTCACCTCAGTCCATTATCACCTTGGCTGCTGAGGGTTATCTCACCTCAGTCCATTATCACCTTGGCTGCTGAGGGTTATCTCACCTCAGTCCATTATCACCTTGGCTGCTGAGGGTTATCTCACCTCAGTCCATTATCACCTTGGCTGCTGAGGTTTATCTCACCTCAGTCCATTATCACCTTGGCTGCTGTAGGTTAATTCACCTCAGTCCATCTACAAACACATAACCTATTAGCTATTCAGTTGTAATGTTATACACCTGAAAGGGAGGAAATATGGGAAATGATTCACACTGACACACTAATCAGAGAAGAAATAAAAACATATTACATTTCTAGCACTGTATTGTTTACATGTTGATAGTATTATAATGTAGAACTATAGGGAAGATAGGTCCTGTGAAGATGTTTATATTGAAACATATATATATTTTTAAGTGTTTGATTAGATTAGTACAGATTTTCTCAGGGCACCCCACATGGGGCCCCGACCCCAAGTTTGGGAACCACTGTAAAAACCTCTCTCTCTGCTTGCTTCCTCTCTCTCTCTGTCTCCTCTACTTCTACCTGCACCTCAGCCTCTCCACTGAGCCCCACATCACTGTCTGTCTCAGTAGCCTGTTCTCTGTAAAGGACTTAGTAGTGTATGGTTTACTCCTGCTGAGGTTGGCTCCTTTTAACGTAAGCGGCTTACTTCATCCTTCTAGCTGGCTAACATGCTTACCAGACCGGACATGTCGTGCGTGCGAGCGCCACAAAATACATTTAGAAATCCATGTTATTAAATTATAGCACCCACACTGCTCCCTCGCGCCAAGGAGCGTCTGCCATGCCAAGGGCTAAAATAGAAGTCCTTTCTATTTCTGACGCAGATCACGCTGAAAGTCCTGCCTCTCACATTTCCTCATTGGTTTATAGAAGCAGGTACCCACGTGCCATCTCATTGGTTATACCCACGTGGGTGATTGAAAGACTAACTGTTTTGCCGGTCGTCGTGGTAATCCTATGAAAGTTTAGATGTGATCACCATTTAAGTTCAAAGATAAAAAACCCTGGAGGGTGGAGAGATGACTAGAAACGATTCAGTTGGCCGTTTATGTGTGGATTAATTGTCGGAGTAGAGGACCTTGTGCATTTCAGGCAAAATAACAACACAATGTTTATATCCCAGGACAAATTAGCTAGCAACAGCAAGCTAGCTAAATGGGACAAATTAGCTAGCAAGTGCAAGCTAACTAGCTAAATTGCCATCCATGTTTGATGCTTTTCGACCTGTCCCCAAATGAATGTAATTTGTTCAGAGTTTGTTTTGATATTTTAACCTGCGTGTCGTGATCGCGTTTGGTGTGGGGGGGCAAAATAAATGTATGCACGATAGCGCACGATGGCGCGAAGCTGGTTTGGGTTCCGTGTAAGTAATATTAACCAGACCCCTTCAATGTTACTGCAATAGAAATGTCAGCTGGCAGCTATGCCCCCGACCTGACTGACATGTCTATGAGCGACTACTTACCAGTTTGTGCACTCATTTTCCGAGAGTGATGTTTTTGTTTGGTGGATGTCTGTAGAAGCGGCAGGAGTTGAGAGATCGTTCGGCATCTCGCAAACAGATTGTCAGCAGAGCTATCTGCTGGTTGGGGTATTTAGTTTCACGTCTCCCTCGGCCTATTCAGCGAGAAGGGGAATTAGCTGTTTGAAAGAACGGTGAATGTGCTGCTGAAAAGGCAAATCAGGGAGGAAGATCCGGGGGCAAACATAATGAACAAATCACAGTTCATGATTCCTCTCGTTCGCAAAGAGGCAGGAGCGATTAGTCAGATCAAGAAAATAAGCTTTGAACAACACTGGGAGCAATATTTAGATGTTCATTTCTTAATTTTCATTTATTCATAATACATTTTCTTTATTGTGTACAGTATATGTATTAGGCTATTATTATTATTTTCAAAACAAACATCAGGTGTCCTCATATGTAGTTACGGACATGTGCTCATTGGAGGAGTAGAAAATGATGATGTCATCAATAATGCATATTCTGCATTAAGGTAATTCATGCCTCAACACCATAAACAGGACGAGGATCTGCAATAAACTGCTGTGAAATGTAACCACCTCACTGCTGCCCCCCTGTGACCATATTCTGCATTAAGGTCATTCATATGCTGCTGCTTATTGTAGGAACTGTCATCAATACGCAAAACAGTTGACCCCTAGTGACTACTAGTGATGTCATTTCCTTTATCTACCAACCCAACAATGGACATCTCAAGACAATTACCATGACATGACTATAATGAGGGAGTGATGAGTTCCAAATGGCACTCTATTCACTATTTAGTGCACTACTTTTGACCGAGCCCTATAGGCCCTGATCAAACGTAGTGCACTATAAAGGGTATTGGGTTCCTTTGTTTCATTTCTGTTTCTCTCTCCTCAGACCAGCAGCAGCACAAGCAGCTGAGGTGGATGCCTCTGAGATCTACAGTACAGTCAACAAACCCAGAACCAAGAAGACCTGAACACAACAAACCCAGAAACAAGAAGACCTGAACACAACAAACCCAGAACCAAGAAGACCTGAACACAACAAACCCAGAACCAAGAAGACTTGAACATAACAAACCCAGAACCAAGAAGACCTGAACACAAAGGCCCAGAACCACAAACCCAGAACCAGGAAGAACTGAACACAACAAACCCAGAACCAAGAAGACCTGAACACAACAAACCCAGAACCAAGAAGCCCTGAACACAACAAACCCAGAACCAAGAAGACCTGAACACAAAGGCCCAGAACCACAAACCCAGAACCAGGAAGAACTGAACACAACAAAACCAGAACCAAGAAGACCTGAACACAACAAACCCAGAAACAAGAAGACATGAACACAACAAACCCAGAACCAAGAAGACCTGAACACAAAGGCCCAGAACCACAAACCCAGAACCAGGAAGATCTGAACACAACAAACCCAGAAACAAGAAGACCTGAACAGAACAAGTTTGACAAAAACCTTGTATAAATATAAATATAAATAAAACCTTGTATCAGGGGTTTGTGGTATGTGGCCAATATACCACGGCTAAGGGCTGTATCCAAGTACTCAGTGTTGCGTTGTGCATAAGAACAGCCCTTAGCCATGGTATATTGGCCATATACCACACCTCCTCAGGCCTTATTGCTTAAGTTTATAATAGCAATAACAAACTTCAGGGGTTTGTGGTATATGGACAATATACTGTACCACGGCTAAGGGCTGTTCTTGAGTGAATATGCCGTGGCATATTGACCATATACTGCAATCCCCTGAGGTACCTTATTGCTATTATAAACTGGTTACCAAAATAAATTGAACAGTAAACAAGTATTTTTGCATCATACCCGTGGTATATTGTCTGATATACAGTATACACTTCTGAAATGCTGTTTCAGCCAATCAGCATCTAGGACCCAAACCACCCAGTTTATAATAGTATGTAATAATATTTTCCATCCAGCAGACACTTTTATCCAAATTCACTCAGTCATTACAGTCATGTTCAAATACATGTATGGTATGTGTACTCCCAGCAGTGTCACGCTCGTTAAAATGGACGGTCCAAGGCGCAGCGTGAGTTGGGTTCCACATATTTATTTACAGTGAAACTTAAACCAAAAACAAGAAACATACAACGACTGTGAACTACGTGGTGCTGAATGCACTCACACAAAACAATATCCCACAATGCAGGTGGAAACAGGGAACCCTTAAGTATGATCCCCAATTAGAGACAACAAACATCAGCTGCCTCTAATTTGGAATCATACTAAGAGCACCAACATATACATTAAAAGACTAGAACACCCCCTAGTCACGCCCTGACCTACAACACCACAGAGAACCAAGGGCTCTCTATGGTCAGGGCGTGACAAGCAGGAATTGAACCCATGTACCATGCTGTACAAACTGGGCCACACAGAACTACTCTATTCACACTTAGAGTAGGAGTTCGGATCTAGGGTCAGTTTTGCCTTTTAAACTATGATGAATAAGTAGGACCTTAACATTTATTTTTTAATTGTAAACATTTCTGATTACAGTATCTTATATAACTATATATGTTTGTATGTTATATTTCTGAAGTAGACAACCTCAAGGTCCAGTTGTATTCTATATAACTATATATGTTTGTATGTTATATTTCTGAAGTAGACAACCTCAAGGTCCAGTTGTATTCTATATAACTATATATGTTTATATGTTATATTTCTGAAGTAGACAACCTCAAGGTCCAGTTGTATTCTATATAACTATATATGTTTGTATGTTATATTTCTGAAGTAGACAACCTCAAGGTCCAGTTGTATTCTATATAACTATATATGTTTGTATGTTATATTTCTGAAGTAGGCAACCTCAAGGTCCAGTTGTATTCTATATAACTATATATGTTTGTATGTTATATTTCTGAAGTAGACAACCTCAAGGTCCAGTTGTATTCTATATAACTATATATGTTTATATGTTATATTTCTGAAGTAGACAACCTCAAGGTCCAGTTGTATTCTATATAACTATATATGATTATATGTTATATTTCTGAAGTAGACAACCTCAAGGTCCAGTTGTATTCTATATAACTATATATGATTATATGTTATATTTCTGAAGTAGGCAACCTCAAGGTCCAGTTGTATTCTATATAACTATATATGTTTGTATGTTATATTTCTGAAGTAGACAACCTCAAGGTCCAGTTGTATTCTATATAACTATATATGTTTATATGTTATATTTCTGAAGTAGACAACCTCAAGGTCCAGTTGTATTCTATATAACTATATATGATTATATGTTATATTTCTGAAGTAGACAACCTCAAGGTCCAGTTGTATTCTATATAACTATATATGTTTGTATGTTATATTTCTGAAGTAGACAACCTCAAGGTCCAGTTGTATTCTATATAACTATATATGTTTGTATGTTATATTTCTGAAGTAGACAACCTCAAGGTCCAGTTGTATTCTATATAACTATATATGTTTGTATGTTATATTTCTGAAGTAGACAACCTCAAGGTCCAGTTGTATTCTATATAACTATATATGTTTGTATGTTATATTTCTGAAGTAGACAACCTCAAGGTCCAGTTGTATTCTATATAACTATATATGTTTGTATGTTATATTTC
Organism: Oncorhynchus mykiss; assembly: GCF_013265735.2. Taxonomy (NCBI): domain Eukaryota; kingdom Metazoa; phylum Chordata; class Actinopteri; order Salmoniformes; family Salmonidae; genus Oncorhynchus; species Oncorhynchus mykiss. The sequence continues at coordinate 7,622,969 of NC_048577.1, read as the reverse complement.
TGAAGTAGACAACCTCAAGGTCCAGTTGTATTCTATATAACTATATATGTTTGTATGTTATATTTCTGAAACAATCATCAGACTTGTGAGACTATATGCTGTATGAAGCTTAGAACCAGAACGTCATTATATCTGCTTCTATTATATTGTTTTACTTCACATGGTACTATTAGATGATACACGTAGTATAAGTTCGGTATATTTTTTAGTTTTTATGTCCAGGAAAGAGTTCTGCTTGATGCAAGGTTTCTTATCGCTTTTATCAAATGTTGTTGTTTTAAGCTGGTGTGTGAAGTGTGACTTTAATGAATAAACTTCATCGTCATTGTTTTCACCTTGTCATAACATTATCTTCAATGGAGACAAAATGGAAAGCTTTCAAAATCACACCTCTTCTACTGTCCAGTACATACAGTAACTACAAATAAGACATGTACATTGGTTTGGAGAGCAATAGTGGTTAATTCACCTTCATCACCTTCATCATGAATGCACAAAATATACAGACACTTTCAGAAGGAGCAATAGGCGGCAGGTAGCCTAGTGGTTAGAGCATTGGACAAGTAACCGAGAGGTTGAAAGATCAAATCCCTGAGCTGACAAGATAAAAATCTGACGTTCTACCCCTGACAAGGCAGTTAACCCACTGTTCCTAGGCTGTCATTGAAAGTAAGAATTTGTTCTAAACTGACATGCCTAGTTAAATAAAGGTTAAACAAAAAATATCCAGCACCTAGACACACAACTAAAAATATTATTCATTGTCATTTCTAAAACACAGACACAATATGACATAACATGGATGTTTGGAGTGTGGAGGGTAATTCAGTCAGCGAGGGCATTCCATTCCAGAACACTGAGAGATGGAACATTCTGGAATGTTCTATGATTGATAATAATACATCTCACAGTCAACAAATTCAGACCAAGCAGTGAGATTATTGATGGTTTAAAGGCTTTTGTTCTTCAAAGAATAACAGTCCACCATTTTGTCCAACTAGTAGTTAGAGAATATAATACATCCATGTTTAGTGAGAATAAAACACATCATTGTTTAGTGAGAATGGGATGTCATATAGAATGAGTGCTATGGTCTCCAACATGGCGTGGCTCTTGACCCCCTAACTGTTCACTGACCTTCCAAGGTAGGTGTCTCTCTTTGGGGACATAGAGGGTTAGAAGGGAGAATGGAGATCCCATGGAGAGGTACCTTTTATCATACTCATACCCAAATAACGTTTGTTTATTTTATTTAACCTTTATTTTAACATGGAGTACATATTGAGAACTAGGTCTCTTTTTCAAATGTGCCCTGTATATATATAATACACCATACATATACACATTATACACTATATACAGTACCATTCAAAAGTTTGGACACACTTACTCATTCCAGGGTTTTTCTTTATTTGTACTAGTTTTACATTGTAGAATAATAGTGAAGACTAACACATATGGAATCATGTAGTAACCAAAAAAGTGTTAAACAAATCAAAATATATTTAATATTTGAGATTCTTGAAAGTAGCCACCCATCAAGCGCTGTGTGTATCAAGAATGGTCCACCACCCAAAGGACAACTGTGGGAAGCATTGGAGTCAACATGGGCCAGCATCCCTGTGGAATGCTTTCGGCACCTTGTAAGTCCAGGCCCTGACAAACTGAGGCTGTTCTGAGGGCAAAAGTGGGGGGTGCAACTCATTATTAGGAAGGTGTCCTTAATGTTTTGAACACTCAGTGTATATACACAACATGAACAAAAGTATGTGGACACCTGCTCACAGAACATTTCATTCCAAAATCATGGGCATTAATATGGAGTTGGTCCCCCCTTTGCTGCTATAACAGCCTCCAATCTTCTGGGAAGGATTTCCAATAAATGCTGGAACATTTCTGCAGGGACTTGCTTCCATTCAACCACAACAGCATTCGTGAGTTTGGCGACTGATGTTGAGCGATTAGGCCTGCTGAAGCGTGATTCAGCCCTCCAGAGAGCGCGATTCCACCACTCCAGCTGACGCTTAACAAGGCCTCCGCAGTCTGTAGGGCCGTAGGAAGACTGGGCAGAAGGAGGAGATGGCAGGATCCACAACGACCAGGATTGTGGTGTTTCCCTGTGAGGAGGGGAGATTGGTGATGAAATCGACCGACAGGTGCGACCATTGCCGTTGTGGAACGGGTAAGGGGTGTAGCTTACCTCTGGGCAGTTGCCTAGGAGCCTTATACTGGGTGCACACCGAGCAGCAGGAAACATAAACCCTTACGTCATTGGCCAAGGTAGGCCACCAGTACTTCCCACTCAAACAGCGCACCGTCTGACCGATGCCTGGATGACCAGAGGAGGGTGATGTGTGGGCCCAGTAGATCAACCGGTCACGGACAGCAGACGGAATGTACAGACGCCCAGCGGGACACTGGAGGGGAGCGGGCTATGCACGTAATGCCTGTTCAATGTCCGCGTCCAGATTCCATACTACCGGCGCCACCAGGCAGGAGGCCAGGAGTATGGGGGTAGGATCCATGGGCCGCTCCTCTGTGTCATACAGCCGGGACAGTGTGTCTGCCTTCACATTCTGGGAACCTGGTCTGTAGGAAAGGGTGAAAACAAAACGGGTAAAAGCATGGTCCACCTTGCCTGACGAGGATTCAGTCTCCTCGCTGCCCGGATGAACTCCATGGTGCGGTGGTCCGTCCAGATTTGAAAAGGGTGTTTAGCCCCCTCAAGCCATTGTCTCCACGCCTGCAACGCCTTGACAACAGCCAACAACTCCCAGTACCCCACATCATAGTTTTGCTCCGCCGGGCTGAGCTTCCTCGAGAGGAAGGCACAGGGGCGGAGCTTAGGTGGTGTACCCGAGCGCTGAGAGAGCACGGCTCCTATACCAGCCTCGGACTCGTCCACCTCCACTGTGAACGCCAAAGAGGGATCTGGATGGGCCAGCATGGGAGCCGAGGTAAACAGAGCCCTTAGGTGACCAAAAGCCCTGTCCGCCTCAGCCAACCACTGCAAACATACCCATTTCAGCAGTGAGGTAATGGGAGTCGCTACCTGACCAAAACCACAGATAAACCTCCGGTAGTAATTGGAAACCCTAGAAACCGCTGCACCTCCTTTACCGTGGTGGGAGTCGGCCAATTACGCACGGCTGAAATAAGGTCACCCTAGGAAGGAGACGGACTGCTGGAAGAACAAGCATTTCTCAATTCAGGCAGAGGAAAAACAGTCGGAAGCAACTGCATCTCAACACTCCGGCCCAAGGGAAAAAAGCAATAGCGCACAAATACACAAAAGGTACAAAATACAGAACCACGGGTACATTTGTTTTGTCTTGTTTTCCCACACTCCTGGTTTACATCCCCTCATTACTCTATGTGGATATAATCCTCTCTTCCCCTCATGTCTGGGTGTGGTATTCTGTCACAGTGGGTGCAACTGGTCGAAAGGAAATCAGATGCAGGATAGCAGAGATGAGTGAACAGGCACACTTTATTCAGGCAGAGGAAAAACAGCCGGACGCGACTGCGTCTCAACACTCCGGCCCAAGGGAAAAAAGCGATAGCACACAAATACACAATATGGTACAAAATACAGAACCACGGGCACAACAATACCCCTCGCACAACCAGCCTGTAGCGTCACACACATAACCAACCAACAATACCACACACAGACATGGGGGGGAACAGAAGATAATATACACTTAGAGTAATGAGGGGATGTAAACCAGGTGTGCGGGAAAACAAGACAAAACAAATGGAAAATGAAAGGTGGACCGGCGATGGCTAGAAGACCGGTGACGTCGACCGCCGTGTAGCCCGAACAAGGAGAGGGACCGTCTTCAGCGGGAGTCGTGACATCCTCAACCCTCCAATTATGAGAACTGAAGAGATCCTGGACTGAACAAAACCACAACCGAAATTGAATTGAAGATAACCAAAACAAAACCTGGACTGAAAAGAACCACCACAGAACCTGGACTGAAGAGAACCAGCACAGAACCTGGACTGAAGAGAACTAAAACAGAACTTGGACTGAAGAGCTACAGCATCAAAACAAAGCTAGGCCTCACACCTTTATTCTCATACTATCATATTGTTACCATATCCAGAACGTTTTCCATAGTTTTAACATTTGAGTTCAGTTGTTCAGTTGCATTAACTTTCCTTGTATTGATAATTATGTAAATTGATGATAAATATATTATGCTTCTGCTCTTTTTCTGTGCGGTTTTGCCATTTAGATATTTTTTTAATACATAATGTGCTTTTCTCAGTGACTGATACTGATAACATTGCCAACAGCTTTTTAATGTGTAGTCTCGGACCAAGTTTATCTTCATGTGTTGAAATGATGTACTTGTATTGCTGTCAGACATTATTGAGCAATGGTATTAAGGAGAAGGAATATTAACACCGTAATCACACTTTTTTTTACGTAAAATTATGAATTTCTACCTACTTTAGATAAAGTATGATTCAGTGTAATTTATGCATTATGTTGTAAATAAGCTCAAAGTTTAAGACAATTCATTCAAAATGTTTTTTTTTTAATATTACAGTTTAGCCTGTCATTCTTAAAATAAGAAAAAGGTTTTAAACGTATTCCACAGTTATTATAATATTGTATGACATAATGGCTGTCAAGCATGTAAATGTGGCCGCGTTCGACATTGCAGCCAACTTTAAAGGCGAGTCCAGACTGACTGACCTACGAGTAATCTAAGGTAATTATTTATCATGCAATCCGATTTGTAGATCAGTCAGTCAGTCAGAATTTACCCGTCACACGTCACAGTTTTGATGCTCTTGAACACAGCGTTGTGTGAATGAGGAAGGAAGCTCTCTCTGAATCAGCATCTTGGTCCCTGACATAGAGTTGGATAGAGGGCACGGCTTTGCATCTTTTCATGATGGGTTCTGTGACAATACCGGCAGCTCAACTGACGGCTCTCTCTATTTTAAAGTAGTACATTTCTTCTTCTTCAACCTCCATGATTTTAATGACAGTCGATAAACAAACTGAAAGGATGCAAACAATGTTATGCCCATGCTTAAACAGCCTTTGTAGCTAGTGTGCCTTTTATCCAACTCTATGGTCTTTCACAACTTCAACCACAGACCTCATACCTCACAGTCAGTGTCTGTTTCCTCAGACTGACAGATAGTTCATTACAAGACCTCTCTCCCCTTCACTCTGTAAGTATGCTTGACAATATCTTAAAATATGTATAATTTATTATTTGTCTATAGCCATGAACCATAATCCTCTGTTATGAGCATGGCGATGCTATAGGAAATGATGTTGTTTTTGTTTTTCAGTTATGTACAGTTTACTCTGTAGATGTATTTTTGCATATGAATCTGATTGGGAGATATACTGTATGTGGTTTCATGTATCAGACTTTTGCATGTTCTTGTGAGGGTTCTGAGAGTAGTAGACTGTGGTGGAGAGGTTTGCATGTTCTTGTGAGGGTTCTGAGAGTAGTAGACTGTGGTGGAGAGGTTTGCATGTTCTTGTGAGGGTTCTGAGAGTAGTAGACTGTGGTGGAGAGGTTTGCATGTTCTTGTGAGGGTTCTGAGAGTAGTAGGCTGTGGTGGAGAGGTTTGCATGTTCTTGTGAGGGTTCTGAGAGCAGTAGACTGTGGTGGAGAGGTTTGCATGTTCTTGTGAGGGTTCTGAGAGCAGTAGACTGTGGTGGAGAGGTTTGCATGTTCTTGTGAGGGTTCTGAGAGTAGTAGACTGTGGTGGAGAGGTTTGCATGTTCTTGTGAGGGTTCTGAGAGCAGTAGACTGTGGTGGAGAGGTTTGCATGTTATTTTAAGGGCTCAGACAGTGGTAGATTATAGTGGATACTTTTTTTGAACATTTGATTGAGAGATATATCCTGTACATGTTGCTTATACAGGTAAGATAAGGTAAGGTAAGGTAAGATTCTCACATACACGTGTCGGTTTGAGAAGAATACATTATAGTGGGGACTTTTTTGAAAATGACCTGAAGTAAGAGTGACGGTAAGAGTAAGAGTGATTGAGTGAATGTTTCGTAAAAGGTTTAGGAGTGGAATTAATATGAGACACAGTGATGGTGGGTTGTGTTTAGGAGTAGTATTAACATGAGACAGTGATGATGGGTTGTGTTTAGGAGTATAATTAATATGAGACACAGTGATGGTGGGTTGTGTTTAGGAGTAGTATTAACATGAGACACAGTGATGGTGGGTTGTGTTTAGGAGTAGTATTAACATGAGACACAGTGATAGTGGGATGTGGTTTTGTTGGTAGAGAACACTCAGCATCACATTCCTGTTTCACCTTCCTGTCCTAGATAGACCTAATACAGGCCTCCTGAACCATAAGTTCTTTACACAGAGATCCTATTAATTTACTAGCTATTAGTTCTAATATGTAAATGCTTCTTTATATGGACATGCTAAGCACTTCATATGCACTTTACAGTATCTGGACAGCACATTACATTAGACTATATGTATAAATAAAATAAATAAATATATATATATATATATATATATATACACATATATATATGGATAGCAGGCTACATTAGACTATATGTAGACTATATGTATAACAGGCTACATTAGACTATATATGAATAGCAAGCTACATTAGACTATATATGGATGACAGGCTACATTAGACTATATATGGATAACAGGCTACATTAGACTATATATGGATAACAAGCTACATTAGACTATATATGGATAACAGGCTAAATTAGACTATATATGGATAACAGGCTACATTAGACTATTATTGGATAACAGGCTACATTAGACTATATATGGACAACAAGCTACGCTAGACTATATATGGATAACAGGCTAAATTAGACTATATATGGATAACATGCTACATTAGACTATATATGGATAACAGGCTACATTAGACTATATATGGATAACAAGCTACATTAGACTATATATGGATAACAGGCTAAATTAGACTATATATGGATAACAGGCTAAATTTGACTATATATTGATAACAGACTTGTCACAACCTGACCATAGTTTGCTTTGTATGTTTCTATGTTTTGGTTGGTCAGGGTGTGATCTGAGTGGGCATTCTATGTTGTGTGTCTAGTTTGTCTGTTTATGTGTTTGGCCTGATATGGTTCTCAATCAGAGGCAGGTGTTAGTCATTGTCTCTGATTGGGAACCATATTTAGGTCGCCTGTTTGTTGGTTGGGTTTTGTGGGTGATTGTTTCCTGTCTTTGTGTTTGTTGCACCAGATTGCACCAAACTCTTTCGGTTTTTCCACGTTTATTGTTTTTGTAGTTTATTCATGTATGGTTTCATTATTAAAGAACCATGAATTATAACCACGCTGCATTTTGGTCTGCCTCTCCTTCCCAGGAGGAATCCCGTAACAAGGCTACATTAGACTATATATGGATAACAGGCTACATTAGAATATATTTGGATTACAGGCTACACTAGACTATATATGGATTACAGGCTACATTAGACTATATATGGATAACAGGCTAAATTAGACTATATATATGGATAACAGGCTACATTAGACTATATATGGATTACAGGCTACATTAGACTATATATGGATAACAGGCTAAATTAGACTATATATATGGATAACAGGCTACATTAGACTATATATGCATAACAGGCTACATTAGAATATATATATGGATTACAGGCTACACTAGACTATATATGGATAACAGGCTACATTAGACTATATAATGATAACTGTCTACATTAAACTATATATGGATTACAGGCTACATTAGACTGTAATCTTAGTCGGGCACCACAAAATAATATTTACAGTGGGGCAAAAAAGTATCATCATAGGTACACTTCAACTATGACAGACAAAATGAGGGAAAAATCCAGAAAATGACATTGTAGGATTTTTTATGAATTTATTTGCAAATTATGGTGGAAAATAAGTATTTGGTCAATAACAAAAGTTTATCTCAATACTTTGTTATATACCCTTTATTGGCAATGACAGAGGTCAAATGTTTTCTGTAAGTCTTCACAAGGTTTTCACACACTGTTGCTGGTATTTTGGCCCATTCCTCCATGCAGATCTCCTCTAGAGCAGTGATGTTTTGGGGCTGTTGCAGGGCAACACGGACTTTCAACTCCCTCCAAAGATTTTCTATGGGGTTGAGATCTGGAGACTGGCTAGGCCACTCCAGGACCTTGAAAAGCTTCTTACGAAGCCACTCCTTCGTTGCCCGGGCGGTGTGTTTGGGATCATTGTCATGCTGAAAGACCCAGCCACATTTCATTTTCAATGCCCTTGCTAATGGAAGGAGGTTTTCACTTAAATTCTCACAATACATGGCCCCATTCATTCTTTCCTTTACACGGATCAGTCGTCCTGGTCCCTTTGCAGCCCCAAAGCATGATGTTTCCACCCCCATGTTTCACAGTAGGTATGGTGTTCTTTGGATGCACCTCCGCATTCTTTGTCCTTCAAACACAACGAGTTGAGTTTTTACCAAAGAGTTCTATTTTGGTTTCATCTGACCATATGACATTCTCCCCATCTTCTTCTGGATCATCCAAATGCTCTCTAGCAAACTTCAGACGGGCCTGGACATGTACTGGCTTAAATTAAGCAGGGGGACACGTCTGGCACTGCAGGATTTGAGTCCCTGGCGGCGTAGTGTGTTACTGATGGTAGGCTTTGTTACTTTGGTCCCAGCTCTCTGCAGGTCATTCCCTAGGTCCCCCCATGTGGTTCTGAGATTTTTGCTCACCGTTCTTGTGATAATTTTGACCCCACGGGGTGAGATCTTGCGTGGAGCCCCAGATCGAGGGAGATTATCAGTGGTCTTGTATGTCTTCCATTTCCTAATAATTGCTCCCACAGTTGATTTCTTCAAATCAAGCTGCTTACCTATTGCAGATTCAGTCTTCCCAGCCTGGTGCAGGTCTACAATTTTGTTTCTGGTGTCCTTTGACAGCTCTTTGGTCTTGGCCATAGTGGAGTTTGGAGTGTGACTGTTTGAGGTTGTGGACAGGTGTCTTTTATACTGATAACAAGTTCAAACAGGTGCCATTAATACAGGTAACGAGTGGAGGACAGAGGAGCCTCTTAAAGAAGAAGTTACAGGTCTGTGAGAGCCAGAAATCTTGCTTGTTTGTAGGTGACCAAATACTTATTTTCCACCATAATTTGCAAATAAATTCATAAAAAATTTTACAATGTGATTTTCTGGATATTTTTTCCTCATTTTGTCTGTCATAGTTGAAGTGTACCTATGATGAAAATTACAGGCCTCGCATCTTTTTAAGTGGGAGAACTTGCACAATTGGTGGCTGACTAAATACTTTTTTGCCCCACTGTATAGAGCTGTTATCTTCTGAATAAACTCTTAAAGACCTAGTCATATTTTACATCAATAGCAGTCAATAATAATCGTCATCTTAATTCAGTCTCATCTGAAAGTTGTAAATTCTTGGTTATCTTCACGAACCCTGGCTAACAAGTTGAATCAGCAATACAAAATTGGGTTTAATTATTTATTTACTAAATACCTAACTAATCACACATAATTACATATACACATAATGAATCATACCTTGATTACAAATTACGTCATGAAGGAAAAAGTCCCTAGCGGGCGGAACAGATATGACAGCTGGTTACACAAAAGAAAAGGGCTGGGTTTGAGTGGAAGAGCGGGAAGTCTGAGGGACAAAGGTAGAAGCTGTGCTATCGTAAATACAGTATCTTATGCATTCTAAATTATCGCCCATTTGGAAAAGGAAACTAAAATAAATATTTACTCTGAGCTGCGCTTCTGTAGGTTGGTGGTAGAAGGAAGGCCGTGTTGCCAAATCGAGTCCTTTGAAGAATGTCTCTGGTGGTCAATTGAAAATCTTGTAGTAACATCGTTGTGTGATAGACGAGATACTCTGTCTGTTTCTTCCTAACCCTCGTTTGTAGCTGCTGTTGCTAACTCAACGGCTAGGAGGAATCACTGCTGTAGTGAATAAGAGTTCGCAACCAAAGCTCACGCTGAGGTAGGCTTAGTTCTGTAGTTGACATGTTCGTTCGACCTCATGTACTTGGAACAGGAGGTTACATTTTCATCAAGGGCTTATATAGTGGAGGGAGAAAAGGGGTGTGTTTCATAGTTTACAACCTATGTCTCTTCAAGTGGGCGGGCCACTGAGTCAGGCTTAATTCACTAATGAAAACCCAATTCTGACATTTTAGAAGATAAAATCACATTTCATCCCATCACGAATAGTTTCATATTCAAACATTTAAATTGAACAACAATTCCATGAGAATCTGATAACTCTGATGTGTAGACTTTCCACTGTAGAGTTTATGTCATCTTATCATTGATGAGAATGTCTCAGATGACAACCGAACTGACATCATATTCATTAAGTACCACCGCATATGTTCATTTGGTCGGATTACCAGAATATTGTTAATTTCCCCCCACCTTCTGATGTTCCCAGAATCTCAATGTTAACTAACATCAGTAGGGTAGAGAGAGGAAAAAGGGGGGAAGAGGTTTTTATGACTGTCATAAACCTACCCCCAGGCAAACGTCATGACAACAGGCTACATTAGACTATTGATGGATAACAAGATACATTAGACTATACAGTATATGGACAGCAGCAGTCAATACAGCAGACTATGGTAATGATCATACTGATGTCTCTGCTAACTAATGCTACTACCAGTACTGTACACAAGGGTCAACAGTGTAACATAATATGATAGAGGCATGTTGTACTACAGACATCAGTGTTTGTGTGCTTCTATGTGACTTAGTCAAGTAGCCAGTGTTGTGTTTCACCATTCTATCTGAGTCCTCTCCAGTTTGTAATGTTGTTATTAGCCCAACATTATTGAGGACATTGTTATTAGGATGGTGCAGTAATGTTGAGATGCCAGTAGGGAGAACTCTAGTCTAGAACACTGGAAACTTCTGTACCACTTTGAAGCAGCTGATGAGGAGTGTAAATTGAATGTGTTTTTTAGAATAGAATGAATGACATCATGGAACTGACCTGTTCCAAGTAGAACTCAGAGGGACAAGGCAACACATTCTGAGATATTATAAACATTCCATTTAGAACAGTCAACATATTGTTAACCTTTAGCGTTGAGTAATCCCGTATCCGGGAGCGTAATCATAGCCTCAAGGACATTACCATAATGCAACGTTTCCTATTCATGAAAATCGCAAATGAAATGAAATAAATATATTCAAACACAAGCTTAGCCTTTTGTTAACAACACTGTCATCTCAGATTTTCAAAATATGCTTTTCAACCAAAGCAAAACAAGCATTTGAGTAAGAGTTTTGATATTCTAGCCTAGCATAGCATTAAGCCTAGCATTCAGCAGGCAACATTTTCACAAAAACAAGAAAAGCATTCAAATAAAATAATTTACCTTTGAAGAACTTTGGATGTTTTCAATGACGAGACTCTTAGTTAGAGGGCAAATGTTCATTTTATCCAAAAAGATTATTTGTGTAGACGAAATAGCTCCGTTTTGTTCATCACGTTTGGCTAAGAAAAAGACCGGAAAATGCAGTCACTTACAACACCAAACTTTTTTCCAAATTAGCTCCATAATATCGACAGAAACATGGCAAACGTTGTTTAGAAACAATCCTCAAGTGTTTTTCACATATCTATTTCGATAATCTATCAGTGGTGGCAGTTGGCTTCTCATCAGAAGCAAATGGAAAAATACTGCAGCTGGAGATTACGCAATAATTGTGACGGAGGACACCAAGCGACCACCTGGTAGATGTAGTCTCTTATGGTCAATCTTCCAATGATATGCCTACAAATACGTCACAATGCTGCAGACACCTTGGGGAAAACGTGGAAAACGTAAGCTGACTCCTAGCTCCTTCACAGCCATATAAGGAGTCATTGGCATGAGGCAGTTTAAAAAAATGCGTCACTTCCTGATTGGATTTTTATCTGAGTTTTTTCTGTAACATCAGTTCTGTGACACTCACAGATAATATCTTTGCAGTTCTGGAAACGTCAGAGTGTTTTCTTTCCAAAGCTGTCAATTATATGCATAGTCGAGCATCTTTTCGTGACAAAATATCTTGTTTAAAACGGGAACGTTTTTCATCCAAAAATTAAAATAGCGCCCCCTATATCCAAGAAGTTAACATGGTTTTGTATTTATATAAAAGTATATATGGGGGACATTTTGTCCATTTTATAAATGTAGGACCCACTCTCATACAGCAATCTTCCTTTTCTGATATACTGGTCTGATCGTCTGTCACGTCCGTCGTAAGGAGGAGACCAAGGTGCAGTGTGGGACCAAGGTGCAGCGTGGTATGCGTTCATTCTTCTTTTATTAAGAAAGAACAATGAACAATGAACAAAACAAACAAAACAAACAAAACAAACAAAACAAACCGTAACGCTAATATGGATAGCGCTGACAGGCAACTAAACATAGAACAAGGACCCACAAAACCAAAAAATGGTAACCTAAATTTGATTCCCAATCAGAGACAAGGATAAACAGCTGCCTCTGATTGGGAACCAATTCAGGCCACCATAGACCTACATAAACCTAGACCTACCAAAACATCTAGACATACAAAAAACCCTAGACATACAAAACCCCCTAAACAATACAAAAACTAACATACCCACCCTAGTCACACCCTGACCTAACCGAACATAAAGAATACAGAGATATCTAAGGTCAGAGCGTGACATCGTCATGCATGTTAATGTCTTAAAGAGGAAGGAAAGGACTGTTCTGTATCAGCTACTTGTGTTCTGACTACTATAAATATGTATCAACCACAGAACACACACTTACTAGCAGTTCCCACTCACTACCAGTAAGTTGACTCACTGTACAAGACCTCACCCCTTCACTTCACTCTGTAAGTACTCGACAATATCTTGAAATATAGTTTTGGTTATTTGTTTTTAGTCATAAGTCAAATACTTGAGGGTAATGTATAATTTGACTTGTTGTTATGTTTTGAGCTGTGTTTTGGTTGTTACATCAGGGTCAGTATTCATAAAGTGTCTCAGTGTAGGAGTGTTGATCTACATAGAGATGAGATGATTAACCAGGGTAAAAAAGACATGCAGACAAATATTGTAATACTGCAGTGTGTGGACTCGTGTGTGTGTGTGTGTGTGTGTGTGTGTGTGTGTGTGTGTATGTGTGTGTGTGTGTGTGTGTGTGTGTGTGTGTGTGTGTGTGTGTGTGTGTGTGTGTGTGTGTGAATGTGTGTGTGCGTGCATGATAGGAGCTATCATTGAGCCTGGTGATCAGTCTTGGTACAGCTTGACTGAACATTTTTCCTCCTATTTCAGTGGATCTGAGACTATAAAAGCTTCTGAATAATCAATGTATAAATGTGTGTTTACAATACTACAGATCAATAAGTTGTTGTTGTTGATGATGATGATGACTTTACCGTATCCATTAGATAAATTGTTTTCTGCCTCATACATGTCATCTTAAATCGACAGACGTAGACAGACATGCAACATATCACACATTACATACATAGTGCAATAGACTTACAGACAGACAGTATTCACATAGACAACCATATAGCACAATACAACACAACACAATATGAGCCTGGTTCATTTTCAGTATGAGGCCCTGTACCCCATTTACAGTTTATTCTTCAATTTATCAGGTGGAGTTATTCACCAGCTATAGAGTGAGTTGTTGTTTATGTTTCTAAGACTGCAGGGTGGGAGATGTAACAATGGCCTTGAGAACAGCAGGAAGTGTGTTGGTGGTCTTTCTCTGGTCTGTGACAGGTATGATCTCATTCATAACTTTCATGTTTGTCAATCTAAAGACATTTGTAAAATGTTAAAATTACAGTTCCGTTTTATTGTTCTGGTGTGTTCTGTTAGGCATCTCAACTTCCCTTTAAATAGTTATCTTTCACAACTCACTGAGTGATGCTTATCTATGGTTTCCATTCATAACTATGGAAACAAAATATTGACTTTATGTAATACCCTTGTGTGACTGTGTTTCAGTGGTACTGGGTCAGAAAGGATGGAGTGTGACTTACACCCCCCAGAGTATCTGTATCTTGAAGGGGTCTACAGTGGAGCTGTCCTGCTCTTACAAATGTCCCAGTGGTCATAAAGTCACAACAACCCTCTGGTCCACTGAATGGGGGACTGGTATAGAACCTAACAATCTAGGTCAAGACCCAAAGTATGAAGGTCGTGTGGATTATCATGGGGATAAGAAGAAAGACTGCAACCTGAAAATCAGGGACCTGAGAGAGAGTGACTCAGCTACGTACAGGTTCAGATTATTAACAGATCAGGAAGGAGGGAAATATTCTGGAAATCCTGGAGTCACTCTGTCTGTCACAGGTACAGTTACATTCAATATAGTTAAACTGTTGAATTCCATTTAGTCATTTATTCAGGAAATGTTTTTTGTGTTTATATCTGTATAACATTTGTATTAGAGTGATAAGTCAGTGATAAAAGGATTCACAGTGATATTGTTTTTTCTCCAGGTCTTCAGGTGAAGGTGACTGGTGGACATCAGGATAAGACACTGACCTGTATCACCAGCTGTACTTTGACTGACAAACCCACCTACATCTGGTACAAGAACGGACACAAAGTAAAGGAGGACACTTCCAGCCTGTACTCAGACTCCTTTAGTGATTCAGACAGTTACTCCTGTGCTGTAAAAGACCATGAGGATCTCCTCTCTCCTGCAGTGTGTGTGTTTTTTTTATACAAATTTCATATGAATACAATGTTGTTTCAGGTTGTGAGACTAATGTCCATAAATCCTTGAAATGTTCATCTTCAATAAGAGAGTAAATCTAAAAGTTATTTTGTGGAAAAGTACAATTGTGGAACATGTATGTAATATTTACAACTGACCTAATTTGTTCTCTTTTTAAATCCACTGTCTTTTACACCAGATGGACCAAGGAACACCTCAGTGTCAGTCAGTCCCTCTGGTGAAATAGTGGAGGGCAGTTCAGTGACTCTGACCTGCAGCAGTGATGCCAACCCACCTGTGGACAAATACACCTGGTACAAGAAGAACGTAACCTCACCAAAAGCATCAGGACAGAGTTACAACATCACTAACATCATATCTGAGGACAGAGGAGAATACTACTGTAAGGCTGAGAATACAATAGCATCTAATAACTCTACAACTCTGATGATCATTGTAGCAGGTAAAGTTACATCTTCAATACAAAGCTACATGTTTCAATCTAATCTCACTATACTTTGGATTATTACACCTTAGTTTATAACTATATTATTATATTTATAACTATAACTATATATTTATAACTATAACTATATTGGGTTATAAGATTCCTTTAATTAACAAGTATTGCATTAATGTCCTGTATTTAAGAATATTTTTAGTATATTATTTCATGCAATGTACTCATATCATCTATATTATATTATAGGGAAACAAACCTCAGTTATGACTGCAGCTGTAGGAATCATAGTGGGTGTTCTGGTTCTCATCCTCTGTTTCTCTGGATTCATGTGGTTCAGGTGAGTGAAAATGCACATTTTTATGTTGTTCATTATTTAAACGTAGCAGTCTGTTTTTTTTGTTAACTTCATTAATTAATTAATTTATTAATAAATTAATGTGCAAAACAGGAAGAAGGCCTCCAAATCCACCTCTGACACAAGAGACACAGCAGACGATGGACAGGTGAGTCTGTTGGAATCAGAAGATGACTGTGTATTCTTTGTGGAACATTTTCTTCCTCATGTTGTCTGTCCTCTTCCCATCAGGGAGACTCTAGTCCAGTGTATGACAACGTCCTACAGAGCCCTACAGACAACCCCACAGACCACCAGGATGACATTCACTACGCCAGCGTCCACTTCTCTCACTCCAAAAACCAGGAAGTGCCTCTGTACTCCACCGTCCAACTGCCTCAATCCCAGAAACAGGAAGAAGATGTCCAGTACTCTGTTGTGAAATGTAACCACCTCACTGCTGCCCCCCTGTGACCATATTCTGCATTAAGGTCATTCATATGCTGCTGCTTATTGTAGGAGATGTCATCAATATGCAAAACAGTTGACCCCTAGTGACCACTAGTGATGTCATTTCCTAACACTTGTCTATTCCCAAAAATACCAACCCAACAATGGACATCTCAATACAATTACATGTCTATAATGAGGGGGTGATTTGATGATGGTTTAAAGGAAATGTTCCGTTGTGTTCCAAATGGCAGCCTATTCCCTATTTAGTGAGCCCCACAGGCCCTTGTCAAAGTAGTGCACTTTAAAAGGTATAGGGTGCCACCATTTGGGACGCAGACTTTGTTTAATTTCTGTTTCTCTGCTTCAGACCCGCGGCAACACAAGCATCTGAGGAGAACCCATCTGTTCTCTACAGCACAGTCAACAAATCCAGAACCATGAAGACCGGAACATTACAGAACCAAGAAAACCTGAACAGAACTAACCCCGAACCAAGAAGAACTGAACAGAACTAACCCAGAACCAAGAAGCCCTGATCAGAACTAACCCAGAACCAAGAAGACCTGAACACAACCAACCCAGAACCAATAAGACCTGAACATTACAAACCCAGAACCAAGAAGACCCGAACAGAACAAACTCAGAACCAAGAAAACCTGAACAGAACTAACCCAGAACCAAGAAGACCTAAACACAACCAACCCAGAACCAAGAAGACCTGAACAGAACTAACCCGGAACCAAGAAGACCTGAACACAACAAGTTTAACAAAAACCTTGAATATCTGGAACCGTATATTAAAACTAAGTGGTATAATTAAGCAATATTGTCAGAGGGGGTGTGGTATATTGGCCTATATACTGTACCACGGCTAAGGACTGTTCTTAAGTACGACACAACACAGAGTTCCTGGATACAGCCCTTAGCTGTGGTATATTGGCCTATATACTGTACCACGGCTAAGGACTGTTCTTAAGCACGACACAACGCAGAGTTCCTGGATACAGCCCTTAGCTGTGGTATATTGGCTATATACTGTACCACGGCTAAGGACTGTTCTTAAGCACGACACAACGCAGAGTTCCTGGATACAGCCGTTAGCAGTGGTATATTGGCAATAAACCACAAACCCCAGAGGTGACTTATTGCTATTATAAACTGGCTACCAACATCAATAGAAAAGTAAAAAAGTATTTTTGCGTCATACCCGTGCTTTATTGTCTGATATACCAACACAATCTCACACTCAATTTGTGCAAATATGAACAAAAACTATTTCAGCAGATTTCATATGTTTTTTTGCGTTTTTGTGTGGATTAATTCATGTGAAAAGACACTCCTTTTTGAGCGATTTAATTTGTAGTTAAATACACACATTTTGTGTGACTTCATTCATAGGAAAATACATTTTTGGGGGCAGACTTTTCAAAATGATCAGAGCAATTGTTACGACTTCTAAAGAAGGTAACTCCTCTCCCTGCCGGTCTGCTTGCCACCAACGATCCATTTTTCCTTTCCTGTTTGTTTTGTCTTTGGTTCTTTTTCACACCTGGTTTCATTTGTGTTAATTTCTGTGTGAATAAGGGTAACCTGTTGCCTGCCTAAGTTTGTGCGGGATTAGTCTTTTTATTTGATGTGCTCGGTGTTATTTGTTTTCACGGTTACGTAAGTGTATATAGTGTCAGAACTGTGTTTGTTCCTCCGTGTGTTTGCACGGGTTCTCCGTACGAGGGCGTTGTCCTTTTCGATTGTGCCATTCCTGTGTTGGTGGACTGTCTTATTAAAGCACGCTTCTCAGGCATCCCTGCTCTCCTGCGCCTGACTCCTACACCTATCACCTACAGTAGACGCACCTTATCACAGCAATGCATGATGAGCAATGGTGTTCTACACTGACTTTTTTTGTCTGATATACAGTACACACTTCTGAAATGTTGTTTCAACCAATCGGCATCCAGGAACCAAACTACCCAGGATCATATCGGTAGTCCCAGCAGTTGGTAGAGCCATGCTAGGGTAGAGTCGTAAATTAGAGTAGGAGTGCTGATCTAGGGTCGGTTTTGCCTTTGAAACTATGATGAACATGAAAAGGAGCTTAAAAAATATATATTTTTCAAGTTAATTATCCCAAAATATATTTACATCAAACACAATCTGATTACAGGAATCTTTGACAAATAAACTTGAAATATTAAACTTAATTGTTGTTGTTTTTAACTTGTTTTAACAGTATCTGTAGTTGAGAAAAAAAGAAAGCTTTTAAAAAATATATTTTTTAAATCAACGACCAAAACAATGTGTAAACTACAGAGCCCTGGAGGTGACATTGACTGAGATTTTTATTTTAAACACAAGAACTATAACGTGCTTATGATTTATAAAACGAGTTCACAAATTAATAAACATGCTCCAAAAATATTAAAACGTGTGCGTGAATTTATATGAAACGTGCACATGACTCTGCTAGTTTCTCATGTCTGAAGCAATTCTGGATACGTTTGATGAATGTAGGATAATACAACACATTAGATCTGGTAAAAGATAGTTCAAAGAATGTTTTTTTTGTAATTTTATGTACCATCATCTTTGAAATGCAAGTGAAAGGCCATAATGTATTATTCCAGCCCAGGATCAATTTATGTTTTGGCCACTAGATGGTAGCAATGTATGTGCAAAGTTTTAGACTGGGCAAATGAATCATTGCATTTATCTTCAAATGTTGTATCAAGACTGCCCAAATGTGCCTAACTTGTTTATTAATAACTTATTAAGTTCAAAACTGTGCACTCTCCTCAAACAATAGCATGGTATTATTTCACTGTAATAGCTACTGTAAATTGGACAGTGCAGATAGAATAACAAGAATTTAAGCTTTCTGCCAATATCAGATATGTCTATGTCCTGGGAAATGTTCTCATTACCTTCAATCTCATGCTAATCGCATTAGCCTACTTTAGCTCAATCGACCCACCGATCCTGAAGAAGTTTTAAAGCCATCATCAACAGCAGCGTGGAAGAATGGAAGAACAGTCTAGCTTACTACTGTACAGATCCCATTCATTTGCTCTACTAAGTGGAGAGTGACAGTGGTGGCACCTTTCCATCCCTTTCCTGCTCCTTCAGTCATCAAGGTATTTATCTTAGGTCTACTAGCTACATGGCCTGGTTTTGTGGTTGTGTCCATTTGTGTGGCTCTCACTAACTCCATGGTGTTGAATCCACTCAATGGGTAAGTTGTGTCTGTGTGTGTACTGCTTCTGCAAACTTTACATTATGACCATCCAGGCATCCAGCTTAGGATGCTCCTCCATTGTTCATTAATTCACTCACAAACACACAAACACTCAACGTGTACATGGTCATCCACCTGAACTCAACCCTGTTGGTGCTGTCCTCTATTGAGTTGAACATGTCTTTTATTGAAGCTGGGTTGTGTTCATTAGTGCACACATCATAACAAAATGTGTTGCAACGAAGGGAAAAATAAGCGTTTAATATTGCACAAGTTCAGATAGTTTTCTACTTTCTGTTTCTCAGTGTTTCTTCTGTGTTGTGCCTTATGAACATTACCCTGTCCTTTACTGACTTCTTCTCTGTAGTGGCCTGTTGTTGTTATTGTTGTATTGACCATGTTGTCTTCTGTTGATATTTCCCCAGCGGCCTGGCTGCTTTGGGCCGGGCTGTGAGGTGGTGGTGGTGGTCTCTGGGGGCTGGTCTAGGCGGAGAGGTAGAGGCAGGAGGAGCCTGCAGTGGCTGTGGGTGTTGCCCATGTCAAGCCACGCCCGGGGCCTGGCGAGGGCTGAGTAAATAACAGCTGAGCTGGACTGCTCTGCCCTCCCTACAGACTCTGGTAGGAGGCAGCCCAGCAATGGCAACAGACCCAGGAACAGGTGAAGAATGGATGAAGGGGGACGACACACAGAGAGACACACACATGGCTGGGGTACAGTACTGTACAACAAGCAGACTTAACATCCCCTAACTAAACACACACATGGCTGGGGTACAGTACTGTACAACAACAAGCAGACTTAACATCCCCTAACTAAACACACACATGGCTGGGGTACAGTACTGTACAACAACAAGCAGACTTAACATTCCCTAACTAAACACACACATGGCTGGGGTACAGTACTGTTCTACAACAAGCAGACTTAACATCCCCTAACTAAACACACACATGGCTGGGGTACAGTACTGTACAACAACAAGCAGACTTAACATCCCCTAACTAAACACACACATGGCTGGGGTACAGTACTGTACAACAACAAGCAGACTTAACATCCCCTCCCCAAACACACACATGGCTGGGGTACAGTACTGTACAACAACAAGCAGACTTAACATCCCCTAACTAAACACACACATGGCTGGGGTACAGTACTGTACAACAACAAGCAGACTTAACATCCCCTAACTAAACACACACATGGCTGAGGTACAGTACTGTCCAACAACAAGCAGACTTAACATCCCCTAACTAAACACACACATGGCTGGGGTACAGTACTGTACAACAACAAGCAGACTTAACATCCCCTAACTAAACACACACATGGCTGAGGTACAGTACTGTACAACAACAAGCAGACTTAACATCCCCTAACTAAACACACACATGGCTGGGGTACAGTACTGTACAACAACAAGCAGACTTAACATCCCCTAACTAAACACACACATGGCTGGGGTACAGTACTGTACAACAACAAGCAGACTTAACATCCCCTAACTAAACACACACATACTTGACTTATTTACACAAGGCTCCATGGGAAATTAAATGTGTAGGCCTATTTGATCAGACCCCCTTTTGAGAAACATGTTAAAGTTGACTATCAGTCTGCAACTACCACAAGACAGTCATATCTTCTCCCTTCCTGTCCTGACTGTGATGTAAGATACCTGCCTTTCAGTCTTCTCTCCCATCTTCTCTACCTTCTCTACCTCTAACCTAATAGAGGTTAGATTAGTAACTGAAGGGGAGTAGAAATGTAATTACACTGTAACAAGCATTGCAGTTCATTGTAATAACTCATAGTTACACAGTACACAGTAATAACAGCATGTAACTGGTGGTAATTGCAGTCTGTAAATACAGAGGTGTAACAATGAATGGTTGTGACCATGCTTGTTTCAAATGGTCAAGTTTCCACTAAATGCACTAATATAATTAATTTTGATATTACTTTATTAAACCTTTATTTAACTAGGCAAGTCAGTTAAGAATAAATTATTATTTCCAATGATGGCCTACCCTGGCCCAACCCCGACACATTCTGCCCCGCCCTATGGGATTTCCCAAACACTGCCAGGTGTGTTCAGCCTGGAATCGAAACAGGGTTAGTGCCTCTAGTACTGAGATGCAGTGACTTAGACTCCTGCACCACTCGGGGGCCCCACATTTAGTGTTTTGTTTCTTCTCAGCTTCATTTGATTAAGTAATAACTATCACAAGGTTGTAATCTCTCGTGGACTGATGCGGTGGGTGTCCTGAGATTAGATAGGCTCTAATTACCTACCCGTGAACACACACTCTTCAAAAGTTCCACTCAATGTTGTTGTTAGCACTTGCACCCAAAAAGTTTACCATCTGGGTTAACAGATCAGATACAGTATAGGTCAACCTCACTGACTGGCGTCTACCATGCCATAGTTAGCTAGTTAGCTAGTGTTTAGCTACATTCAGAAGGAACTAATGTATGCTGACATAAGTATATAGCTAGCTAACTAAGGTTAACATGCTAGGTGTGTCTTACATAATACCATTGAGGTACCGATACCCTGTGAACAAGGTTCAGGGAAGATTAGACCATTGAGGCCAGCTAGCTTTAGAGTAGTCATTACAGCATAGCTATTTGCCAGCTTAGGTAGCTAGCTAGTCAATGTAAGAAAACTAGCTAGCTAGTTTTAGCTAGTGAGTGCTACGGGGCGGTAGTCGTTTAGCTCAGTTACCTTATTTTTCTTGGGAACAGGAACAATGGTGGCCCTCTTGAAGCATGTGGGAACAGCAGACTGGTATAGGGATTGATTGAATATGTCCGTAAACACACCGGCCAGCTGGTCTGCGCATGCTCTGAGGGTGCGGCTGGGGATGCCGTCTGGGCCTGCAGCCTTGCGAGGGTTAACACGTTTAAATGTCTTACTCACCTCGGCTGCAGTGAAGGAGAGACCGCATGTTTTCGTTGCAGGCCGTGTCACTGGCACTGTATTGTCCTCAAAGCGGGCAAAAAAGTGATTTAGTCTGCCTGGGAGCAGGACATCCTGGTCCGAGACTGGGCTGGATTTCTTCCTGTAGTCCGTGATTGACTGTAGACCCTGCCACATGCCTCTTGTGTCTGAGCCGTTGAATTGAGATTCTACTT
Organism: Oncorhynchus mykiss; assembly: GCF_013265735.2. NCBI lineage: Eukaryota > Metazoa > Chordata > Actinopteri > Salmoniformes > Salmonidae > Oncorhynchus > Oncorhynchus mykiss. The sequence goes on along the minus strand of NC_048577.1, from coordinate 7,600,586 downwards.
TGTCTCTGTACTGACGCTTAGCTTGTTTGATAGCCTTGCGGAGGGAATAGCTGCACTGTTTGTATTCGGTCATGTTACCAGACACCTTGCCCTGATTAAAAGCAGTGGTTCGCGCTTTCAGTTTCACGCGAATGCTGCCATCAATCCACGGTTTCTGGTTAGGGAATGTTTTAATCGTTGCTATGGGAACGACATCTTCAACGCACGTTCTAATGAACTCGCACACCGAATCAGCGTATTCGTCAATGTTGTTATCTGACGCAATACGAAACATCTCCCAGTCCACGTGATGGAAGCAGTCTTGGAGTGTGGAGTCAGCTTGGTCGGACCAGCGTTGGACAGACCTCAGCGTGGGAGCCTCTTGTTTTAGTTTCTGTCTGTAGGCAGGGATCAACAAAACGGAGTCGTGGTCAGCTTTTCCAAAAGGGGGGCGGGGCAGGGCCTTATATGCGTCGCGGAAGTTAGAGTAACAATGATCCAAGGTCTTTCCACCCCTGGTTGCGCAATCGATATGCTGATAAAATTTAGGGAGTCTTGTTTTCAGATTAGCCTTGTTAAAATCCCCAGCTACAATGAATGCAGCCTCCGGATAAATCGTTTCCAGTTTGCAGAGAGTTAAATAAAGTTTGTTCAGAGCCATCGATGTGTCTGCTTGGGGGGGGATATATACGGCTGTGATTATAATCGAAGAGAATTCTCTTGGTAGATAATGCGGTCTACATTTGATTGTGAGGAATTCTAAATCAGGTGAACAGAAGGATTTGAGTTCCTGTATGTTTCTTTCATCACACCATGTCACGTTGGCCATGAGGCATACGCCTCCGCCCCTCTTCTTACCAGAAAGATGTTTGTTTCTGTCAGCGCGATGTGTGGAGAAACCCGTTGGCTGCACCGCTTCGGATAGAGTCTCTCCAGTGAGCCATGTTTCAGTGAAGCAACGGACATTACAGTCTCTGATGTCCCTCTGGAATGCTACCCTTGCTCGGATTTCATCAACCTTGTTGTCAAGAGACTGGACATTGGCAAGAAGAATGCTAGGGAGTGGTGCACGGTGTGCCCGTCTCCGGAGTCTGACCAGAAGACCGCCTCGTTTCCCTCTCTTTCGGAGTCGTTTTTTTGGGTCGCTGTATAGGATCCACTCCGTTGTCCTGTTTGTAAGGCAGAACACAGGATCTACGTCGCGAAAAACATATTCTTGGTTGTACTGATGGTGAGTTGACGCTGATCTTATATTCAGTAGTTCTTCTCGACTGTATGTAATGAAACCTAAGATGACCTGGGGTACTAATGTAAGAAATAACACGTAAAAAAACTAAAAACTGCATAGTTTCCTAGGAACGCGAAGCGAGGCGGCCATCTCTGTCGGCGCCGGAAGTAGCACATATGCTGCAGTTTATTGTAGGAGATGTCATCAATAAGCAAAACAGTTGACCCTTTGTGACCACTATGAAGCCAAACTATGAACCCAACAATGGACATCTCAGGACATTTACTATGACATGTCTATAATGAAGGAGTGACGTGATGATGGTTTTGAGGAACTGTTCTTCTGTTCAAAATGGCACCCTATTCCCTATTTAGTGCACTACTTTAGACAGAGCCCTATAGGGTGCCACCATTTGGGACGCTGTCTTTGTTTCATTGTTGTTTCTCTCTTCAGACCCGCAGCAGCACAAGCAGCTGAGGAGGACTCCTCTGTTCTCTACAGTACATTCAATAAACCCTGATCCAAGAAGACCCAACACAACAAACCCAAAACCAAGAAGACCTGAACACAACAAACCCAGAACCAAGAAGACCTGAACAGAATAAGTTTGACAATAACCTTGTGACTCAGGACCTGTATATTTAAACTAAGTGATAAAATGCCTGTGGAGGTGTGGAATATTGACCATTATAAACTGGGTGGTTTGAGCCGTGAAAGCTGATTGGCTGACCGGCGTGGTATACCAGACCGTATACCATGGGTATTAAAATTTGTATTTACTGGTCTAAGGACATTGGTAACCAGTTTAAAATAAGGCACCTCTATGTTTGTGGTGCATCCAAGCACTCCGAGTTGCATTGTGCATAAGAATAGCCCTGAGCGGTAGTATATTGGCCATATACCACACCTCCTCGGGCCTTATTGCTTAAGTTTATAATGGCAACTTCAGGCACTTCAGGGGTTTGTGTTATATGACCAACATACTGTTCCACGGCTTATTTTAAACTGGTTAACAACATAAATAGAACAGTAAACAAGTCTTTTAACGTCATACCCGTGGTATATTGTCTGATATACAGTATAGACTTCTGAAATGCTGTTTCAGCCAATCAGCATCCAGGGCCAAAACTACCCAGTTTATAACAGTATTTAATAATATATGCCATCTAGTAGACACTTTTATCCAAATTCACACAGTCATTACAGTCATGTTTGAAAACACTTTTCGTATGGGAAGTCCCAGCAGGAATGGAACCCATGGTCCATGCTGTACCAACTGAGCTACAGGACGACTCTATTCACACTTAGAGTAGGAGTTCTGATCTAGGGTCAGTTTTGACTTTGAAACAATTATGATTTAGAAAGGGACCTTAACATTTTTTATACTTATTTTTACATTGAAAAATGTTGTATTTCTGAAGTAGGAAACCTTGAGTTCCAGTTATATCTTACAGAGCATTCAGAAAGTATTCAGACCCCTTGACTTTTTCCACATGTTGTGATGTTTCAAACTTTTTCTCAAATTGATGAAATAATTCTCTCCTCATCAATCTACACACAAAGCCCCATAATGCTAAAGCAAAAAAGGTTTTTAGACAATTTTGCAAATGTATAAATACAAAAAACTACAATATCACATTTACATAAGTATTCAGATGCTTTAATCAGTACTTTGTCGAAGCACCTTTGGCAGCGATTACAGCCTCGAGTCTTCTTGGGTATGACGCTACAAGCTTGGCACACCTGTTTTTGGAGGTTTCTCCCATTCTTATCTGCAGATGCTCTCAAGCTTGGTCATGTTGGATGGGGAACGTCACTGAACAGATATATTTAGGTCTCTCCAGAGATGTTCGATCAGGTTCAAGTCCGGGCTCTGGCTGGGCCACTCAAGGACATTGAGATTTCTCCCGAAGCCACTCCTGCTTTGTCTTGGCTGTGTGCTTGTGGTCCTTGTCCTATTGGAAGGTTGAACTGTCACCCCAGTCTGAGGCCCTGAGCCCTCTGGAGCTGGTTTTCCTCAAGGATCTCGCTGCACTTTTCTCCAGTCATATTTCCCTCGATCCTGACTAGTCTCCCAGTCCCTGCCTCTGAAAAATATCCCCTCAGCCTAATGCTGCCAACACCATGCATCACCGTAGGGATGGTGACAGGTTTCCTCCAGACGTGACGCTTGGCATTCAGGCCAAAGAGTTCAATCTTGGTTGCATCAGACCAGATAATCTTGTTTCTCATGGTCTTAGGGTCTTTAGGTAACTTTTGACAAACTCCACGCAGGCTTTCATGTGCCATTGGCTTCATCTGGCCACTCTACCATAAAGGCCTGATTGGTGGAGTACTGCAGAGATGGCTGTCCTTCTTGAAGGCTCTCCCATACAGTAACTACAAATAAGAGATTTGGGCAATAGTGGTTTATTAATCTTCGTCATCATCATCATCATGTCTGTACAAAATATATACAGACACTTTCAGAAGGAGCGATGTCCAGCACCTAGGCACACAACCAGTTACATTAAATATTATTCATTGTCATTTCTAAAACACACAGACACAATATGACATAACATGGATGTTTGGAGTGTGGAGGGTAATTCAGTCAGCGAGGGCATTACATTCTGGAACACTGAGAGATGGAACATTCTGGAATGTCGATGATTGACAATAATACATCTCACAGAATAGATTACATCATTGTTCAGTGAGAATGTGATGTCATATAGAATGAGTGCTCTGGTCTACAACATGGCGTGGCTCTTGACCCCCTAACTGTTGACTGACCTTCCCAGGTACGTTCTCTCTCTTTGGGGACAGAGAGAGCCTATGAGTGGAGGGGAGAGTGGAGATCCCATGGAGAGATCCCTTTAACGCCCCTGACAGCACCACTGAATGTTTTTGGGATAGAACTAGGAGCAGGGGCAGTGGGGGTAAATATGTGTGTCCCTTCTGTTAGGCCACACCCACAGGAAGTGTCACTAAATGACGTTGTTGAACAGATGCATGGACCCTTACAAAGGATAAGAAGCAGTTGGAGAGAAGGTTTAACAGAATAACAGAAGCAGGTCCTGTTGCGACTCTAGAGGCAGTATTTTCATTTTTGGGAAAAAAACGTTCCCGTTTTAAACGGGATATTTTGTCAGGACAAGATGCTAGAATATGCATATAACTGAGAGCTTTGGATAGAAAACACTCTAACGTTTCCAAAACGGTAAAGAGATTGTCTGTGAGTATAACAGAACTGATGTTGCAGGCGAAAGCCTGAGAAAAATCCAATCCGGAAGTGCCCCATATTTTGAAAGCCCTGCGTTCCAATGCGTCCCTATTGAGCTGTGAATGTGCTATCAACCAGCTTACGCTTTCTCCGTATTCCCCAAGGTGTCTACAGCATTGTGACGTAGTTTTACGCATTTATGTTGAAGAATAGCCGTAGCCTACATTGTGTAAGTGGTCACCTGATGGCTCCCAGGGTGACTCTCGAGTAAAATACAGAGGTAGCCATTATTCCAATCGGTCCTACTGAAAAACGAATTGTCCCGACGGATATATTATCGAATAGATATTTGAAAAACACCTTGAGGATTGATTATAAACAACGTTTGCCATGTTTCTGTCGATATTATGGAGCTAATTTGGAATATTTTTCGCCGTTTTCGTGACGGGCAATTTCTCAGCCAAACGTGAAGAACAAACGGAGCGATTTCGCCTACAAAAAAAATATTTTGGGAAAAAATGAACTTTGGCTATCTACCTGGGAGTCTCGTGAGTGAAAACATCCGAAGTTCATCAAAGGTAAACGATTTAATTTGATTGCTTTTCTGATTTTCGTGACAAGGTTGCCTGCTGCTAGCAGGGCATAATGCTATGCTAGTCTATCAATAAACTTACACAAATGCTTCTCTAGCTTTGGCTGTAAAGGATATTTTGAAAATCTGAGATGACAGGGTGATTAACAAAAGGCAGAGCTGTGTTCCAATATATTTCACTTGTGATTTTCATGAATAGGAATATTTTCTAGGAAGATTTATGTCCGTTGTGTTATGCTAATTAGTGTCAGGCAATGATTACGCTCCCAGACCCGGGATGGGGAGTCACAAGAAGTAGTAACTGTCCAATGAAAATCTCACTTTTAAAACCTGATATTAAAGTACATTTTTGACACTATATACTGTATGTATACACACATTAAAATATCCTGTTATCCATACATAGTCTAATGTAGCCTGTTATCCATATATAGTCTAATATAGTCTGTTACCCATATATAGTCTAATGTAGCCTGTTATCCATATATAGTCTAATGTAGCCTGTTATCCATATATAGTCTAATGTAGCCTGTTATCCATATATAGTCTAATGTAGCCTGATATCCATATATAGTCTAATGTAACATGTTATCCATGTTCAGTCAAAAAATGATTTACTTTTATCCCCCAGTTTCGTGCCCTCCAATTGGCAGTTACAGTCTTGTCTCATCGCTGATTTTACACATGATGGCGCCTTTGAACCAGGTGGCCAATGAGTGGCTAGTCTGTAGGCTCGTCAGACCTGCTACATTA